>NC_054477.1:16911862-17226326 GCF_017639515.1 Carcharodon carcharias
TATTTCCCTAATGTTAATGGCAGTATGTAGTGACAGGTATAGGATTAATGCCAAATGAGTTACAATGAGTTGGAGTTTATCTCTGCAAATTTTGGCACCAGTTAGTTCTGCCAAAGCATCGACTGCATGGGTAAGGTTTGTGGCAAATTTTTCTAAAGGCTGGGCTCCGTAAATTTTCCCTTAATGCATTCGGGTAGATTTTGCGGTGTAGGCACACATCTCCCAAGGTGCTTAATGTGAAATAATGATGTAATGAGGTCTATTAAGAAGTAAGCTCGAAGCAATAAATGCTAATACAGCGGATCAATGCAGCTGCCATTGGCTGGGGCATTTGTATGGTGGTGGGCACGCTTAGCCTCCTGCTGATTGAATTATTGTACGTCATGCTATACAAAGATTAAGTTGCTATATTTGTGTAAGAAAGAATGAATTTTCCTGTGGAGCAGCCTGGTGTGGGCCTACAGATCAGTCTCAATATTCTGTCAGGTCCCACATCAAAAGCATTTAAGGGCGTGGCTACACTTATCATCAACAACAACTTTTATTTACATCGTAACTGTCTCATAAAATATCCCATTGTGCTTCACAGGCGCATTATCAAAATATATTTGAAATCAAGTCACATAAAGAGATACCTGGCCAAAGGATTGTCTTAAAGCCTGAGAGAGGGGTAGGGAAACTGAGAGGTTTATTTTTACGTCTTGAGTCTATTGAGTTTGCCAGTCAAGTAAACTCGAAATATACACACCACATCCCTTTCCCTATACCTAAAAAATATAATTGACCAACTTAATAATATGTGATAAAGGCAAAATACTGCAGATGCTAGAAATATGAAACAAAAACAAATAGGACTCGAAACGTTAACTCTGTCTTTCCCTCCACAGATGCTGTCAGATCTGCTGAGTTTTTCCAGCACTTTTTGTTGTTAATAATATGTGAGCTATTTACAGTAATAACTATTTACAAATCAAGTCTCTCAGGAGCCTTTCTTGGACGTGTTGAGCGTCACTGTTCAACAACCTCCACTGGTGTTTCCGAGACATCCTTTTCAGGGGATGGTTGTCCACCAGGTTCTTCAGTGGAAATTGACAGGTTTGTCTCCCCGGCCCCCTTAGGTCCCACAGGCACCACCTGTACTTCCAAATCATGTGACCTGTCCTCTACATGCGGCATAGACTCAAGCCTGGATGAATTCTGCATTTCTTCTTGCAGAGGTGATCCACGTGTCATCTAATTATTTGACCATTTACCAATACATTATAGGAGAGGGGTCCAGTCACTGCACTCACCTCACCTAACAGCCAATTGGGCCCATCTCCAAAGTTCTTTGCGAGGACCGCATCTCCCACCGTGGAAGTTCTTTCACGACCATGACCATTGTGCCTGCTCTTCTGTACCTCTTGGCTTTTCTCCACCTTCCCCTCTAAATTTGATTGGATAAGGGTCAAGCGGGGGTGGAGATGTCTCGTCATTAGTAGTCCTGCAGGGGCAATGCCGGTCATTGTGTGTGGCGTGGTCCGGAATGCGAATAAGAACCGGGGCAACCTCGTGCCGATGGAATCCCCTTCCATCTTTCTCATCCCAGATTTAAAGGTTTGCGCTACCCGCTCAGCCATGCCGTTCGATGCTGGGTGGTAGGGTGAGATTTTGATATGGGTAATGCCGTTAAGGGTCATGAACCTGTGGAACTCCCCGCTGATTAAAAACTGTCCCGTTGTCGGACACGAGGACCTCCGGCAACCCATGCACTGCAAAAACTCTGCCACAAACGGTCTATGGTGGCAGCCGACATGGGTGACTGGACTTCATAGACGTCCGTCCACTTGGAATGGGAGTCAATCAGTAAAAGGAACATGTTTCCCAAGAAGGGTCCGACGTAATTGACGTGGAGGCGCACCCATGGTCGCCCCAGCCAATCCCATGGGTGCAATGGAGCTAAGGGGGGTAGATTTTGCACCCGCTGACATTGAGGACAGCTTTTGACCTGTGTTTCTATATCCAAGTCCATGCCTGGCCACCACAATTAGCTGCGTACGAGCATCTTCATTCTGCTAATGCCTAGGTGAGCGCTATGAAACTCAGCTAATAATGGCCTTTACCCCCTCAGGGGCATGCTAACCCTTGCTCCCCAGAGTAAAATGCTGTCCTGGCAGGCAAGTTCAGACTTGCAATCAGAATAGGGCTTCATCTCCTCAGATATAGATCCACCTGACCACCCATTCAAGACCTGCTCCTGGACGTTAGAAAAAAGTGGGTCCCGGCTGGTCCACTCATAGATTTGTCTGATCTGAACAGGGGAAAAATCCAGAAAATTTCGCACTAAGACCAGCTCCTGGGGAATCGGAGCCTCCCCATTATTAGCTGGCAAGGGAAGGCAGTTTAGTGCATTTGCATGTTCGATTTGAGTTCCCAAACGATGAAAGAAAGTGTATTCGCAGGCGGCTAATATTATCTCTGAATGTGAGGCAATGCCATAGGGGTATTGCTTTATCTTCTCCAGTTAATCACAGTTGGGGCTTGTGGTTGATTATGATATGGAAATGGTGACCATGGAAATAATGTTGAAATTTCTGGACGCTGAACACAATACATGACCTCTCTTTTTCAATTTGCGAAAATCATCGATCTGCGACACTGAGTGTGCGAGATGTATAATCAAAGGGTTGTTTGGAGCCATCCGATGTGAAAGGACAGCCCCTATTCCATAAGGGGACGTGTTGCATGTTAAAGTTAATTCCTTCTTGGGGTCAAAGTGGATCAACGAGGCCGACAGTCTTAACAATCGCTTCACTTTCAGGAAGGCAGGCTGGTGAGGGGCTTGCCAACTCCATTTCTGGTTCTTCTTAAGCAGACCATACAATGGGGCCAGCACAGACAGGAGGTTTGGGAGGAATCGGCCGTAGTGGTTTACCATGCCTAGGAAGGCCATAAACTCTGTGGTATTTCTCGGGGCAGGTGCCTCGCGAATGGCCTGGGCTTTTTCTTTCACAGGATGCAGGCCCTGCGCATCGACCTCATGGCCAAGTAACCTACCTCCTTAGCTCGGAACGGACACTTCTCTCGTTTTTAACATTCCCCGCTCGTTCGAAGCATTTGGGCACCTCTTCTAGATTTGTTTATCATTGGTCAGTCCTGTGACCGATACGTCATCCAAGTAAACAATAACATGGGGCAATCCTTGGAGCACATTTTTCATTGTTCTTTGGAAATAGTGCACGTGGAGGAAGCCCCAAAGGGTAGATATGTGTATTGATACAGTCCCCGGCGTGTATTAATGGTGATGAATTCCTTAGAGTCCTTTTCCAACTCTACCTGCTGGTAGGCCTGGCTCATGCCTAATTCCAAATCTGTGGTGTCCCCTGCCAAATTAAAATACAATTCCTCAATCTTGGGTATCAGGTGTCTATCAAGTTTAGCCACGTTATGGGTAGTTAGCTTAAAGTCACAGCATAAATGTACGCTTTGGTAGAGCTTCAGTACAGGTACGATGGGTGCAGTCCACTCAGAAAATTGCACTGGTTGTAGGATGCCCAATTTTTCCAGTTTGTCCAGTTTGGTTTCAACCTTGTCCCATAGAGCATAAGGGGCTGGTCTGGCTCTTAAAAATCTGGGGTTGAGTCTGGGTCTACACTGAATCTGCCCTGTAGTCCTTGAATCCTTCCTAACTCACTGCTGAAAATGGAAACATACTTTTGCAACAATCCCTGTAAGCCTTTCGTTGTAATTTGAAAAGTTCAGGCCCATTTCAATTTAATCATTTTGAGCCAGTTGCGGCCTATTAAAAACTGGGGCCCTCTCCAGCTACAGCTAACAAGGGCAACCTTTCAGACTGAGGACAAGGCTCCCCCTTGTCCTCACTTTTCACCCCACCAGACTCCGCATTCAAAGGATCATCCTCCGCCATTTCTGCCAACTCCAGCATGATGCCGCCACCAAACGCATCTTTCCCTCATCCTCCCTGTCAGCATTCCACAGAGACCGTTCCCTCCGGGACACCCTGGTCCACTCTCCATCACCCCCAACACGTCATCCCCTTCCCACTGCACCTTCCCATGCAATCACAGAAGATGCAACACCCGTCCCTTTACCTTCTCCCTCTTCACCGTCCAAGGACCAAAACACTCCTTTCAGGTGGAGCAGCGCTTCACTTGTACCTCTTTCAATTTGGTCTATGGCTTTCACTGCTCCCAACGTGGTCTCCTCTACATCGGAGAGACCAAACGCAGACTGGATGACCGCTTTGCGGAACACCTTTGGTCTGTCCGCAAGCATGATCCAGACCTCCCTGTTGCTTGCCATTTCAACACTCCACCCTGCTCTCAGGCCCACATGTCCGTCCTTGGCCTGCTGCATTGTTCCAGTGAAGCTCAATGCAAACTGGAGGAACAGCACCTCATCTTCTGACTAGGCACTTTACAGCCTTCTGGACTTAACATTGAGTTCAACAACTTCAGACCATGAACTCTCTCCTCCATCCCCACCCCCTTTCTCGTGCCTTTTCTTCTACATTCATTTTTTTTATTTTTTACCCACTTGTTTTATTTTTATTATTTTTATTCATTTATTCGTTGGTTTAGCCTTTTTATCCCATTTTCTATCCTTTCTTTTCCCCCAAACCCTCACCCCCTCCTCCCACCCCAACCCCTCCAGGGCCATCTGTCACTTGTTCCATGTTGTTCTTTCACACAATGCTGCCCTTGTTCTGCTATAATCACATTCTGCTTTCTTACCTTTACGCCGCTATTAGCACCTTTTTTAGAACTAACCACCGCCATTAACAATCCCTTTGTCCTCTTGTTCATAACTATGAAAATCAGGAATGAGCAGAAGGCTTTAACTGGGGGAACATAGAGATCTAGGAGGGCTATTCGGCTGTAGGAGGCTTTTTTTGTTCATTCATGGGATGTTGGTATCGCTGGATAGGCCAGCGTTTATTGTCCATCCCTAATTACCCTTGAGAAGGTGGTGGTGAGCCACCTTCTTGAACCGTGGCAGTCCATGTGGTATAGACTCTGGGCATTTAAGAGTCAACCACATTGCTGGTGTCACATGTAGGCCAGACCAAGTAAGGATGGCAGATTTCCTTCCCTGAAGGACATTAGTGAAGAGATTGTTTTGTATGACAATGGTTTCATGGTCATCATTAGACTTTTAATTCCAGATTTTTATTGAATTCAAATTCCACCATCTGCCGTGGTAGGATTCAAACCTGAGTCCCCAGAGCGTTACCCTGTGCCCCTGGATTACTAGTCCAGTGACAATAGCACAATGCCACTGCCTCCTGAGGAAGGGGGCAGGTCATGGGAGATTTAAAAAGAAATTTAAAAATTGATGCATTGTTGAAGCAGGAACCTATGTCGATCAATGATAACTGCAGTGATGTGTGAACTGGACTTGGTATCAGTTGGGATACACAAGATAAGAAATCATGGTGTTGGGGGTGATATAATGGCATGGATAGAAGATTGGCTAACACAAAACAGGGAAGGTTCACCAGACTGATTCCTGGGATGGCAGGATTGTCTATGAGAGAGATTGGGCTGATTAGGCCTGTATTCACTGCAGTTCATAAGAATGAGAGGGGATCTTATTGAAACATATAAAATTCAGTCAGGGCTGGACAGGCTGGATGCAGGGATGATGTTTCCTCTGACTGGGGTGTCTAAAACAAGGGGTCACAGTCTCAGGATATGCGGTAAACCACTTAGGACTGAGATGAAGAGAAACTTCAGAGGGTGGTGAACCTATGGAATTTTCTAATACAGGAGGCTGTGGAGGCCAAGTCACTGAACATTCTTAAGTAGGAAATAGATAGATTTCCGAACTCTAAAGGCATCAAGGGGTGTGGGGAGAGAATGGGAGTATGGCGTTGAGATAGGGGATCAGCCATGATCATATTGAATGGTGGAGCAGAGTCGAAGGGCCGAATGGCCTACTCCTGCTCCTATGTTCTGTGTTCCACGTTATGCAGTTAGAGTTCGATGAAGGAGGGTGTGAGGAGGCTCATGCGGGGCAGCCCAGTTAGAACAAATGAACAGTTTCTGTGCTGCAAATCTGATGTTATAGTCCCTGGAACGTCCAGGTTAGATTTCTACAATCCCTGTTCTTCAAGGTCATTGGAAGAGCATTTTCAGTTGTCGCTCACAAGTTCAACATTAGCAATTGTTATGTGAGTCTGAAACACAGAGCAAAGCCAAGCAGCAGAGCCAGTGAAATCTTTGGGTAAATTAGGCCAAATCTTTGACTAGGTGCAGAGGCAGAACCAGGGGGGGAGCAAGCTCACAATTTCCCATTTCCAGCTGATGTACCTGTATGTCACCATGGGCAGGTCAGAAAACAGGGGGCACCAATACAAAATAATTGACAAAAGACCCAGTAGGAAGATGAGGACAATTTTTTTTTGTATCCTAACGAGTTGTTAGGGTCTGGAATGCAGAGGCCTAAAGCGTGGTGGAAGCAGATTTAACGGTAGCTTTCAAAAGGGAATTAGAAAAACGCTTAAAAGGAAAAATCTGCTGGGTTACAGGCAAAAGCTAGGAGAATGGGGCTTTCTTTAATATTTTGTGGGTATCAATGGCAGGGCCAGCATTTGTTGTCCATCCCTAATTGCCCTTGAACTGAATGGCTTGCTAGTTAAGAGCCAACCACATTGCTGTGGATCTGGAGTCACACATAGACCAGGCCAGATAAGGATGGCAGATTTCCTTCCCTAAAGGGCTTTAGTGAACTAGATGGGGTTTTTGCAACAATTGAGGATAGCTTCATGGTCACTATTACTGAGGCTAATTTCCAGTTCTAGATTTATTGATTGAATTTAAATTCCACCAGCTGCCATGGTGGGATTTGAACCCATGTCTCCCAGAGAATTCACTTGGGCCTTCTGATTACTGGTCCAGAGACATTATCACTCTGCCACCATCTCCTCCAAACTAATTGGATTGTACTTTCAAAGAGCCAGCAAAGGAACAATGGGCTCAATGGTCAATCAGGATTTCTCTTCCATCCTGGTTCTATTTCAAAGAGGAGAAGGGGAGTTCTCCCCTTTGTTCTTTTCAATGTAGCCCCTCAGCCAGTGTCATTGAAAACATATTATCTGGCCATGAATTGCACTACTGTTTGTGGGATCTAGCTGTATACAAAATTGACTGTTGCATTTCCAACATTGCAACACTAACCATGCTTCAGAAATGCTTCATTGGGTGTGAAAATATATTTATATTTATGAAGGACCTATATAAAACACTAGTTTGGCCTCAACTGGAGTGTTACCAATTCTAGCCACCACACCACGAGGAAGAATTATGGTTAGATGGATAGACTGGAGAAGCTGGCATTATTCTCCAAAGAGCTGAGAAGGCTGAGGAGAGACTTTATAGAGATGTTTAAAATCATGAAGGGTTTAGATAGAATAAATAAAGAGAAACTAGTTCCAATGGCTGAAGGGTTGATGAGCAGAGGCACAGATTTAAGGCGGTTGATAAAATAAGCAGAGGCGACATGAGGAGAAACTTTTATTATACAAAAATTGGTGAAGATGAGCAAAGATTTACCTGATAGGATGGGGGATATAGATTCAATAATAGCCTTCAAAAAGACATTGAATAAAAATATGAAGGAGAAAAAAAAAGCAAAGTATGGAGGAAGAGTACTGGTCCCAACTGAAATTGCTCTTCCAAAGAGCTGATGTAGGCTCAATGGGCCAAATGGCCTCCTTCTCTGCTGTAATAACCTGTGATTCAATGATTCTATATGTTAGATTCTGTAAAACTTCTTTATGCCATGGCATGAGTATGGGAAATTTGTAACCACGTGAAGTGATTGTAGCGAATAGTATTGATGTATCTGAAGGGAATTTAGATTAGTTCAATGTGGGAGAAAGGGATAGGATATTGTGATCGGCTAAAATTAAGTAAGTTCGGGGGCTTGTGTAGAGCATAAACACTGACATGGACCCGTTGAGCCAAGAGGCTTGTTTCTGTGCTGAAAAATTAAATATGATTCTGTGTTATATGATTATATAATTCCCTTTTGTTCCTCTGCATCTGAACGGTACTGATTTGCAAATACAGTGAGGGAAGTGAAGGGAGGTAGAGTGCAAGAGCGAGGAGGTTATGCTGAACTTACAGCTAGTTAGACCTCAACTGGAGTATTGTGGACTGTTCTGGGCATCACACCTTAGGAAGGATGTGAATGCATTGGAGAGAGTGCTGAAGAGGTTTACAATAATGGTTTTAGGGATAAGAAACTTCAGTTTTGAAGACAGATTGGAGAGGTTGGGGCTGTTCTCCTTAGAGAGGAGGAGGCTAAGAGGAGATTTGATAGAGGTTTTCAAAATCACGGACAGAGTAGATAGGGGGAAACTGTTCCTGCTCGTAAAAAGATCGAGAACGAGAGGGCACAGATTTAAAGTGATTTGCGAAAGAAGCAAATGTGATGCGAGAAAAGACTTTTTCACACAGCAAGTGGTTCGGGCCTGGAATGCTCTGACTGGAAGTCTGGTGGAGGTAGGTTCAATCAAGGCATCCAAGAGGGCACCAGATGATTATTTAAGTAGAAACAATGTGCAGGGTTATGAGGAAAAGGCAGGAGAATGGCACTGAGTCATAACACTCATTCAGATAGCCAGTGCAGACACAATGGGCTGAATGGCCTCCTTCTGCACTGTAATAATTCTGTGAAATTCTGTGATTCTGAGATCTTGATACCAATAGGCCCTTTTTCCTAATGGAATCAGTTTAATGTATCGATCCTCTGCAGGAGACGAGGGATTCGTCTCGCACAGCTGTACTGAGTTTGCCATAAGTTAATTTGTCAAAGTGATGAAGTGTAATGTTTATAAAGCTCTTACTTTTCTTGTCGTTGCTCAGATTATAATGTGACAATCAGATGTAAAACTGAAACAAATAACTCCTTGCTCCCCTGGTACCTGGTGAGCAGGGTTGCCACATGGCTGAGTTTCCCACTCTATCAACCAGCTTTTGAAATGTGTTGCTGCTCGACAGCTTCAACAATCAGTAAAGTTGCTTTAGCTTTTGTTAGAATCATAGATACTGATACTACAGAAGGAGGCCATTCAGCCCATTGTGCCAGCTGCTGGCTCTTTGAAAGTACAGTTGTGCTTAGTCCCGCATTCCTGCATTGTGTAGTTCCTTGACCTCAAGTACCTCGGTAGCTTTCTTTAAAATTACTGGTAGAATCAGCTTCCACCACCTTTTCAGATAGAGTTTTCAGGGTCCTGGCGGAAACAAAAGAATTCTCATCATCTCCCTTCTCGATCTTTTGCTAATGTTCTTAAATCTCTGACCTCTGGTTATTGATCCAATTGACAAAGGGTTTTGTTTTTCTTATCAACTCTATCAAAAACCTCTCATCATCTTAAAAACTTTGATCATGTCACCTCTTAACCTTCTCTGTTCTAAGTTCTCCTATTCCCTGATCCCTGGTAACATCCTTGGAAATCTCCTCTGTACCTTTTCATGTTTCCTAAGATGCAGGGCCAGCGTTGTCCAAAATACTGTAATCTGGGGCCTATAATTGTGATTTATGAATAGGTACAGCGATTTATAAAGTTCTAGCAGGACCGCACTGCCTTTCCTTTATTCTGTTCCTATTTTTACAAATCCAAGTAGCCCATATGCTTTTTCTAACCATCTTATCAGCTTGTCTGGCCACTTTAATGGACTGGTGTACATAGATACAAGGGTCTATACTATTATCTACACTTCTCAAAATCATGTTTTTTATTTTACACTGCTTTCCATATTATTAGTCTTCCTAAAAAGCATCCATTAAAACGTCTCTATATTAAACTCCATCTGCCATGATTCTTCCCATTTCACTCTCCTGTCTATGTACCCTGAAGGCTATAACTTTCCTCATCACTACTACCTCGCAAAATTTTGTATCATTTGCAAACCTTATAATTCTGTTCCCTACACTCAATCCCAATTTAAAAAATTGAAATTAGTAATGCTCCTAAGACTTCCCTTGGGGGGGACACCTTTCCAAATCACCTCTCTGTGTGAAAAATGATTATCCGCTGTCACATTTTGCTTCCAGTCATCGAACCAAATTCATATCCATAGCTTCACTTCTGACTTAATTCCATGGGCTTCTCCTTTTTTACGGGCTGCAATGTGACACTTCATTCAAATGCCTCCTGAAAGTCAATATAGACACATCGTCAAGTTACCTGATCATCCTTCTCGACTAGCTCAACATAGAATTCAATCAAGTTACTCAGATATGGTTTAGTCTTCGACAAATCCATGCTGGATTTCCTTGATTAACCTGTGCCTTTCCAAATGAAAGTTTATTTTATCCTGATATGGTGTTCAATATCCTCCCACCACTGATGTTGGGTTTGTCATTTCCTGAGTTAACTCTCTCCTCTTTCGCGAATAGCTGTATAACATTAGCAATATGTCCAGTCATCCAGCACCGCTTACAAACCCAACAAAAATTAAAAAGTACAGACGAACATACAAGTTAGAAGCAGGAGTAGGTCACGTGGCCCCTCACACCTGTTCTGCCATTCAATAAGATCATGGCTGATTTGAATGTAGCCTCAACCCCACTTTTTTGCCTACTCTCAATAGCCTTTCACCTCCTTGTTAATCAAGAATCTACCCAGCTCTGTCTTAAAAATATTCAAAGACTCTGCTTCCACCAGCTTTTGAGGAAGGGAGTTCCAAAGACTCACAACCCTCTGAGAGAAAAAATTCTCCTCATCTCTGTCTTAAATGAGCGATCCCTTATTTTTAAACAGTGACTAATGCTTCTGCTATTTCTACCTTTGCATCTTTTAGTATTCTAAGGTGCATTCCATCTAGACCAGGTGACTTAGCAATTTTCAGTAATGCTAGTCTTGTTAATATTAAACGTTGACTGCTTTAATCTATAACTTACAACCAAAAAAACCAGGCCACTGCAGGTAAAACTGGCAAGTAATAAACCAGCAGCAATTTGAGAAACCAAGAGGGATTAAAGCAAACCAGTCAAATGGCAGCTCAAGAAATGTGCAAAATGCAGTAAAAATTTGCATTTATATGGCACTTTTAACATAGTTAAACATCTCAAGGTACTTCATAGAAAGTTAGTTGGGCAAAAATTAACAATGAGCCATGTAAAGAGACAGTAAGGAAGGTGAGAAAATGCTTCAGTAAAGAGCTGGACTTTAATGAGCATTTTAAAGAAGGAAAGAGAGGTGGTAAGGCAGAGAGCTTTAGAGAAAGATTACAGAGCAATTGTGCGCATGGGCACCAATGGTGAGCAAAGGAAATTGGGGATAGGGAAGAGACCACAGCTGGAGGAGCACATTACTCTGAAGCTCCTAGACTTACTATTTGGCCTGAATTGAGTTAGCTCAAGCCATTTGACACCATTGAGGATAAAGCAGTCTGCTTGGTTGCCATCAGCATGTCAACATCTCCCATATTTCCAACAACCTAGAGAGACAACAACAGCAGGAGCACAGGAACACCATCACTTCTAAGTTCCCCTTCAAGTCACATGTCACTTTGACTTGGACATACATCACTGTCCCTTCATCATCACTGAATCAAAATCCTGGAACTCCCTACCTAACAGCATGTCGAAGCACCCGCACCACATAGACTACAATTTTAAATAGGTGAAAATGACCAAAAAATAACCATTTGCTACTTGTATTGGGTGCAGTAGTCAGTAAATTTGAAAAAAAATAAACAGCTTTAAAAAGCAGCTAATAATGTCCTTGCACCCAAAAGAATAAGATTAATTTTAAGAGCTTCCTCGAAGGCCCATAAAGGGGGAATATTTAACATAAACTTGCAAAGGTGATTAATCCAATTTAGGGCATCACTGGTTTTGTGAACAGGCCAGCTTCCAGCAGGATGTATTTTAAACTGATGCAAAAAAAAATGGGTGTAGTGTTCAATTGTTCTGTGTTTATATGAGTCTGTTTACTATTGAAGCTCACTGTGCTTGATTTGTTAAGCCTGGGTGTGGAATCAGAGAAAAGTAAACAAAGCTAGAGAAAGAGTTGGAAGCTAGAGCTGAAGCATGGAGTAGACATTTTAAAGCGCTGTGAATAAAACCTGCTACAGCTGTAGAAACTAGTGTCATCGCTGCATAGATCTGAGACATAAAATTTACAAAGTTGAGCTGGATGTAATTTGGCTTTGAAACCCCATCATCTTTTGGCCAATTTCAGTCAAAATGCACTGCAAGAAATGCAACATAGCTGAGCAGAAACTCTAGAACACTATACATTACCCCTGATGTGGGTGCAACAACATTGTAATGGCCTATAATCTACTTGCCAGGTATTTCAGCTTTCGTCTTATGTTTATCACACCTACCAAGGTCAAAAAAGAGGCAAAGAAAGAGATTAAGTGAGGAAAAATAGAACCATGATGCCCACTCCTGATTGCTATTCTCTGACCTTTGTGCAATTTCACGGACATTAATCAGAACAGCAACTAGCCTCTCTGTGACATGGTTCTCAAATAAATATTTAGACCAGGAGTGCTGTGGATTCGAACCCCACTTCAGATGAGGAAAGGAGAGCAACAAAGACAACTCTTGTCTGATTTAATTTTGGTTGTGAATAATCTCATGATGCATAATTCTGAAGGATTTCTATTTATCACAGCACAGGAGGATTTGAAAATGAAAAAAAAAACTCCCTCGGTATTAAGTACAAATCAGTGCCACCTAATGAATGCTTTATCCAAGCACGATAATCGATAAACACAAATTAAAGTATTAGATATACCTCATGTTGTTCACAATAATCTCTGTTCAACACCTGGAAGGTGTTTAAATAATGAGTGGTGTTATGTAACAGGAGCTAGTGGGACAACCATGCGATGATGTCAGGTATAAAGAAATCATTATACTGTTAGTGCTACTGTTCATCCATACGGAATATAGAATAATGTGCAGTATGGAGCTAGGCAAGGCAAGAGGTCAGTGAGAGACCCAGACAATGTAAGGATTCATGAATAAGAAGCAACAGTGGGTTGACAGTATCAAGAGAACTCATAGATCATAAGGACATAGAAATAGGATTACGTGCCCCGGCTTCCAATCCCTTCAGAAAGATTAATTAATCTGAGTTCTGACATGTTCTATTGACTCCTAGGCCCGAATTTCACTGAGCACCCACCAATGTCCCCACCACCCCACCCCCTCCCAGGTGGTGGGAATGGAGGCAGGGAAAAGGTGGTAAAATAGCGAGGAGCTACTTTGGGACGGTTCCCTGAGACAGGTGTCCCAGAAGTCGGCTGCGAGGGCTGATGGCTGCCTTCTTTGGAGAGGCAGGCAACTGTTAGGCATAAATAAAGGCCCTATTAAGGGCCATTCTATGGGGCTGTTGGCATCTTCGGCAGGGTGCACCCCACCCGCCAACTGGGGAAGCCGCCAGCTTAATGGATGCGGCCTCTCTCGGCGGAAGCCTGGTGGGGAGGGGTGGGGGTTGGGAGCTGGAGAAACCATGGCCCAAAGAGGGGGGCCACGAGCAGGCCCAGCAGCCCCAATAACCCCCATGCAGGTGTTTGCCCTCCCACCCTCTGATTTATATCTATCTGTAACGTAGGTTACCTGAAGGTGCCTGGAGATCCCCGGCCTGCTTCAGCAGCCCCCGCCTCTCCTGCAGAGCTGCTGGCCCGGCCACATCAGGAGCCCACCCGCTGTCCTTAATTGGGCAGCGAGGCCACAGGCAGTCAATTGGGAATCCGCCTGTGGTTAAAATGACTGAGCCTCCCCCACTGTTGACAAGTGCAGCTCGGGACCCGCTTTCCGCTCTGACGTCAGGGTCCCAAATCCTGTCTTAAAATTCAACCCCTTAACCTCAGCAGCCTTTTGAGGGAGAAGATTCCATATTCCACTCGCCATTGTGTTAAGAAGCCCTTCCTGACGTCAAATCTGAACTACTTGACTCTAATGTTTTTTAGTATTATGCCCACTTGTTCTGAACTCTCACACCACAGGAAGTAGTTTCACGTGATCTACCTGATCAACTCCTTTGATCATCTTGGACACCTGACATTTTCTGAAGCTTTTGCAGCCTTTTCGCTTGCCAGCCTGGTTTGGTAATTTTCAGCTCAGGTAATGTGTCAACCTCCAATATTACACTAATAAAGCTACTTTGAATGAGGAATGAACGAGTTAATATGATATTAATCCCGAGCTACTGAACACTAAAGGCACAGCTTTAAGTACGTATTAAAAAATCTCTACACTATAATTCCATACTATAATAAAATTTTTTCTTCCAATTTTTGTCCATCTTTTAAATTTTAAATCTGCGACGTGGAATTACATAATTCATGGAGTTTATAGAAACAGTCCATTTGGACCATTAGGCCCATTGTTTCACATGGGGCAGAATTTTGCCCTTGTCCGGGTGGGTCCGGCAGGAACGGGGAGGTGGGGGGGTGGGGAAGGGAAGCTGACCGCCGCCCGCGATCAAGACCAAATCGCGATTTCATGCTGGCGGGCCGATTAAAGCGCAACCAGTGTGAAAGGTGTGCCACAGCGCTCAGCGATGCCTGTGTGTGTGTGTGTGGTGGTGGGGGGTGGGGGGGGCAGCGGGGGGAATGGAGGGTGCATGGTGAACCTTGTGCATGTCTGTGGTTGCGCTCTGGAAAAGCTCCCTGAGGCACAGAGCTGCCCCACCAAGATGAACAGTTTTCAAAATAAAAAGTAAAGATTTTAAAAACGTTGTAAAGCATGTC
The DNA here is from genome assembly GCF_017639515.1 of Carcharodon carcharias. NCBI lineage: Eukaryota > Metazoa > Chordata > Chondrichthyes > Lamniformes > Lamnidae > Carcharodon > Carcharodon carcharias. The sequence goes on from NC_054477.1 coordinate 16,926,586, forward strand.
CCTTCATGTGACCCTGTCACATGAGCAGGGCCTTGTTATAAAGGAAATGCAAAATGTTTTATTTTATTTTTGTTTGCTGTTGGAGACCTCATCATGCCCGTGGATGAGGTTTCCTAAACGTAAGGTTGGAGGGGCAGCAAAAAATTTAAGTTAATGGTCTTTAATGGTCAGAGCGGGGAGGGGCCCAACTGCACATTGCTCATTTGAGGGACCCACGGACACATGTTTTGCCCATCCGGTGACTTATTAGATGCTCTCGAGAACCCGCCTTCAAGTGATGCTGGCCAATGTTTAACCTTTATTGCAAGGGGGCTGGAGTACAAAAGTTGGGAAGACTTGCTAATCTGTACAGGGCATTGGCGGGGCCACACATAGAGTACTGTGTACAGTTCTGTTCTCCTTGTTAAAGGAAGATTATAGTTCCATTGGAAGTATTTCAGAGAAGGTTCACTAGGCTGATTCCTGGGATGAAGAGGTTGTCTTATGAGGAAAGGTTAGCTGTTTGGGCCTATTGGCGTTTAGAAGAATGAGAGGTGATCTTATTAAAACATATAAGATTCTGAGGGGGCTTGACAGGGTAGATGCTGAGAGGGTGTTTCCCATCGTGGGGAAATTTAGAACAATGGGGCACAATTTAGAAATAAGGGCTCTCCTATATAAGAAAGAAACAAGGAAATATTTCTTCTCTCAGAGGGTCATTAGTCTTTGAAATTCTCTCTCCTAGAGAGCAGTGGAGACTGGGTCATTAGATATATTCAAGGATAAGTCAGACAGATTTGCGATCTGCAAAGAAGTCAAGGGTTATGGAGGGTGCAGGCAAGAAAAAGGAGTTAAGGCAACAGTCTGACCAGCCATGATCTTATTTTCCGATGTAGCTGTCTTGAGGGGCCGAATGGCCTACTCCAATTCTTATTTCTTATGAGCTGTTGGAGGGCCAGCAGCTCAGCAGTCCCAGCAGCATTGGGAGCATTGACCACCTCTGGGGCTGCACCTAGCCAAGAGGACGGGGTGATGGACACTGCCCTAGCAATGAGGGGAATGGTGCCTGGGGTTGCCAGGTTCATTGGGAGGACTCTAGTGAGGTGAGGGTGTGTGGACATCCAGGGGGTTGGTGGGGGCAGGGAAGGGTGTTGTCGTGGGATAGCCATTGCTATCGCAAAGGTCCGTCATTGTACCAGGGAAGGCTGGATTAGGAGGGCCTCCTCTTAAAGCCTGCAGCAATCTGGCAACCATGAATTGACAGTAGCAGCTGATACTCTCCAGGCTACCCCCCTGTGGTAGAACCTATGGGTGAACCACCATCAAAGGGAGAGTTGCAGCACGCAACAAAGTCTGTTGCCACAATGGTATTGCAGCTGATGTCGTCAAAGCCGGCAGACTTTTGCTCACATCAAGACTCCATTCCTTCATCCAATGGATTTGGGAAGCAATAGAACTCCAACCCCTACACCTCCACCCCCCAACCCCCACCCCCAACACCCTGACCCCCCAACACCCTGACCTCCCCCAACACCCTAACCCCCCCAATGCCCTGACCCCCCAACACCCTGAACCCCCAACGCCCTGAACGCCCAACGTCCTGACCCCCCAACGCCCTGAAACCCCCGATGCCCTGAAACCCCCGATGCCCTGACCCCCCCAACACACTGACCCCTCAAACACCCTGACCCCCCCAACACCCTGAACCCCACTAACACCCTGACCCCCCCAAATGCCCTGACCCCCCCAACGCCCTGACCCCCCCAACACTCTGACCCCCACCAACACCCTGACCCCTCAACACCCTGATCCCTCAACACCTTGACCCCCCCAACACTCTGACCCCCCCAACACCCTGACTCCCCAAACACCCTGACCCCTCAACACCCTGACCCCTCAACACCCTGACCCCTCAACACCCTGAACCCCCAACACCCTGACCCCCAACACTCTAACCCCTCAACACCCTGACCCCCAACACCCTGACCCCTCAACACCCTGAACCCCCAACACCCTGACCCCCAACACCCTGACCCCTCAACACTCTGGCCCCCAACACCCTGACCCCTCAAGACCCTGAACCCCCAACACCCTGAACCCCCAACACCCTGACCCCCAACACCCCGACCCCCAACCAACTTCAGGAATGCGACAGTTGTAACTATCTTCAAGAAAGGAGATAGATCACGCTGTGGAAACTATCGAGGTATTTCCTCTTGTCCATGACAGGGAAAATCATGACACACATCCTCCTAAATTGCCTACTTCCTGCAGCTGAGGAAATCCTCCCTGAGACAAATTTTGACAGTTTTGCCTTACATTTTCTTTCTGTCCATTTTCTGTTGCTCCCTCTCTCTCCATCTAATCTTTTGTTTCCTATCTGTTTCTGTTTCTGCACTTGATCTGAGCCAACTCCCTTCTGTCACATTTCTTTCCTTCTTTCCAAATTCCTCAACCTCACTGGTCAAGGAGATAGGCTGTTGGTCCCGTGGTCCATTAAAATTCCAGGTGCCCTGTTGTTCTCGCCGCTCTGCCATCAGCTCATATTCCCAGGAAATGTTTCTTCCAAGCTGGAGGCTGCAAGAAAAGGTCTAACCAACACTGTCTGCAAGAGATGCTACACTTCAGCAAATACCAGCTCCTAGTCTTCACTGAACATGTGGATGTTAAGATGTATGTTTGAAATTCCATAAACGGACCATAAGATAAATGAAGAAGCACTTGAGATTGCAGGAATGAAAGGAACTCGACAAAATGACAACTAGAAAAGAAAATGCTACTATCTTGGCTATTTGATCAGAGCTGAAAAGCTAGATGATCAGCCAAGCAAGGGGGTGATAAGGCTATTGGTGGTAGGTGGGATGCAGATTTCAGGTTACTATCAGATAGGCCATGACTGTATTAAATGGTGGAGCAGGCTTGAGGGGCTGAATGGCCTAATCCTGCTCCTGGTTCATATGTTCGTAACCATGATTGTATTGAATGGCGGAGCGGGCTTGACAGCCTACTCCTATGTTTCTATGAGTCTATGGATACGATAATGGCTTTTTATCTTTCTCCAATTGTTTAGCCCTTCCATTCCTCAAGGCTTTGATTTGAGGAGGTGGGTTTTCAGCTTGCTGTCCAGATATAACTCAGCAGCTCCAGTTTTTTCGAGTATGGTTACAAAGCAGTTAGGTTGCTGGACTAGTAATCCAGAGGTTGAACGAATGAGACAGTGGAAGGCGATTTCAAATTCTACCATTTGAACATTTGAATTCAGTTTTAAAATATCTGGAAAGGATAAAAAAAAAACATGGTGATGACCAGGAAGCTGTCAGATCATAGTTGAAAAACCCAACTGGTTTGCGAATGTCCTCCTGAAGAGAAAACCTGCCATCCTTATCTCAACCTGGGCCTATGTGTAACTTCCATCTCAAATCAGCATGGTTGACACCTAACTGCCCTATTAAGCGGCCTCGCAAGATAATCAGTTGCACCAGGGCAACTGAACAAAGGCAATGGATGCCGGCTTTACAGCAACACCCCGAGAGCAAATTAAAAAGCATGCTTGGCTTTTATCTCCATTGGTTTGGATGGAAGTGAAAATGAAGCAAATTCTATAATGGCAGCCAAACCATAATGCTAATTTTTGTGCCACATGATGTCATGTAGTTCCATAGGTCTTGGCTGTCACCCAGTTCCTCGCACAAATGGCCACTCCTCATGCTCTGTTGAACAGAATTTTGAATGTTTTTTGCAACTGTTATACATCTTTATTTGCCAATATATTGTTGCCATTTTACTTTCTTAAGTTCTATTCTCAATCACTCAAAAATCAGCTTTCTTCCAATGATTCCCTGGTCTTTGACATGCTTATATCCTTCTCAAGTATTTTCCTGAATCACAGTATATGCATATTGCCTAGATGTTCTCCTGCATTTATTCTCTCATCTGCTTGGGTTCAGTAACAGATCCAGTGATGATTCCTCCCTTGTTGGCTTCTTACATACTGGCTTAGAAAGGAGATCTGTACACATTGTCAGAACTCAGTTCCCTTTTGTACCTACCTGCCTCTTCTAACCAATTAATTTTTGGGGTGGTTAAAATTCCCCATGATTATTATTCTATGTTTGCTATTCATTTTCCTATTCTGTTTGCATGCATATTTCTTTCTCCATCTCCATTCCACAATAAGGTGGCTTGTAGAGCATTGCATTAGTGTCACTGATTTTTTTTTAGCCCTTCACTCTATCCAAATGGATTCTATCTCTCTATTACTGATGGCTACATTGCTTGTTTCTACTGTGGGATGCGAGGTGGATCAGCTGCCTGTTCCTTTGGGCAGTGGGGCTGACACTCTTTGGCACATTCTTTGCTGCTGTTACATGCCTTCAGTTCATGTGCAGAGGGTGTCTTCTTGCATACCAGAACTAATGGAAAGCTGTTCAGCCTTGCTTGCTTGAGATCCATCACAAAATCTCGCCAAGGAGTTCCTACATGCTGATAATGCTTCACCAGCATTCCATCCCAAGAAATACCTTCAGTGGCAAATAAGCAGATTCCCTCCTGCCTGTAAAGAAGTTGGTTTGATCATCAGCATCGGGAAGGCAAAAGACATGGTCCAGGGTGTTGCCATATCACCATCAGCATTGACAATGTGACGCTGTAGGTTGTTGATAGCTTCACATTTCTAGGCTCCACAATCACAGCAATCTGTCACTTAATGTTGAAATCAACATGCGCATTGCAAAAGCTACAGCTGTTAATGTCCAAGCTGAGTAGGAGAGTGTGCAACAACAGCAATCTGACTGAGAGCACCAAACTACGAGTCTACCAAGTCTGCCTCCTCAGTGCATTCCTCTACAGTTGAGAGACCCAGACAACATAGGAGAAAAGGCTGAACAGTTTTGGGAATTCTGAGGTGAGTAACTCACCTCTTGACTCCCCAAAGCCTGTCCACCATTGTGGTAATCTGATTTGTAATATACCTTTAAGAAGAATGTTATAATGGAAAATCACATGATCTTAATATCCAATAGCAGAGCAGTGCGGGCTACCTCAGTAGTCAGTAGTCAGTAGGAGTAGACTAGAGTTAGAGTCTGTAATGTAGAGACAGGGTTTGAATTGTAAGTACAAAAGTGTAACTGAGGAGTTTCTTTGTAAATAAATAGAATGTGTTCTATATAAGAACTGTCTGATGATCTACTCTGTCTATGGTGCCAACTTGGCCATCCTGAAACAACATGCAACATGGATCATTTAGTCCAACTAACTAACGACCAGGATCCTACAATCATCTACAAGGCAGAAGTCAGGAGTGTGATGGAATACTCTCCACTTGCCTGGATGGGTGCAGCTCCAACAACACACAAGAAGCTCAACACAATCCAGGGCAAAGCAGCCTACTTGATTGGCACCCCATCCACCAACTTAAAATATTTACTCCTTCCACCACCAACGCACAGTGGCAGCACTGTGAGATGTACTGCAGCAACTCACCAAGGCTCCTTAGTCAGTACCGTCCAAAAACCTCTACCATCTAGAAGGACAAGGGCAGCAAACACCATGGGAACACCACCACCTACAAGCTCCCCTCCAAGCCACCCACCATCCTGGCTTGGAACTACATTGTCGTTCCTTCACTGTCGTGGGATAAAAATTCTGGAACTCCCTCCCTCATAGCACTACGTACCTACACCACATGGATTGCAGAGTTTCTAGAAGACAGCTCACCAGCACTTTCTCAAGGGCAATTAGGGATGGCCAATAAATGCTGACACCCCATGAAACAATAATAAAAAAGAGAAATAACTGCAAACTGAACTTTGAACCAATAACTTTGAACACGACACATGCTTGTTTCAGACAGAAATAAAGGACCCTTGGAATTCAAGTTTTATATTACAGCTTGAAAAGCTACTGATGAATTTTCAAGCCACAAAGTCTTCATTACATGAGAATTATGTGCTCTCCCTATAAAGACATTGCCGGTGTCATAAATCGAAGCCCTCCGATTACATTTTCCTGTTCCTCACGCTGGAGCCTTTCTTGCACACTATTAAAAAATCAATTTTTTCAAATAAAGGGTTACTAAGCACCTAGTTAAACAGTCAATCACAGAAGTGTTTGAGGAAATCTAAAGTCACTTGGTTCATAGGGATTAGGACTGGAAGTGGCTGAGGCACTGACATTAACATGTTGAAATATTCTCTTATTTTCCTATGTGCAGAGCACATCACGGTTTAATAGCCCATGATGAGCTTCCCCGAACAAGCATCCGGCCCATCAGCACTTCCAAATTGGCTCACAAGGAACTCAGTCCCAGATCAGCTTAGATGCAAACTGTCAGGTCTGTACCGGTCCCACCTCCCACAGAGTTAGTCCCGATATCCCAGGCATCTAAAACCCTCCCTCCTGTACCATCTCTCCGGCCACACATTCATTAGCTTTATCATCCCACGTGATACTGGGAGTTTTTTTTAAATTCTTTCACGGAATGTGGGCATCGCTGGCTGGGCCAGTGTTTATTGCCCATCCCTAATTGACCTTGAGAAGGTGGTGGTGAGCTGCCTTCTTGAACAGCTGCAGTCCATGTGGTGTAGATACACCCATAGGTCTGTTAGGGAGGGATTTCCAGGATTTTGACCCAGCGACACTGAGAGAACAACAATATCGTTTCAAGTCTGAATGGTGTGTGGCTTGGAGGGGAACTTGTAGGTGGTGGTGTTGCCATGCATCTGCTGCCCTTGTCCTTCTAGGTGGTCAAAGTCATGGGTTTGGAAGGAGGTCAATGGAGTGTCAATCAAGCAGGCTGCTTTGATTTGGATGGTGTTGAGCTTCTAGAGTGCTGTTGGAGCTGCACTCATCCAGAGAGCTGAATAGCATTCCATCACACTCCTGACTTATGCTTTACAAATTGTGGTCAGGCTTTGGGGAGTCAGGAGGTGAGTTACTCATCACAGAATTCCCAGCTTTTGGCCTGGTCTTGTAGCCACAGTATTTATGTGGCTAGCCCAGTTCAATTTCTGGTCAATTGTAACCCCCAGGATGTTGATGGTGGGTGATTCCATGATGGTAATGCCATTGAATGTCAAGGGAGTTGGTTATATTCTCTCTTGTTGGAGATGATCATTGCTTAGCACTTGTGTGGCATGAATGTTACTTGCCACTTGTCAGCCCAAGCTTGAATGTTGTCCAGGTCTTGCTGCATTTGGACATGGACTGCTTCAGTATCTGAGGAGTAGCGAATGGTGTTAAACATTGTGCAATCATCAGTGAACATCCCCACTTCGAACCTTATGATGGAGGATATGTGATTTATAAAGCAGCTGAAGATGGTTGGGCCTAAGACACTACCATAAGGAACTCCTGCAATGATATCCTGGGACTAAGATGACCTCCAAAAACTGTAACCACCTTCCTTTGTGCTAGGTATAACTCCAACCTGTGGGGTATTTTTTCCCTGATTACCGTTGACTCCAGCTTTGCCACGGCTCCTTGATGCTACACTCAGTCAAATGCTGCCTTGATGTCAAGGGCAGTTACTCTCACCTCAACACTTGAGTTCAGCTTTTTTTTATCCGTGTTTTGACCAAGGCTGTAATGAGATCAGGAACTGATTGGCCCTGGCAGAACCCAAACTGAGCTTCAGTGAGACCTTGAGGTTACTACTTTTGAAGTCTTGCTTGTTAATTTCCTTCCGAGCTCCCTAAATTCTGATTGCTAAATGACATCTTAACTGCCTGTATCCTTGGCAGCAATGGGGACAATGAATGTTGGCTGTTCACCCTCCCTCCTCCGGCTGCAGAGCACCCTTTCCTTGACCCTGGCTCCAGGGAGGCAACATACCATCCTGGATTCATGTCTGTGGTCACAGAAACGCTGTTTGTTCCCCTAACTATTGAATATCCTGTCACTATTACTCCTCCAGTCTTCCTTCCCTGCTTATACAGGTGAGCCACCATTGGTGCCCATGGACTTGGCTCTGGCTGCACTCCCCAGATGAATCATCACTTTCATCAATATTCAGAACTGAATGCTGGATGGAGAGTGGAACACACTCAGAGTGGTCCTGACCACCAGTCTACTTCATCTTGACTGTCTGGTGGTCACCCATTCCCTCTCTCTCTGTATACTCTTAAGCCGAAAGGTGACCACATCTATAAACGTGCTATCCACAAATCTCTCAGCCTCGCAGATGCACCGCAATGATGCCAGCTGCTGCTCAAAACCCAAAACCCAGAGCTCAAGCTGCTGCACAAATGATTATCCAGGACGCTTCCCATATATCACAGGATGAAGGGACGAGGAGACAGAATGTCTTGTTGCTAAATTTGCTGATGATGCAAAGATAGGTAGGAAAGTAAGTTGTGAAGAGGGCATAAGGAGGCTACAAAGGGATATAGGTTAAGTGAGTGGGCAAAGCTCCAGCAAAAGGAGCATAACGTGGGAAAATGTGAAATTGTCCATTTTGGCAGGAAGAATAAAAAAGAAGCTTATTATCTAAATGGTGAGAGGTTGCAGAGCTCTGAGATGCAGAGGAATCTGGGTGTCCTAGTGCATGAATTGCAAAAGTTTAGTTTGCAGGAACAGCAAGTAATTAGGAAAACTAATAGAATGTTATTGTTTATTGTGAGGGAAATTTGAATACAAAAGTAGGGAGGTTATGCTTCAGTTGTACAGGGCATTAGTAATTCCACATCTGGGGTACTGTGTATTGTGTTGGTCTTATTTAAGGAAGGATGTAAATGCATTAGAAGTTGTTCAGAGAAGGTTTACTAAACTAATACTAGGAACGAGAGAATAGCCTTACAGTGAAAAGTTGGAAAGACTAGGCTTGTATCCGCTGGAGTTGAGAAGAGAGTAAGACGTGACTTAACTGAAAAATATAAGATCCTGAGGGTCCAGACAGGGTGGATGTGGAAAGGATGTTTCTTCTTGTGGGAGAATCTATAGCAAGGGGTCACTGTTTAAAAATAAGGGAGATGAGGAGATTTTTTTTTCTCTCTCAGGGGGTCATGAGTCTTTTGAACTCTCTTCCTGAAAAGGTGGTGGAAGCAGAGTCTTTGAATATTTTTAAGGTAGAGGTAGATCGATTCTTGATAAGCAAGGGGGTGATAGGTTATCAGGGGTAGCTGGGAATATAGAGCCGAGGTTGAAATCAGATCAGCCATGGTCTTATTGAATGGTGGTGCAGGCTCGAGGGGCCGAATGGCCTACTCCTCCCAACTCATATGCTCATATATATACAGGACGTACAGCCCGGAGGCTGGAGCAGGCCTTTCATTACTTTATTTATTAGATAGTAAACCTTGATACTATTAATAAACCTTACTGCTACTAATAAACTTTACTGCAGCTCATAAGCTTTACTGATATTAATGAACATTACCAATACTAATAAAACTTATTGCTTTAATAAACCTTTCCTAATAATAACAAATCTCACTGATACTAAAACCTTACTAATACTAAAACACCTTACTAATGCCAGTGAACCTTAATTAAAAATAAAACGGAAGACTCACCAGCTACTCACCTCCTTTCTGAGGGCTCAGATTCAGTCCCTAACTTTGGAGAAACGGAAATACAGCAGCAAGGCTCCCCCGCTATTCACTTCGTAGCTTTCCTGTGGACGTGACGGCTTGATTGTTTTTCCCCAGTGTTTTTTTTAAACTTGAGGATGCCCTGAACACTGCTGCTGATCCTGCCGCTACTGCCCCTGCTGTTTCGGGGGTATTCTCCACATTTCCTATTGCAGATAGACTTTCAGAATGATTACTAGTGTTCATTTTTAAATAATAGGACCTATTCTGCTCTCCTGTTTGCAGATGGAGCCACAGATGACTGAGGTGAGTGTGTGTGGGATGGAGGAGCCGTGGTAAGGGGGAAACAGGTGATAGAACATCTGTGGAAAGTAAGAAATGAGCACCTGTGAAAGCAGAGGGCTGAGGAAATGAGAGACAGTGAAGAATGCACTGGGTCTCAGAGATAACACAATATTAGTTTCAGAGGCCATTTACAAACCCATCAAACTTAAGAACTTAACCAAGGTTCCTACAATGTATTAACCATAACCAAGTGTGTAATGCTTCAGGTTGTTGCTGAGCTTTAGTGAGGTTTTACTGTTACCATGTCTTGTCTTACTGTGCATCAATGAGGCTTTGCTTCCCTATAACAAACTTGAGGTAGTTATCATAGTTTAACTTCAACAATTTATTAAGAACTATTTGCAAAGACCACAGGTTAAGCACAAGGTGTTCAGGACACTGATTACTCAGCGCCTAGCTCTCTTTGAACCACTTCATCATCTGACACCTGATGTCACTCTTACATTATTATCATCATGGTCTCATTAATGTAACCATTCAGTAATTACTCCTTAGGCAGCATATACAAACATAGAAAGCCAAGTGGTTATGCTACTGGGTTTGTAAACCCAAGATCAAGAGTTCAAATCTCACAATGGCAAACTATGAAACATTGTCCCTAACATCAGAGAGTATTACGCTCATCAGATGTTTCATCTTGATGAGCTTGGCCTAAATAGCCAAGTGGTTATGGTACTGGGTTTGTAACCCCAAGATCAAGAGTTCAAATCTCACAATGGTAAACCATGAAACAATGTAACTTTATGGGCTTGGCCTAAATAGCCAAGTGGTTATGGTACTGGCTTTGTAACCCCAAGATCAAGAGTTCAAATCTCACAATGGCAAACTATGAAACAATGTAACTTCATCTGAAACAGATGGAAATGGGTTTGTACTCAAAAGAGTTACATCCTTCCTATATTGCGGATTCCAAAACTGCATGCAATAATCAAGAGTTCAAATCTCACAATGACAAACTATGAAACAATGTAACTTCATCTGAAACAGATGGAAACGGGTTTGTACTCGAAAGAGTTACAAACATAGAAAGCCAAGTGGTTGTGGTACTGGGTTTGTAACCCCAAGCTCAAGAGTTCAAATCTCACAATGACAAACTATGAAACAATGTAACTTCATCTGAAACAGATGGAAACGGGTTTGTACTCGAAAGAGTTACAAACATAGAAAGCCAAGTGGTTATGGTACTGGGTTTGTAACCCCAAGATCAAGAGTTCAAATCTCACAATGGCAAACTATGAAATAATGTAACTTCATCTGAATAGGAACAGATGGAAACGTGTTTGTACTCGAAAGAGTTACAAACATGGAAAATACAAAAACAGAAGCAGGAGTAGGTCATTTGGCCCTTTGAGCCTGCTCTGCCATTCAATATGATCATGGCTGATCATCTATCTCAATGCCAAATTCCCACTCTCTCCCCTTACTCCTTGATGCCTTTACAGATTCGGAATCTAATAATTTCCTTCTTAAGCATATTCAGTGACTTGGCCTCCACAGCCTCTGTGGTAGAGAATTCCACAGGTTCATCACCCTCTGAGTGAAGAGGTTTTTCCTCATCTCAGTCATAAATGGCCTACCCTGTATCCTGAGATTGTGACCCCTTGTTCTAGACTCCCCCCAGCCAGAGGAAACATGATCCCTGCATCCAGTCTGCCCAGCCTTGTCAGAATGTTATATGTTTCAATGAGATCCTCTCTCATTCTTCTAAACTCCAGTGAATACGGGCCTAATTGGCCCAACCTCTCCTCATATGACAATCCTGTGATCCCAGGAATCAGTCTGGTGAACCTTTGCTGCACTCCCTCTCTGGCAAGTATATCCTTTCTTTGGTAAGGAGACCAAAACTACACACAATACGCCAGGTGTGGTCTCACCAAAGCCCTGCACAGCTGCAGTAAGATATCCACTTGAAATGGAGGCCAACATACCATTTGCCTTCTTAACTGCTTGCTGCACCTACATGCTTGCTTTCAGTGATTGGTGTACAAGGACATCCAGGTCCCTTAGTACATCAACATTTCCCAACCTAACTCAATTTAAATAATACTCTGCCATTCTGTTTATCCTACCGAAGTGGATAACTACATCCATCCACGTTATTCTGCATCTGTGATGTATTTGCCCATTCATTCAACTTGTCTAAATCACCTTGAAGCCTCTTAACATCCTCCTCGCCACTCATATTCCCACCTAGTTTTGTGTCATCAGCGGACTTGGAAATATTACGTTTGGTATATATTGTGAATAGCTGGGGCCCAAGCACAGATCCCTGTGGTACCCCACTGGTCACTGCCTGCCACTCTGAAAAAGACCCGTTTATACCCTACTTATTTATTTCCTGTCTGCTAACCAATTCTCAATCCATGCCAATAAGTTACCCCGAATCCCATGTGCTTTAATTTTGCACACTATACTCTTCTGTGGGACTTTATCAAAAGCTTTCTGAAAATCCAAAAACACCACATCCACTGGTTTCCCCTTATCCCTTAGCACCTTCCAAACCCCTGACCTCTACCATCTAGAAGGGCAGCAGATACAGAAACACCACCATCTGGAAGCTCTCCTCCAAGCCACTCACCATCCTGACTTGGAAATATATCGCCCTTCCTTCACTGTCACTGGGTCAAAATCCTGAAACTACCTCCCGAACAGGCCTGTGGGTGCACCTACACCACGTGGACTGCAGCGGTTCAAGAAAGCAGGTCACCACCGCCTTCTCAAGGGCGATTAGGGATGGGCAATAAATGCTGGCCCAGCCATTGGCTCCCAAATCCCGTAAATTAATTTTAAAAAGCACTCTCATCTCTGGTCAGAAGGTTGAGGGATCATGTCCCACTCCAGAGAGGTGAGCATGAAATTCTAGGCTGACACCCCAGTCCAGTACTGAGGGAGTGCTGCTTTGTCAGAGGTGTTGTCATTTGCATGAAATGTTAAACCAAGGGCCTGTCTGACCTGTGGTGGATACAAAACAATCCCATTGCACTATTTCAAAGGAGAGCAGGGGAGTTACCCCCAGTGTCCTGTCCAACATTTAATATAACTAAAAACAGACTATCTAGCCATTATCATATTGCTGTTTGTGGGAGCTTGCTGTGCACAAATTGGCTGCCATGTTTCTACATTGCAGCAGTGACCAGGTTTCAAAAGTGTTTCATATGCTGCAAAGCACCTTGTGATGTCCTGAGATTGTGAAAGTCACTATATAAATGCAAGCTTTTCTTTTTCCTTACCTATCTTAGCTTTTTGTTGTGAGTAGTGGCCGAGTTGGTACTACTGACAGAGTTGACCTGCAGACACTTCTTGGGTGGAAACTTTAAGTTTATTTACAAAGTACTCAGCAGCAACAACATGTGTGCTTTCAACTCCAACTCTATCTCTACACTACTAAGCACTGAGGTCGCCTGTGCTACCCTCCTATTGGGTACTAAAGATCACGTGATCTTCCTTAATAAGCATTGTTCTTAAAGGCATATTACACACTAATTAAAAACATAATTACCACACCTTTTCACTATGAAAGTGACGAATGAAACTGCCCATAACTGTTGCTCACATGGTCAGTGGGCCTTGCTTCCTATATCTACCCCTGAATTTGATCTGAGAACTTGTAGAGTTGTGAGCACTGGCAATCTTGCTGCTAGCGAGCTCTTTTAAATGATAGGGTGAGAGCCACAATATTAACGGTGGCAGGATGAAGCTACGAGCAGAAAATGACCTGACAGCCTGGGAGAAATAAATTGCAATTTACGGCAAACTATAACAGTATCTGGGAGTTACTAAAACAATAAATCTTCAGCGAGGTCAATCATATAGTTCACCTGAGTAGGCACAATTCAGTTCTGCTGAATGCACTGCCCTAGTGTATTTACCATAGAAAGAAACAGCAATAATAATCTCTATCAATGGCATTTCAGAAGGAAATTTTCACATTTGGGGCATATTACACATTAATTCAGGAACACTTCTCTTAACTACGATGCTGTGGTATTTTTGTTAATCTCTGCCTTATACCTGCCATCTTTGTGCGCCAAACTATGCGAGGTTGAGTTTACAAGATACCGAACCAATACGAGTCCGCAGAAACCAACCCAGTTCAGGTTATCGGTACACTGGGCCAGGAGAAGGAAAGAATATCCACCGTTCCAGTCAAAAACACATCCATTCTCCTTTTATAATAGCAGATTTGAGACAGTAAATAAGTCTGAAAATTAACTCCTGTTTATTCATCAAAATATTCATCTTAAGACTACATACAGAGCGGTCATTGCAGCCTTGGACTTAGAAATTCATGTATAAAGAACTCTCTGGCAAAGCTGTTGAGAATCACTCATCTCAAAGGTCGCAAATGTCCTGCTGGATTTTACTTCACATACTGTTTCGAAAACAAGCTCTCACTGTCTAATCCTTGTTGGGGTTAACTTGGCTGGGTGTTTCATTCTGCTTAGATAATCGAAAGTACAATGAGGTGACGGGAGTGTTGGCCGCAGGGCTGAAGAGCCGGCAGCAGCCCTGAGTCGCCTCTTTTCTGGGAAGGCCCGCTGAATTTAAGTGCCACTCAAGCACTGAACTGGACAGCAGCGGGCCTTCCCTGGGATTAAGGACCCCAGGCTGGGGGAAGTCCCGCCCGCCCAAAGCTGCCGGTCAGTCAGAGGTTGGTGAGGTGGTGGGAAGGTGGTGGCTAACGCCAGTATGACACCCACCCGACGCCACTATCGTCGCTGGATTTCAAGGTCACCGGGTGAGCGGTGGTGGGAGGGGTGTCGAGGTGTGAGGGTGGTGAGGGGGAGGGGGTCAGCATCAATGGAAAGGGAAGACCCTCAACAGGCCCCCTTTCCTGATGGCGGGTCCCTTGATCACACCGAGTGCTTTTGAACAATGGGTCCCCTCCTCCCCCTTGTCCCCAGAAGCCCCCAAATAACCCCCGGGGGCATGTGTTTGCTTGTCATGCTCCCCGCATGGCAAGTCCCTCGCTCACTTCAGGGTCAATACCAGAGGCAGCCAGATGAGGAGCTTAAGTTGGCTTCAATTGGTGGTGGAGCAGGGAGGCCTTTTACAGGCCTTCCCACCTTGGATGTAATCAGGCCAGAGGTGGGAAAACGACTGAGTCACCGCCTGCCACCCACCACCAAACTTACCATAGGAAGGACATTAAAAAAAGAAAGGAGAAGCTTTTTAATTCTTAGTAAACTAGCACCTTAGTAAGGGTGGAGGTAAGGTGCAACTTTATATGACACTCCAGTGGTGTCAGTGATTGACCTTGAAGAAGTTTTGTTCCTCTCCTATCACTGCTTGCTTGTCCCTACAACCACACCACCAACCCCAATTCTCTCCCCACCCCCCCGACCCTACCTTAAACCAGCTTATATTTCATCCCTCTCCTTATATTCACTTAGTTCTGTGGAAGGGTCATGAGGACTCAAAAAGTCAACTCTTTTCTTCTCCGCCGATGCTGCCAGACCTGCTGAGTTTTTCCAGGTAATTCTGTTTTTGTTTTGGATTTCCAGCATCCGCAGTTTTTTGTTTTTATCTCTGAGCTAATGGGCATGCGATTGGTAGTCAATGGTAGTGCATGAAAGATAGATGGTGTGCTTTTACTATCCAGCGGGCAATTACAAAAGGATCAAGGTTTCTGTTGCACGCCCAGTTTAGTGTGAACACAGATCTACAGCTATAAGGAATTCAGGAGATGGTGGCACAGTCCAGAGGCCCAGTCTAATATCTGGGGTCTTGTGTTCAAATCCCACCATAGCAGCTGGTGGAATTTGAATTCAATTAATAAATCTGCAATATAAAGCTCAGTTCAGGGAGGGCAACCATGAAACTACCATCGATTGTTGTAAAAACCCGTCTGGTTCACTAATGCCCTTTAGAGAAGGAAATCTGCCGTCCTTATCTGGTCTGGCCTACATGTGATTCCAGACCCACAGCAACGTGGTTGACTCTTAGCTGCCCTGTGAAATGGCTTAGCAAACCACTCAGTTCAAGGGCAGTAGGAATGGGCAACAAATGTTTTGTCAGTGATCCCCACATCCCGAGAAAAAAAATAAAGAAAAAAAAGCAGACGTGTCAGACAGACTGAGTTTGATTTAATTCAGTCACCCTTAGACTTCTCTACTTTTAGCTTCAGCATCTATTTTGCAACTAGATGAACTTTTCCTTCTAGTTTGGCGCTGCCTTTCTGAATTAGAAACTGTGTCCACTTGTGTCCAATTCTGGGTGCCACAGTCTAGAGTCCTGGAAAGTGTACAAAGGAGGGTGATGGGAATGGCACCAGCTAGGGATGAGAGACTTCAGTTATCAATTCGTAGAGTCAGAGAGTTTTACAGCACGGAAAGAGGCCCTTTGGCCCATCGTGTTCGTGCTGGTCATCAAACCCCTATCTACTCTAATCTCATTTACCAGCACTTGGCCTGTAGCCCTGTATGCTATGGCATTTTAAGTGTTCATCTAAGTGCTTCTTCAATGTTGTGAGGGTTCCTGCCTCTACTACCCTTTCAGGCAGTGGGTTCTAGGTACCCTCTACGCTCTGGGTGAAAAAAAATATTCAAATCCCCTCTAAACCCCCTACCCCTTATCTTGAATCTATGCCCCCTGGTTATTGACCCCTCCACTAAGGGGAAAAGTTTCTTCCTATCTATGCCCTTTATAATTTTGACCACCTCAATCATGTCCCCCACCACCAACCCCACCCCTCCACCTCGTTCTTTGCTCTAAGGAAAACAACTTTAGCCTTTCCAGTCTCTCTTCATAGCTGAAACACTCCAGCCCAGGCAACATCCTGGTGAGTCTCCTCTGCACCCTCTCCAGTGCAATCATATCCTTCCTATAGTGTGGTGACCAGAATTGCACACAGGATTCCAGATCCAGCCTAACCAATGCTTTGTACAGCTACTAACACTTTATACAGAGTGGAGAGTCTCGAGAAGCTGGGGTTGTTCTGCTTAGAGCAGAGAAGTTTGAGAGCAGATTCAATGGAGATAATCAAAATTTTGAGTGAAATTGTTTCTGTCAGTGACCAGAGGACAAGGATTTAAGGTGAGTGGCAAAAGAGAGGTAAGGTGGGTTGTTTTTATGCAGAGAGTTGTTCTAATCTGGAATACATGACATAAAAGGATGGTGGGAGCATATTTAATAATTACCTGCAAAAAAGGAACTGGAAATGGACTTGAAAATGAAAGATTAGCATTGGGAAAGAGCAGGAAGAGCAAGAATAATTAGGTCGCTCTTTAAAAGTGCCAGTAAAGACACGATGGGCTGAATGGCCTCCTTTTACGCTGCCTTATTCTAAGGAGGTTGATGACTCCTTTGCTCTGTCTTCAGAATAGTGCTACGGGATTAGTTACCTTCACCTGAGACAGCAGGTGGGATGTTGGTTTAATGTGTAACCCAGAGCTGGTATCTCTGTCCATGCAGCACTCCCTCAGTACTGCACTGGGAGTGTCAGCCTAGACTTCT
The DNA here is from genome assembly GCF_017639515.1 of Carcharodon carcharias. Classification (NCBI taxonomy): domain Eukaryota; kingdom Metazoa; phylum Chordata; class Chondrichthyes; order Lamniformes; family Lamnidae; genus Carcharodon; species Carcharodon carcharias. Next base: position 16,943,892 of record NC_054477.1, read on the forward strand.
GTGCTCAAGTCTCTGGACCGAGATTTGGACCCACAACTTTCTGACCTAGAGGTGAGAGTTGCTACCCGCTTTTTATTTTGATATCCGAAGATATCTTGCCGAAGTGGTTTGTTTTTTGCCTGTGATCTTGGGCTGGGAGTTTTGCTGGACAATGGGTGTCAGTTGTGCAGGAGGTGAACATTCGTGGGGTCTCTCTTGCCCACCTGTAAAAGTGAGTAGCAATATAAAGGCCCAGATAAAAATGACATTGGGCAGGATTTTCTGGCCCCACCCGCTGTCAGGATCGTCCCGGTGCCGCCGAAAGTCAATGGAATGTTGGCTGGGCCGCCGCGCCCACTGCCGTGGCTTGCACCATGATGGGGCTGGAAAATCCCGGCCATTATCTTTGGCAAACAAACGGGAAAAGGCCTGCGGAAGCTCGCTTTGGATGTGACCACAGAGGGAATTGCAGACCTTACCCACTTCCCACAAGACATTTTGCACAGAAGGAGTTGAATTTGATGAGCCCATTGGAGGCCTCAGCAACGCCCTCGAAGCAGGCGCCATGGCTGCCCGGGAGAAATATGAGAGAGACCACAACCTGGTCTCTGACAGCCTGGACGCGCGGGGCTCGCCCAATGCTTTACCTTGTAGAGGCAAGCGTTTGGCATTATTTATAAAGGCTTGCTGGCCCTACATTCAGTCCAGCCTTGCATGCTCCAAACAACATAACAACACTCTCGAGAGGGCTCTTGATCCAGAGTGAACCCATTCAACCTGAATGGATAACCAGTGCTCAACACAGGAACCCCAGAGGCTGGCCAGTGCTGAATCCAGTGCAATATCTTTCGGGTCCAACAATATCTTTCAGGTCTGAATCCAGTGCAACATTCACACTCTTGGTCTATTTCCAAATCACTCATCTTTACTCTGAACAGAAGTGGCCCACGGGCTGAGGTCAGGATTTCCCGGCCTTGTCATGGTGAGATCTGCCACAGGGGGATTCAGCAGCCCAGCCACAAGTCCACTGATGGGGCGGGATGGATGATCCATGGGCAGGGACAAAAAATCCTGCCCTGAGTCCTGAGCCACTTCGGAACACTCAGCAATTGACCCACCTTCTAACCAATTTTTAATCCAGTTATCTATCAATGGCCTAAATTCATAGCCCACATTCTTCTCTAGTGATTTCTCAAATGAGAAACCTTGTCCTTTAGGCTCATCTAAAGCCCATGTACACTGTATCCACCACATTTCCACCACCTACCTTGTCTGTCGTCTCATCTCAACTTTATCTTATAATGCAAATACGTAGCCCTACAAGCCCCTCCACCGTCCTACATGTCTTCAACAGGAAAAGAAAACCAGATGCAATGTGAAACGGGCTGCCCATTGTCTATCAGGCTATGTTAAGGTGCTGGCATAAACCAACTTCACCTCCTTGATGCCATCAACAAGCTTAACCCATCTCCTTGTAAGTCATCATCAAACTCATTAATACATTTTATAAACAGCATGGATTTTGAGAACACTGCTGATACCAGCTGTCCAATTAAAATGATTACTATTAATAACTGTGTCCTGCTAGTATCAAGCTAATTAATAATCCAATTTACAACTTCATACTTGATCCTGTGAGCTTTCACATTCTTCAATGTAATTTTAGACCCTTGAAGATTTTATTGGACCATCTGATGATATTGATTTTAACAAATGGAATATAATTCCCTGCGCTACCCATATAAAGAACAAAATTAATGCCTTTGGTGTGTGTGCCTCATGTAAAAGGCCAACTCTATTTATACAGGAGAAGTACCTCAATAGAACAGACAAGGCTGAGGTAGGTGTCTGATGTACTAAAGCTAATCAGGCGCCTGCACACCTTATCATGAGTTGACTTTAGTCTTTTACAATAAAAGGGCAGTGAACACTGTTAACAATAAAATGGCAGATAGAGAAATGTCAGGTGAAGGTGGTTAAGGTATTAGTTCATTGACATTATTAACAACAATCACATCCTACATTCATATTTTGCTTTCAACGTCATAAAGTGGTCCAAGCTGTTTCACAGGAGTGTTATCACAGGAGTGTTATCACAGGAGTGTTATCGCAGGAGTGCTATCACAGGAGTGTTATCACAGGAGTGCTATCACAGGAGTGTTATCACAGGAGTGTTATCACAGGAGTGTTATCACAGGAGTGTTATCTGACAACGTTTGCTACTATTAGCATTGGTTGAAGAGGGAGGTGTTAAGGAGCATCTAGGAGCAGGGAGGTTTAGGATGGAATTCCAGAGCTGAGAAACTAGCCAGCTAAAGGCATGACTGCCAATGGTGCAGTGATGAAAATTTGTGATATGCAAGTAACTTGGAGGCTCTTTTGTTAGCTGAATGCATTAAGTGTAAAATCCTCCAGACCCACCACCTAACAAATTTTTCATTCTTTCTGCATACCCTCCCACCCCACCCCATCCCCCTTCAATTCTATTCTATTAGCATATTTTTTGTTAATATGTATTGTAAACCAGTACATTGTTTCTCCAGGGGTTTCTGCATCAGTTATGGAGCAGGGTGAGGAGATTCCCTGCAGTAATCAATCCCCACTTTATCAGTAAAAACTACTGTTTAGAAAGAAAGACTTGCGTTTATATCGGCTGTACAGGAGGGGAAGAAGAAGAAAGGAAGAGCAATAGTGGTAGGGGATTCATTGGTTAAGGGTGTTTCTGCGGCCATGAATGTGACTCCAGGATAGTGTGTTGCCTCCCTGGTGCCAGGATCAAAGATGTCACCGAGCGGCTGTAGGACGTTCTTCTGGGGGAGGGCAATCAGCCAGAGGCCGTGGTCCACAGTGATGCGAATGACTTAAACAGGAAGGGGAATGTGGTCCTGCAATCAGAATTTAGGGAGCTGTGTCAAAAATTAGTAAGCAGGACCTTAAATGTAGTCATCTTGAAATTACTTCCAGTGCCATGTGTAGGTGAATACAGAAATAGGAAGATAAGGCAGATGTATGCGTGGCTGGAAAGATGGTGCAGAAGGGATGGCTTTAGATTCCTGGGACACTAGGGCTCGCTGTAGGGAAGGTGGCACCTGTACAAGCCGGACTGGTTGCACCTGAACTGAGCTGGGACTGAGTTCCTTGTGGGGCATTTTGCTAGCGCTGCGGGGAGGGCTTTAAGCTAACTTGGCAGGGGTGTGGGAACCAGGAGAGAATATTAGAGAGGAATAACAGGGTGCACAAAATACTGGGAGAAACAGGATAGCACTAGTATAGAGAATGATAAGTTGGAGTAAGAGAGGAAGCCATGACGTCTGAATCAGGGTTACTATACATGTATGTGAATACACGGAGTATAGTAAATAAGATTGGAGAGTTACAGGTGCAGGTTGCCATGTGGAAATATGATGTTGTGGTGATAACAGAGACCTGGCTCAAGGAAGGTGTAGTAATTATGGTTTTATTTAGTGTGTAATGCACCTTTAAGAATTATACTTGTTAGGCAAAATCACATCATCTGTAGTAACCAGTAGGAGAGTAGCTCGGGCTACCCCTACAGTCAGTGTAAATGTAGAGTTGGAGTTGAAAACACATGTGTAGTTGCTGCTGAGTCTATTGTAAACTATTATGGGTATTTCTTACCCAATTTGTTTACCGTGCTGGCTCCCCTGTATTCTCTACTCAAAAAGAACCAAAGTTGGTCTTGGGAGGCACCCCAGAAAGAAGTTTTCATCAAGGTGAAATAATTGTTCCACTCATCCAATCCATTAGTGCATTATGAGCAGGTGAAGAAATTGATGCTGACATATGATACATCTCCCTATTGGGTGCGAGCAATGCTCTCTCATCGGATGGATGATGGCACAAAACAGCCAATAGGTTATGTATCAAGAACGCTCACCACAGCAGGAAATGGAATAAAAGGAGGCCTATCCATCATCTTTGGTGTCAAGAAATTTCACCAGTACGTACATGGCCATCATTTTACAATCGTTTCAGACCATAAACCATTGTTAGGATTGTTTAGTTCCACCCATAGCCTCAGCAAGAATGAGACGATGTTGCAGCATACAAATACACTTTCATATATAGGCCTGACAATCAAATCGCAAACACTGATGCCCTTAGTCGTTTGCCTTTACAAGAAAATGATGAGCACGTCCCAGTCCCAATTCCACAGGAACATGTTTTACTGTTAAATTTATTAGATTCCTCACGGTATGTGCTCGACAGGTCAGAGACAGGACAGGTCAGGACTCAGCCCTATCTAAGGTACGAGAACGAGTGCGACATGGTTGGTCACAGGAACCCGTGTCTGGTGAAATTAAACCGTACATCAAAAGAAGACATGAAATAACCAGCCAGGATGGCATCTTATTGTGGGGAGCATGAGCGATAGTTCCTCCAAAGAGAAGGAAACCACTTTTAATTAAACTACACAGTGCCCATCCAGGAATTCCCCAAATGAAAACCATCGCATGCAGCTATCTATGGTGGCCTGGGATGGATACCGAAACAGAGAGTTCAGTAAAGCACTGTGTGCAATGTCAGCAACCGCAAAAGTTGTTAGTGACAGTTCTGTTACACCCATGGGAGTGGCCAGGTAGACCCTGGGTGCAGTTACACATTGACGGCATTGGACCTTTCTTGGGAGCAATGTTCTTGCCTATTGTCGATGTCCATTCAAAATGGTGGCACGTATATGAGGTGAAGTCACCAACGTCGGCCGCTACAATTGAGAAACGATATCAGAGTTATGCTATTCATGTACTGCCAGAAGTAGTCATTTCCAATAGCAGCACAGCATTTATGAGTGCTAAGTTTCAACGGTTTATCAGCCTCAACGGTATAAACTCATGGGAAAACTGCACCATACAACCCTTCCTCAAATGGACTGGCCAAAAGGGAGGTTCAATCGATGAAGGCAGGCATGAAAAAGCTAACTGGTTATCCCTTGGCAACCAAGCTAGCACACTTTCCTTAAAATTACAGGACTACCCCTCACACAACAACAGGGTGTCACACCTATGGAGCTATTGTTGAAATTCCGTCTCGGGACCAGGTTGTGTTTAATGGGAATTTAATTTAGATGGGAAGGTGAAAAAGAGTTAGGGAAGCCAGAAAACTAGACAAGACTGGCATCGTCGCGAGAGGAAATTTACCGTGAGAGAGCCAGGTATACATGAAGAACTTTGGGGAAGGACCAAAGTAGTTACCAGATAAAATAAGTACAGTGACTGGACCTCTATCTTACCATGTGGAGGTGGAAGGCCAGATCATCCATAAACATGTGGGCCACTTAAGGATGAGAGAGACAAATCACCAAGATATCGTTCCACCAGTGATCATGACCAGGTCTGCATTTCCTGTTGAGGATACTCAACTCAGGACTGACATGTCTGATGTTCCTGTAAGAATTGAGGATACAGAACTGCAACTGCCCACTGAAGCACCTGATGTTCAGGTAACTCCCCTGACAAAGAACCTGAAGTTGGGGAGCTGCAGCATTCCACACAAACCAGGAAACCACCTGAAAGGCTGAACCTGTAAATTCCTTATGTAGTGTAAATATTATGTTGTCTTGAAAAATATGTACTTGTAAATGTAATAGGTATCACTGAATTAAAAGGGGAGAAATGTAGTAATTATGGTTTTATTTAGTGTTATAATGTACCTTTAAGAATAATACTTGTTAAGCAAGATCACATAATCTGCAGTAACCAATAAGAGAGCAACATAGGCTACCTCAGCAGTCGGTGTGGAGATAGAGTTGGAGTGGAAAGCAGATGTGTAGTTGTTGCTGAGTATATTGTAAATAAGCTTAAAGTTTCCACCCAAGAAGTGTCTGCTGATCAACTCTATCATAAATAGAGCAACTTGGCCACCTTACAACAGAAGGGCAGGACTGGATGATAAATATTCCTGGGCACAAGGTGTTCAGAAAAGATAGGAAAGGAAGAAAAGGAAGAGGGCGGTATTGGTTAAGGAGAGCATTGCAGTGCTGGAGAAAGAGGACGTCCCAGAGGTTTCAAGGATAGAATTAATTTGGCTAGGTCTAAGGAAGAAAAAGGGTGCAATTACATTGCTCGGTGTGGTCTATAGACTGTCAGCTAGTGGGAAGGACGTAGAGGAATAAATCTGCAGAGAAATTACAGAGAGGTGCAAACGTTCTTGAGTAGTTATAAAGGGCAACTTTAATTACCCAAATGTAGATAGGCACAATGGTAGTGTAAATGGTGGAGAGAGGCAAAAGTTCCTAGACTGTGTTCAGGAGAATTTTTGACAGCAGTATGTGTCTAGTCCAACAAGAAAAGACACACTGTTGGACCTGGTTCTTGGAAATTAGGTGGGCCAAGTAGATCAAGTTTCAAGTGGGGGAACATTTAGGAGACAGTGATCATTGTAATGTTTTTTTTTCCAATAAATTATAAAGATTTTCCTTTTCCCACCTATTTCCATTATATAAAAAAAAACCCCACTAGAGCTATACCTTGAGTGCCCTACCATCCATTCTTAATTAGCACATTCGTTTAGATAATATCACCAACTTTAACTTTAACACCTATGTGTTCTATTGTACTATTGTCGTTGACATCTTTTGATGATCTGCTTCTATCACTGCTTGTTTGTCCCTACAACCACACCAACCCCCTCCACCTCTCTGTCTCTCTATCTCTCCGCCCCCCACACACACACCTTAAACCAGCTTATACTTCAGCTCTTTCCTGGACTCGAACTCAAGTTCTGTCGAAGGGTCATGAGGACTCGAAACGTCAACTCTTTTCTTCTCCGCCGATGCTGCCAGACCTGCTGAGTTTTTCCAGGTAATTCTGTTTTTGTATTGTAATGTAAGGTTTAGGATGATGGTAGAAAAGGACAATGTGCAATCCAGAGTAAGAAGAGTTAACTGGGAGAGAGTTGACTTCAATGGGGCAAGAATGGAGCATGGCCGGATAGGCTGGAACCAAAGGTTGGTGGGAAACAATGCCTAACAATAGGCTACTTACAAACAAATCCGGAGCTCCATGGATGAAAAAGGAGATTGAATTTAAGATAAAGAAGAAAAAGTGTACTAATGACTGGCATCAGGTAGAAAACACAATTGAAAACCAAACGGAATACATCAAGTTCAGAGGAGAGGTAAAGAAGCAAATAAGAAGAGCAAAGAGGGATTATGAGGTAAGACTGACAGCCAACATAAAGGGGAATCACAAAGTCTTCTATCAGCACGTAAATAGTAAGAAGATGGTAAAAGGAGGAGGAGGGCCAATTAGGGACCAAAAAGGTTTTTTTACACAGGGACACAGGGGCAAGGCTGAGGTGTTAAATGAATACTTTGCATCTACCTTTACCAAGGAAGCAAATGTTACTGAGACCACAGTGACAGAGGAGGAAACTCTGTCACTAGAAGGGTTAAAAGTTAAAGAGGAGCAAGTATTGGATAAACTGCTGGTATTTAAAATTGAGGGGGCACCAGGGCCGGATGAGATGATTCCAAGGATATTGAAGGAAGTGAAAGTGGAAATTGCAGGGGCACTGGCCATAATCTTTCAGCCTTCCCTAGACTTAGGGGAGGTGCCAGAGGACTGAAGATTGCAAACATTACGCCCTTGTTCAAAAAAGTCTGTAAGGGTAAGCCCAGCATTTACAGTCCAATCAGTTTAATTTCAGTGGTGGGGAAGCTTCTAGAGGCAATTATTTGGGATAGAATTAATAGACCCATGGAAAAATGTGGGTTGATTATGAAGAGCCAGCATGGATTTCTAAAGGGGAAATCATGTTTCACTAACTTGCTGAAGTTTTTTTGAAGAGGTAACAGAGAAGGTTGATGAGGATAATGCTGTTGATGTGGCATACATGGACTTTAAAAAGGCATTTGATACACTGCCACACAACAGACTTGTGAGAAAAGCTATAGCTCATGGAATCAAAGGGACAGTAGCAATATGCATACAAAATTGGCCGAGTAATAGGAAACAGAGCGTAATGGTCAATGGATATTTTTTGGGCTGGAGGAAGGTTTGTAGTGGAGTTCCCTGGGGCTCAGTATTGGGACCCTTGCTTTTCCTGATATATGTTAATGATCTAGATCTTGGTGTGCAGAGGACAATTTAAAACTTTGCAGATGATATAAAACTTAGAAGCATTGTAAACTGTGAGGAGGACAGTGTGGAACTTCAAAAGGACATAGTCAAGTTGGTGGAGTGGGCACATAGGTGGCAGGTGAAGTTCAATGTGGAGAAGTGTGAGTTTATGCATTTTGGTCGGCAGAACATGGAGAGGCAACATTAATTAAGGGGTACAATTCTTAAGGGGGTGCAGGAGCAAAAGGACCTGGGTGTATATGTGCATAGATCATTGAAAGTGGCAGGACAGATGGAGAGAGTAGTTAATAAAGTTCACAGTATCCTGGGCTTTATTAATAGGATCATAGAATACAGGGAGGTTATGATGAGCTTATATAAGACACTTGTTAGAGCTCAGCTGGAGTATTGTGTAGAGTTCTGGGAGACACACCTTAGGAAGGATGTGAATGTGTTAGAGACAGTGCAGAAGAAGTTTACAAGAATGGTTCCAGGGGTGAGAAACTTCAGTTATGAAATAGATTGGTGAGGTTGGGACTGTTATCATTGGAGAGGAGAAGGCTGGGAGGAGATTTGATAGGGGTGTTCAAAATCAAGAGAGGGCTGAGCAGAGTAGATAGGGAGAAACTGTCCCTATTTGTAAAAAGATGGAAAATGAGAGGCCACAGATTTAAAATGATTTGCAAAAGAAGCAAATGTGATGTGAGAAAAAACTTTTTCACACAGCAAGTGGTTCAGGTCTGGAATGCACTGCCTGTAAGTGTGGCGGAGGCATGTTCAATTAAGGCATTATCCCAACACTCTGCTTTCTGTTGGTTAGCCAATCCCCTATCCAAGCTAATATATCACCCCTAACTCCGTGTGATCTTATCTTGTGTATTAACCTTTTGTGCGGCACCTTATCAAAGGCCTTCTGGAAGTCCAGATATATTACATCTACAGGGCCCCCATTATCCACTTTGCTTGTCACATCTTCGAAGATCTCTACCAAATTAATCAAACACGATTTACTCTTCATAAAACCATGCTAACTCTGATGGATTGCATTTTGACTTTCCAAATGCCCCATTACTACTTCCTTAATAATAGATTCCAACAATTTCCCCAACGGCAGATGTTAAACTTACTGGTCTATAGTTTCCTACTTTCTGCCTCCTCCCCTTTTTGAATAAGGGCGTTATATTAGCATTTTTTCAATCCATTGGAACCTTACCAGAATGCAGAGAATTTTGGAATATTATTACCAATGCATCCGTTATCTCCACTGCCACTTCCTTTAGCCACATCCTTGGGATTTTGGCCATCAGGTCCTGGGGACTTGTTACCCTTTAATCCCAATAGTTTTCTCAGTACTTTTTCTCTAGTGATGGTGATTGTTCTAAGTTCCTCGTTCTCTATATCCTCTGCACTACCTGTTACTATTGGGGTGGTACTACTGTCCTCCACTGTGAAAACTGAGGCAAAATATTGATTAAGCATCTCTGCCATTTCTGCATTCCCCATTATTAACTCCCCAGTCTCATCCTCCAAGGCCCAACATTCACTTTAGCTACTCTCTTTCCTTTTATATACTTGTAGAAGCTTTTGCTATCAGATTTTACATTTTGCACAAGTTTTCCTTCATAATTTACCTTGGCTCTTTTTATTGTTTTTTTAGTAACCCTTTGTTGACCTTCAAAATTTTCTCAATCTTCCAGCCTTCCACTGACCTTTGCAATTTGGTATGCCTTAGTTTTTACCTTTATGTTATCTTTAAATTTCTTGCTCAGCCATGGATGTTTTTCCCCCTCTTACCATCTTTCTTCCTCATTGGGATATATTTTACTTGGGAGGAATTGAATATCTCCATAATTATCTGCCACCGTTCATCAGCTGTCCTACCTTGTGTTCTTCCTGCCCAGCCCACTAAGGCCAAATCTGCCCTCATATCTATGTAGTTACGTTTGCTTAACTCCAGAACACTAGTGTGGAACTCGAGTTTCTCGCTCTCAAACTGAACTTGAAATTCTATCATGCTATGATCACTCTTCCCTAGAGGATCCTTTACTCTGAGATCATTAATTAATCCCATCTCATTACACAAAACCAAATCCAGAATAGCCTGCTTCCTGGTTGGTTCCACAACATATTACTCTTAGAAACAATCTCTAATACACACTATGAACTCTCCCTCGAGGCTACCCTTGCCAATTTGATTGTCCAGTCTATATGCATATTAAAATTACCCTTGATTATTGCCGTGCCTTTCTTATATGCTCCCAGCATTTCCTGGTTTATGCTGTGCCTTACTACTGAACTACTGTTTGGGGACCTATAGATTACTCCCACCAGGGATTTCTTTCCCTTGCTATTTCTTATTTCTACCCAGGTTTAATACAACCATGGCTGATCTTGGGCCTCAGCTCCACTTTCCTGCCCACTTCCTATATCGCTTAATTCACCAAGAGACCAAAAATCAGTCTATCCAAGACTTAAATGTATTCAACGATGGAGCATCCACAGCCCTTTGGGGTAGAGAATTTCAAAGATTCACAACCTTTTGTGTGAAGTAATTTCTCCTCATCTCAGTTCTCAGTTAAACATCTCATCCAAAAAGGCTGCAGCTCTGATTCCATCAGTCCTGTCCTGGACTGCTAGGCTTTATTTTGTGGGACTTAAACCCACAACCTTCTGTTGCAGCAGCAAGAGTGTTACCAATAGATCCACAGCTGCACTCGATGATTTGTTAAATTCATTTTTATCAGCGTTTTCAGATTTCCATGAATACATTTAGATTTTTGATACTGAGCATCACAAGGAAAGAAAAGACTAGCCAATAACAGATTCCCAGCTCATCAGATCTAAAACAGCGATCAAGATTCGATATATTGTCCTGCCATTTAAATGAATGCTGTGTCCAATTTAAATTATCCCGTTGATCTAAATCTGTTTTAAATTACAAAATCAATTGTTTGCATAGCGATTAAAACAGCATGAGATAAGCTCCTTCATAGATTATGTGATCTCTGAGCAATTTTTTTTCCCATTAAGGATTATAAAAAATCCCCTCACCACCTCGGACTTTTGCCTACGATTAGATTCACTTTGGCTGAAACCTTAAACTTAACATACAGTGAGATGTGACTTTAAGATAGAAGGATAAAGGTGGGTCTTATACTGACCTTTTCTAAATAAACTGTCCTCTGCAAAAAGAAAGAATTGAACTTATATAGCGCCTCTCATGGCCTCAGGACATCCCAAAGCTCTAAACAGCCAATGAAATATCTTTGAAGTGTAGTCACCATTGTAATATGGAAGATGCAGTAGCCAATTTGTGCACAGCATGCTCCCTCACATAGCAGTGTGATAATGACCAGATAATCTTGTTTAAGTGTTGGTTGAGTGATAACTATCAGCCAGGAACACCAGAGAGAGCTCCCCTGCTCCTTTTAAAAATAATCCGCTTGAGAGGACAGGCGGGGCCTCGATTTAAAGTCTCGTCTAAAGGGCCGCACTTCAGGCACTGCAGCAATCCCTCAGTACTGCACTGGGAGTGTCAGCCTATATTTTTTGCCTAGGTCTCTGAGGTAGGAAATGCACCCACAACCTCCTGACTCACGAGTAAGAGTGCTACCGACTGAACCACGGGCAATTGTTGAAAAAAAGCGAGTGGGGACTCTTGAAGGGGTATCCCTCATGCTGAAATTCCAACCTGTAACCATTACAGCTGGCAGCTCAAGCCAGGCCTGCCTCCTGCCAGCAACTTTCAGTCTGATGCCCTTCCTGCCAACAGCCCTGATTCGATCAGCCATAGAGGACTGGCCAGTGAACAAGGGGAGCTCAGCTGTCATATGTTAGTAAAAATGAAATGACTTGCATTTGCATAGCACCTTAGGACACCCCAAAACACTTCACAACCAATCAATGTTTTTTGACATATAGGGCAGAATTTTACCCATCGGCGAGTGGGGGCAGGGCCCACTCGCTGACGCATAAAATGACTCACGGTGACGTCTGGGGGATCTCCCGACATCACCCCGCCCCATTTAAATTTTCAGGAAGGCGGGAGTGCAGCAAAATCAGCTGCAGGCCCGCCGACCTGTCAATGGCCAATTGAGGCCATTGACAGGGTCAATTAAGTAATTAAAAGACCTTCCCGTCCAACCTTAAGGTTGGCGGACAGGCCAAGAGCCCCGGCGGGAATGAGAAAAAAACATGAAACCTCATCCACGGGCGGGATGAGGTTTCATGTAGGCTTTAAAAAATTAAATAAAGATTTTGTGAAAATTATGGACATGTTCCAACTCATGTGACATTGTCACATATGGGGACATGTAAGGGGAATTTTATTTTTCCATTTTTCTCTTTTTCACATGTAGAGCCGATCTCCCTGAGGCCCTGAAGCAGCTCTTAGCCTCAGGGAGATGAATGTGCTCTTTCGTGCGCATGCTGGAAAGAGCGCACTCTCGATTTTGGGATTGCCCCACCCCCGCCCTCACAGGGAGCACATGACGCTTCCATGCGGACGTCATGCTGGGCGGGGCTTAATTGGCCCACCCAACTGAAATGGCGGCGCGTCTCCGATCGGGGGCGCTGATCGGAAGTGCGCCCATACACGCCTGCCCAATAACCTCCTCCCCGACGGGGGGAAAATACAGCCCATAGTCTCAGCTATAATATAGTAACTGTGGCAGTCAATTTGTGCACAGCAAGGCCCCACCAGCAGTAATGTGCTAATAATCATATTCTAGTTAGCGATGTTGGTTGATGGGTAAATATAGGCCAGGACACAGGTGAGAATGCTCCTGTCCTTTATCAGCATAGTGCCATCAAAACATGGGTGTCTACCTGAGAAAGCAGATGTGGCCTCAATTTAACATCTCAACCTAAAGGCAGCGCCTCTGGCAGTGCGGCACTGTCTCAGAAATACAGTTCCTGTTCATACCTTGTTCAGTTGGAAGTGGTTAGATGTTGAAACCCAATAACCTCATACTCCAACTCCAAAACTCCACTGAAAGAATAAATGCGGTCAAGTGCTTGTCAGCTTATCAAAGAAATAAGCACTTATCATGCAGAATTCTGTACCAGTGCTAGATAGCTGTAGATTCTGAATAAACATGTTCCACTTCAAATCAGAAACACTCTATTTATATGTAGAACTGTCAATTGTATATTCAAAAGTAATAATGCTTGAATTTTCAGTGCACAATATTACACTGAAATACCCCTACGTACTTCACACAGAGTGAAGGCTCTCTACCACCTTCTCAAGGGCAACTCATGATGAGCACTAAATGCCTACCTTGCCAGCAACACCTAGACCCCTAGAGTGAATGTCTTTCTAAGCTGTAATGAGATATTATTAAGCTCATCCATGAATCACAACTTGGAAAAAATGAAGGGCTTATAAGCCAGAATTTACTTTAGCTCAGCAGTTCATTTGGAATAGAGACTATAGGATCATAGGAACATAGGGACAAAGGAGCAGGAGGAGGCCATTCAACCCATCGAGAATGCTCTGCCATTCAAGGCGAACATGGCTTTTTTTTCCCCACACTATCTCCATATCCCTTTATTGTCATTAGTATTCAGAAATCTATCAATTTCTGCTTTAACATACTCAATGACTGAGCTTCCACAACCCTATGGTGTAGAGAATTCCAAAGGTTCACAACCCTCTGAGAAAAAACAATTTCTCCTCATCGCCCCCATTCAATAAGATTATGGCGGCTAAATGGCTTCCCCCTTATTTTGAAATTGTGTCACCTGGTTCTAGGCTCCCCAACCAGGGGAAACATCTTGCCTGCATTTACCCTGTCTATCCCTTTAGGTGTGTTGTAAGGTTCAATGAGATCACCTCTCATCCTTCGAAACTCTAGAGAAGACAGGCCCAGTTTCCCCAATGTCCCTTCATAAGATAGTCCCACCATCTCCGGAACAAGTCTGGTGAACCTTTGTTGCATGCCCTCCATAGCAGTAACATCCCTCCTAAGATAAGTACTGCACACAGTACTCAAGGTGCTGTCTAATCAAGGTTCTATACAATTGGAGCAAGACTTCACTAGTCCTGAACTCAAATCCTCTTGCAATAAGGGCTAATATACCATTAGCCTTCCTAATTGCTAGCTGCACCTGCATATTAGCTTTCAGTGACTTATTGACGAGGACACCCAAGTGCCTTTGTATATCTACACTTTCTAATCTCTTACCATTTAAGAAATAGCCTACACATCTGTTCCTCCTACCAAAGTGGATAACTTCACATTTTTCCACATTACATCCCAGCTACCATGTTCCTGCCCACTCACTATGTCTGTTCAAATCCCCTTGAAGCTGCTTTGCATCTTCCTCACAACACACATCCCCATCTAGCTTTGTGTCATCTGCAAATTTGGAAATATTATATTTGGTCCCCTCATCCAAATCATTGATATATATTGTGAACATCTGTATTACCAAGTATTGATCCTTGCAGTACCCCACTAGTCACAGCCCACCAATGTGAGAATGCCTGTTTATTCCTAATCTGTTTACTGCCTGTTAGCCAATCCTTAATCCTTGCCAGTATATTACCTCCTTTCCCATGTGCTTTAAGTTTACTAACCAACCTCCTATCAGGGACTTTATCAAAAGCCTTCTGAAAATCCAAGTACACTACGCCCACTGACTCCCCTTTATCAATTGTGTTAGTAACATCTTCAAAACATGCCAACAGGTTCATCGGACATGATTTCCCATTCATAAATCCATGTTGATGATGCCCAATCAGATCATTATTATTCAAGTGTCCATTTATCACATTCTTTAGAATAGATTCTAGCATTTTCCCTACAACTGATGTAAGACTAACAGGCCTATAGTTCCTTGTTTTCTCTCTCCCTCCCTTCTTAAATAGTGGGATGACATTTGCTACCTTCCAATCTGCAGGAACCATTCCAGAGTCTTTAGAATTTTGGACGATGGTCACCAATGCATCCACTGCCTCAGCAGCTCTGACAGCACCTGTAAAGAGAAAGACATATTTCGAGTCCATATGACTCTTCTTCTGAGGTCTGAAGAAGAGTCATATGGACTTGAAACGTTATCTCTGTCTTTCTCTCCATAGATGCTGCCAGACCTGCTGAGATTTTCCAGAATTTTTTGTTTCTGTTTCAGATTTCCAGCATCTGCAGTATTTTGCCTTCATCCACTACCTCCATAGCGACCCCTTTCAAAACTCTGGGACATAGAATATCAGGTCCTGAGCACTTATCAACCTTCAGTCCCATTGATTTCTCCAATGCTACCTTCTTGCTTATACTAATTCTCTTCAATTCCTCATTCTCCCTAGTTGCTTGGATCGCTAATTCTGGGAGATTTCCTGTATCTTCCTCAGTGAAGACAGACACAAAGTAATCATTTAGCTTCTCTGCCATTTCTCTACTCCCCATTATAAATTCTCCTGACTCTACCTGTAATGGACCCACATTTGTCTTAGTCAAATACTTCCTTTTTACACAATTTTACAGTTTGATGTTATGTTTTCATAAGAAATAGGAGCATTTAGCCCATCAAACCTGCTCCCCCATTTAATAAGATCATGGCTGCTCTGAGTGTGGCCTTAACTTCACTTTCCTGCCTAATCCTGCCCCCCCATAACCCTTGACTCTCTTGTGTAACTGAATCTTGAATATATTCAATGACCCAGCCTCCACTGCTCTCTGGGGAAGAGAATTCCAAAGACTAATAACCCATTGAAAGAAGAAATTCATTCTCATCTCCCTGCTAAATGGAAGACCCCTTATTTTTAAATTGTGTCCCCTAGTTCTAGGCTCCCCCATGAGGGGAAATTTCCTCTCAGCATCTACCCTGTCCAGACCACTTGGAGTCTTATAGATTTCTATAAGATCATCTCCCATTCTTCTAAACTCCATTGAGTATAGGCCCAACCGGATCATTAGGTCCATAGTCAAATGATTTTCATGCTCTGAGGTTTTGGGGTGAATTTTCTACCTTTACACCAGATGTAAAACTACTATTATGAATCAGCAATCTATTATAGAAAAACCCCCATCTCCATTTACATTGATTTCAAAGGATTAAAAATAGTATACTTTGTATAATGGCGACCCAACAGACTCATGCCTGTATTTATGCTCCACACAAGCTTCTTCTCACCCTACGTCATCTATCCCTATCAACATACCCTTCTATTCTCTTCTCCCTCATATGCTTTTCTAGCCTCCCCTTAAGTTCATCTATACTATTCACTTCTACCACTCTCTGTGATAGCGAGTTTCACATTTTCACCACTCTCAGGGCTTCTTCTGAATTCCCTATTTGATTTCTTGGTGACTACCTGAGGTTGATGTCCTCTAGTTTTGCTCTTCCCCACAAGTGGAAACATGTCCAAGACTTCCTCAGCCAGGGTGAATTCCCTTTGTTGGAACCACATGTGGATCTGGAATCTTCACCGGGAGGCAGTGGGATGCAGTGGTAATCTCCCTGGTGGCAGATTCTTGTTTGGCTGCCACCTTGTGCCCTGTGACACACCATAAGATTATCCCACCCTCTAAGATATGCACAGTGTCAGTGTCTGAGCAACCAGATGTTTCTTCATCAGATGTCTGCTCTTTCTCACCCCCTTCATCACGAGGCTGCATTGCCTGACCAGCTGTCAGTTTTTCATACTATTAGAGTATGATAGCAGAAGTGGAGGGTTGGGCTGAGGGTTAGTTGCAGAGCCCCATGATCACACCACCCCCAGCTTGCACTCCAGGCCTAATTGCGAGATGAGGGTGAAGTGGGATTTGGGACGATGTGTAAGACAGGAAGATACCATCATCCTGAATATTCTTGGTGACATCAGTTGCAATTACTGCAATCACTGCCGTGGCAATAATTCACAGGACTGTCTCCACCATGTAGTTTAGGAGGCACAAGTGCACCTGACCCCCCCAGCCGATTCTCTGCTGCTCCTTGTGTTTATGTGCCACCATGTCCTGCAAGAGTGGGGGAAGCATGACAGCAAATGTATCATAGAGTGTTAGGGTGACGTGCCTATCAAAGTTGAATAGTTGAAAGTATGTTAGGGTGAGGTGGAGCCCATGAACGTTGGGTGTGAGTCTTGACTACTAAGATTATTGATGGGTGAGCATTGGGGTTATGGTGAACTGAGCAGCATGTGAGGTTGGCAGTGCAGTGGATAGGAGGTGACATTTGAAGATGTATTCACTTACCTTGGCTACTCGTGTGAAGTCATTAAACTTTTTGTGTCACTGCAACCAGATCCTCA
This sequence comes from Carcharodon carcharias, assembly GCF_017639515.1. Taxonomy (NCBI): domain Eukaryota; kingdom Metazoa; phylum Chordata; class Chondrichthyes; order Lamniformes; family Lamnidae; genus Carcharodon; species Carcharodon carcharias. Next base: position 16,961,205 of record NC_054477.1, read on the forward strand.
CGGCAGCCTCCCTGAATTGACCTCCATGGCTGCCTGTTCCTGTAGCCTTCGCAATGAGGGCCTCCTGCCTACCAGCAGAAACGTTGCACCTCTCACCCTATCCACCTCCAGGGTTGAGTTCTCTAGCACCATAAAAGATAAACCAGGAGCTCTCTCTTCGCCTTGCTGCTTCATTGTTTTTTTTTTCTTTACTCTTTGTGAGAAGCACTTCTTGATATAGTTCCAAAGCCTGAAGCTGCTAGAGTGGCCCCTCCCTTGAAGAGGTGCAGACTGGCTTTAAGAAGTGCAGGCTAGTTTTAACTTGTGCATGCACCTGAGCACGTGCCAGGCAGCAGCATATTTAGCAGTGGGCTGATAACTGGATTGCACCAAGCTTGCATTCTGCCAGCATCACCTCGATTGGGCCCAGGGTAATCAGGATGCCATGCTCACAAACCAGCTATATCACATTTTCAGCCTTCTGTTTCCTGCTTCTCAGCCAATCTCCTAACCGGATCAATGACTTGTACTCAATTCTGTGAGCTGAAACTTGAGCTATCAGTCCCTAATGAAACACTTCTTCGAATGCTTCAAATATCATACCCTTCAATTAGAATCTCACCAATATATTATGGACTTTTGTGCTGTCAATGTAAATGGCAGAGAAACACAAACCGCCTTTGATGGATGCAAGTTCAGAGTTCAGAGGAACTGACACTACTAAAGATTCTGGATGATAATTTATTATGAGCATTTTCATGGTGAGTCAATGGAAATGTAATCAAGGTTTATTCTTTGGGGAGTCATGCGTAGTCAATGATTTTTAATTTCATACAATTTGCTGGTGAAGAGTAGACATTTTACCAGCTATCAGCATGGCTTGTGATATTGTTAGCAATCATATTTGTAGCTTGTAATGAGAATCAATAAAGAGCAAAGATCCTCTGTGTGCGTCAAACAAGAGTGGCGACTGCAAGCAGCTATCCAGGACACAGAGTCTACTGAGCCTCAGAGTGTGGGAGTGCGATAGGTATGCAGACACCATAGTCTGACTAATTTAGGGTCAACCATCTTCTTCAGTCACTCATCTGCTGCAAAATGATAAGTAAATTAGTGCGGATGGGTTTTTATTTTAACATCACATCATATTTATTCGTAGTTGACATCAGGTCCAAGTTGGAACATACACATTCTCAATCGGAAAATATGTACTAGGCTAAATATTAAAGCATGTGTTCATGAATGATAGACTGTATCTGTGCACATAAATCAGGGTCCAGAAAAGGTGTTATGAATTGTAAATAAAAAAGCAAGTACAGTCCATTTGTTATTCCTAAGTAGCACAATGAATTGAATTAATGGATGTGCATTTATGAATTAGGTTTGTGAGATGAAGAAGGTGCTCAAAATCCCTATGAGCTCAGAGCACAAGGGGGAGGGGGGCATTTGGCCCATCATGCCTGTGTCAACTCCTTGAAAGAGCTAACCAGTTAGTTCTGCTTCCCAAATCTTTCCCTAAAGTCCTGTAAATTGTCCGCTTCAAGTTTATATCCAACACACTTTTGAAAGTTAGAATCATAGGCTCTTGATCTTGATCTTGACAGAGATGGGTTTTCCGAGTGTGGTGGTATGAGTTGTGCTTGGGAAACCCTCAGGCTGTGGAGTTATAACATCTCAAAAAAGTGGGGCTTCACAGCACAGCTTTAGTTCCATGTTGTGCATCTTTCTTTTCCCTCTCCCCACCCAGAAACCAACCTGATTGACAGAGAATGTCCTGCAAGACACTTGAACCCGGAGGAGGGATGGAGTTGGGTCAGTGACAGCATGGGTTGGTGGTGGGGATGGAGTTCCCAATCTAAATCTTAGGGATGCAGCTGGTGATCCTGAAGGGAAAGTATTGCTGAGTAAGCAGGTAGATTTGAGGGAACCTTGACGGGAGGAAGTATTAATTCCCCTCTCGGCCCACAAACAGAGCTGAAAAAGCACCTACACTTGTCCTTGCCTCCCTTTAGCTGGCTAGTTTCTCAAGGCCTCAGAGACTTGACTGATCAGCTTACCCCTTGGATTAGAGTAATGAAACCTGAGGTAGGCAGCTTCATTATAGTATTTAATTGGCTAACCTGCCCTTCTTGGCCACCTGCAACTCAACCCACCTCTGTTGAAACTGCAAGTGCGCAGGTTGAGCATCTTAAAATGCTACATTCTGCCCCACCCAAACCCACCTATTTGCAACACATCTCATGCTTTTGCTGGTTCTTTGGAAGAGCTGTCCAGTTTAGTCCCAAACATCATATGGTGCAAGGTACCACTTAGAACAGACAGAATGCTGATGAATTATTTAGCACCTTATTCATTTCCCCAAGGACATCAAAATCCCTCCCGTCAGGAACTGCAACACAATGATGTCAAAAATCGAAGAGAAGCTGCAAAATATGTTTAAATGAGTGATATGCAAACCGGAGTACAGAAACCATTTTGTTTGCTTCAAGACAATGGGCATTTAAGGTCTTCTGTTTGTAAGGCGTAAGGAACATAACTTTTTATTTTCTGTTGGACTGTGGTGAAATTACAATGGCTACAGGTTGAAAGACATATCCACTGGGTCAGGATGAGAGATATGTACAATATTGCAGTCCTGGAACAGAGTGTGCCATGAAAGACAGGATGGTGCCGGAAAGGACTCCTGGACCATGGGAGCTGCCTGAAAACAGCATTTTAGTTGGCTCCTGACCAGGCGACCAGGAATTGTGTGAGAAGCGGTGCAGCTGAATAGCTCCTAGCCTGAATGGAACAAGGCCTAAAACCTCTTTCTCCTGTATGTGAAAGATTCCAGTAATTCCACAATAATAGCCAGCTGTTTTTTTTTTCTCATGTCTTTATAACTTTATATCTTATATCATGTCTTTATATCTCATGTCTCTGAAAACCCCTGTCAAGAAGCAAAGGGAAAAATTGCCATTAGAGGCATTGAAAGGCAGATGCTCAATCTGTGAGCTAAGTACTGAAAGTGATGGAAGACCACTTTGTGTCATCAACAAGAACTAAAAGGAATTTGGAAGACATCGATCAAAATCAACCCATCGCATCCTGTACTCCAGAATTGGTGCTATTGAACTGTTTTATCCCACCCTTAAAATCCATTCCTTTATGTGTCTTATGTGTCTTGATTGTGTGTGTATAGGGAGTTAAGAAGGGGATAGAGTTGATGTTATAGTGTTTGAAGTTAGCAGTTAGTATTTCTTTCTTTTGCCGCTCGTTAAAGACAATTTGTTCAACAAATAGTTATTTACTTATTAAATTTGCAAACCTGGCACTCGTATTCTGTTAAGACAAATTAAACAGTCAGGTAGAATTGGGAAAATCTGGTGGTTTGATCAAACTTTTCACATTTGTCAGGGCTCGGGGAAGAGTGTGCCTGATATTACAGCGCACTATCCCCAGTCAGTCGTGACAATGGGCCCTGGTTGTAATGATGGAGGAGGCTTGTGTTGATGGGATATGTAGGTATGGGACACACACAAGTTTGGGACATAGACAAGTGTGAAGCATGTGTGGGTATTGGATGCAAGCAGGTATCGGGTACATGTCTGGGGTTACTGTCTAAATAGTGCAGTCTATTCGTCCCATCAACTAATTCATAATAAAATCTAAAACTGTGGCTACTGGAAACTGAAATAAAAAACAATGGCCAGAATTTTCCCATTGGCGATTTGGGGTGCTCACCAACGGGAAAATGACGCGGGATGACCTTGAGATGAACCCCCGACGTCATCCAGGTCCATTTAAATCTTTAGGAAGGCAGGTGGGCAGCGAAATCAGCTGTTCACCCCCCCCCCCCCCCCCGACCTGTCAATGGCCAATTGAGGCCATTGACAGGGTCCTTAAGCTCATTGAAAGACCTGCCCGTCCAACCTTAATGCTGGCGGGCAGGCCAGGAACCCCAGCGGGCTTCTGATAAAAGATAAAACCTCATCCATTGGCGGGATGATCTACATTTTTAAAAAGTTTATTAAAGTTTCACTCATAGTTATTAACCTGTCCCATCTCATGTGACAGTGTCACAGGAGGGGGACATGTTAATAATGTTTTTCTTTCTCTATTTTCAAAAGTTTTTTAAACATTCAGTGCTCTCCCTGAGACAGCACTTAGCCTCAGGGAGCAGTGCACTCTTTGACAGATCCCTCCACACCCCCCAGCACAGGGAGCGCATAGCGCTTCCCGTCGGGACGGCCGCTGGGTGGGCCTTAATTGGCCCGCCCCACTCAAAATGGCGGCTGGCATTGTTTCGTTGGTGGAGTTTGGCTGCCTGCCCAACGCTGAGCAGGTGGGGCCCTCCCACTATCCGAGGGCAAAATTCTGCCCAATAATTCCTGGAGAAACTTAGCACGTCTGGCAGCATCAATGGAGAGAGAAGCAGAGTTAACGTTTCGAGTCCAATATGTTCCGAAGAAGAGTCATATTGGACTCGAAGCATTGGCCTGAATTTTTCAGGCGGTGGGCGGGCTCGGCGGGAGGGGTTGGGAGCGGTCACGGGGCCGATCGCCGCACACGATCGGCTCCACACTGCCATTTTACGCGGGCGGGCCATATTAGGCCCACCCAGTGTATGACGCGAGCCATGGTGCTCAGTGCTACCTGTGCAGGTGAGGGGGAGGAGGGAGGGTCGGGGCCTACATTCTTTCCAGTATGTGCGCGCAAGAGCGCAGCAATCTCCCCGAGGCACGGAGCTGCCTCAGGGGCATTGAATCGACATTGAAATAATTAAATAAATGGTTTAAAAACTTTTTTAAACATGCCCCCCCCCCCCATCATGTGACAGATGGGGCGTGTTTATATATTTAGGAAGTCTTTTTTATTTATTTAATAAAAGCTTTAGGAAACCTCATCCCGCTCGTGAGTGAGGTTTCCTAAAAAACGCGAAGGCCGCTTGGCCTTTTCGCCTGCCCACCAACGTTATGGCAGGATGGGCAGCGTTAACAATTCCATTAAACGCTTGCCTAATGGCCTTAATAGGCCATTTACATATCGGCAGGTGCTCAGCTGACTCCAGTTGCGCACCTGCCAAATGAAACATCGCGGGGCTGCGCGGTGACATTGGGACACAACGCCCGACCTCATCGCGCGTCATTTTACCCATCGGCGTGTCCGGTCCACCCCGGCAGGCCGACAGAAAAATTCTGCCCATTAACTCTGTTTCTCTCTCCACACTCGCTGCCGAACCTGCCTAGATTTTCCAGCATTTTCTGTTTTTATTTCTCCGTAACCCTGCAATTTAATCTGCTTTGAGTTCATTTTTTTTTTCAAAAGGAAATTGGACATGCAGTTGAAAAGTTATTGTTGGATCCCATTCCGCCACCATTTCATCTAATGCATTCTGGAACTTAACAACTCACTTCATAAACAAAATTTCCCCTCTGTTCCTTTTGCCAATTATCTTTAAATCTGTGTCCTTCGATTATTGATCCATACGCCAATACAAATTGTTTCTCCTGATTTACTCTGTCGAAGTGCTTTGCAATTTTGAACACCTCTATCACATTTCCTATAAAAAGAGAGAGCAGGGATCAATGGGGCTAATTCGATGGCTGTTTCAAAGAGCCAGCAGAAGCATGATGGGCCAAATAGGCCAAATAAGGGGAGGCAATGGCATAGTGGTATTGTGGCTGGACCAGTAATCCAGAAATCCAGGGTAATGCTCTGGGGACCTGGGTTTGAATCCCACCACGGTGGATGGTGGAATTTGAGCTCAATAAAAATCTGGAATTAAAACTCTAATCTAAAGAAACCATTGTCGATTGATATAAAAATCAAATCTGGTTCACTGATGCCCTTTAGGGAAGGAAATCTGCTGTCCTTACCCAGTCTGGCCTACATGTGACTCCAGACCCACAGCAATGTGGTTGACTCTTAAATGCCCTCTGAACAAGGGCAGTTCAGGACGGGCAATAAATGCTGGCCCAGCCAGCGATGCCCACATCCCACGAATGAATGAAAGAAAAAATTGCCCTCCTTCTGTGCTGTGCTGTGCAATTTTATGAGAAATGATAGTTCAAGATTTTTGATCAAGCAAGATTTACAGAAGCCTACAGTAAGCAAAAATACAATGCAAGACCTGTTTACTGAAACACAATTGTCAGATTGCTTCTATTTTGAGAAGGCACTGGGAGGGAGGCAAGCAGCTGGAGCGAGATTAGTGGTGACCTTAGGAGACACACTTTGCGAAGAGAAGGACAATTACTACGCACATTCTTCACTTGTTTAAGGAAGGTGTTATCGTGTCGGAAATTTGATTTCATGCCTTCCACTTCATCATTTCCTTCTTCAGCCTATTAAAAAGCAACAAGAAAAGACAAGGAGACGTTGGTAGCCCCCTCCGAGCTGTTTAATTGCAAAAGAAATGAGCGCTTTTGAGAATGTCACACTGTGATAACATTGTTTGGCGCAAGGAACCACTTAGAAGAGACAAAAATGCTGGTGAATTATTCAGCGCCTTATTCATTCCCCCAAGGACGTCAAAATCCCTTCAGTCAGGAACTGCAACACAATGCCACCTACTGATGTCAAAAATCAAAATGAAGCTGCAAAATACATGGTAGCATGAGTGATGTGAAATCCAAAGTACCGAAACCATTTTGTTTGCTTCAAGACAACGACGACTTAAAGTTTTGATGGGCACCGATTGTAATATGGGAGGGGGCTTGCGCTTATGCGATACACAGGCATGGAAGACATGAAGGTTTGGGGCATATGGGTGTGTGAGGCATGTGTGGGTATTGGGTGCAAGCATGTTTAGGGAATGTGCCTGGGTGCAAACGCTTTGGAGGCGATTCAGGGGAGGTTTACTAGATTAATACCGGGAATGAGTGGTTTGTCTTATGAGGAAAGTTTGGACAGACTGGGCTTGTTTCCAGTTGGAGTTTAGAAGAGTGAGGGATGACTTAATTGAAGTATACAAGATCCTGAATGACCTTGACAAGATGGACACGGAAAGGATGTTTCCTCTTGTGGGTGTGTCCAGAACTAAGGGGCGTTGTTTTAAAATTAGGAGTCGACATTTAGGGCAGAGATGAGAAGTATTTTCTCCCACAGGGCTGTGTGACTTTGGAACTCTCTGCCTCAGAAGGCAGCGGAGACGGGGTCATTGAATATTTTTAAGGCAGAGGTAGATAGATTCTTCTTTGACAAGGGAATCAAACATTATTGGGGGTAGATGGGAATGTGGAACTCAAAACACAAACAGATCAACCATGATCTTATTGAATGGTGGAGCAGGCTTGATGGGCTGATTCGCCTACGTCTGCTCATATTTTGTGCTTCTGTCTGTTTCTATGTTCGTAACCTTAGTTACTGACAGACAAAGGAGTAGAGCTTACCATGTACTACATGGAAAGCCCTGCAAGATCATTTAATTGATGTCTTCTTGTGTTTAACAGGGTAGGGGGCTTCCATCTCATCTGTAGGAACCACATCCAGGTCAGAGCCACCAGGTAAAGACCAAGTCAATCTTTCTGGAGGATCCTTAGATTAGGTATGCAACAACAACAATCTGCATTTACTTAGCATCTATGACATAGTAAAACATCCCAAGGCTCTTCACAGGAGTGATTACCGAACAAAATATTGAAGGAGAGATAGAGAGGGGGAGAAGTTTAAAGAGGAAATTCTAGAATTCAGGATCTTGGCAGCTGACTACACGACCACCTGTGCTGAAGTGAAGAAAATCAGGGTGAGCGTCAGGCCAGAATTAGAGGAGCGCAGATATTTCGGAGAGGTGTGGGGCTGGAGGAGAATACAGGGAAAGGGAGGGGGAGACCTGAGGGTGATCTCAAGATAAGGAGAAGAAATTTAAATTCGAGGAGCTGCTTGTCCCGGAGCCAGTGCAGGTCAGTGAACACAGGGTTGATGGGTGAAGATGATTTGGTGCGAGTTGGGATACGGAGAAGCAGAGTTTTGGGCGAGCTCAAGCTTGAGGATGGTGCAAGGTGGGGGGCCGGCCAGAAAGCATTGAAATAGTTGAATCTGCAGGTAACAAAAGGCAAGGATTCAGCAGCAGATGAGCTGAGGCAGGGATGGAGAATGACGATGTTATGGAGGGGGAAGTAGACAGCTCTGGTGAGCAGTGGAATGCCAAGAGTTGAGTGAGCAGGAAATTTGAGTAGATCCCTTTCTGAGTGTATGGGCAGAGTTTTTCTCCCGAATGGGAGAAAAGTAGCACGCGATAGTGTCAGGCAAGCGTCCCGATGCCAAAGCGCATTCACATGATATTTCGGTTAGTGGGCCCGCGTGAGGGGCTGAAGCACACCCGCCGACAATTAAGAGGCCTATTAAGACTATTAATCAATTAAATGAATTGAATTTTTGGCTGCCCGTCTAACCTTATGGTTGGCGGGCGGGCCAATAGGCCAAGCGGCCTTCCCATTTTTTGTGAAGCCTCATCCACAGGTGGGATGCGGTTTCAACCATTGTCAAAAAAATAAAAACTTTTAAAACTCATTTTGAACACGTCCCTGCTCATGTGACAGAGGGGACACGCTTTCCTTATTTTTCAACTCTTCGTTTTCAATGTTAGAATTGTTGACCTCCCTGAGGCAGCGCTGTGTCTTCAGGGACCTTTCACTGAGCGCATCCCTGCACATGTGCAGACTTCCGCAATCGCCCTCCTCCCCGCACCCCCCCCTCCCCTCCCCCCCCACCCCCCATCTGCCGGAAGGGCTGAGCGTTTCAGCACGCAATTCACGCCGGTTGGCCATTAATTGGCCAGGCAGCATAAAATCAGGTTCGGGGCCCAACCATGGGCAGCGGTCAGTTTGGCAGCCACTCCCGGACCCGCACACCTGACGAGGTTAAAATTCTGTCCTATGTCTTTACGCAGCAGTGATACATTCTGATGCTGAGGGAATGGGAGTGGGGATGGGAATGGGAATGGGAGCATCTAAACCACTTTTGGAGAAGGAAGGACTAGGATTTCAAGTTCTCTAAAAATCTCAAGAAGCTCGGTACCATGATAAAGTGCTTTGCTTGATTGATAGCCCGCACATCAATTCTCTCCACCACTAGTGCACAGTGGCTGCAGTGTGTTCGATCAACAAGGTGCACAGCAGCAACCCACCAAGGCTTGTTCAACTGTACCTCCCAAACCCATGACTTCTAGATCCTAGAAGGAAAAGGGCAGGAGATTCTTGAGAATACTGATACCCAGCAGGATCTGGGGTCCTTAGTGTATGGATTGCAAAAAGGTTAGTATGCATGTGCAGCTAGTAATTAGGAAAGCTAATAGAATGTTATAATTTATTGCGAGGGGAATTGAATACAAAATTAGAGAGGTTATGCTTCAGTTATACAGAGCGCTAGTGAGACCACTGTATTGGTCACCTTATTTAAAGAAGGATGTAAAAGCATTGGAAGCAGTTCAGAAAAGGTTTACCAGACTAATATCTGGAATGGGTGGGTTGTCTTATGAGGAAAGGTTGGACAGGCCAGACTTGTATCCACTGGAGTTTAGAAGAGTAAGAGGCAACTTGGTTGAAACATATAAGATCTTGAGGGGTCTTGACAGGGTGGATGTGGAGAGGATGTTTCCTCTTGTGGGAGAAACTAGAACTAGATGTCACCATTTAAAAATAAGGGATAATTCATTTAAAACGGAGATGAGGTTAAATCTTTTCTCTCAGAGAGTCATGAGCCTTTGGAACTCTCTTCCTCAAAACAGGGTGGAAGCAGAGTCTTTGAATATTTTTAAGGCAGAAGTGGATGGATTCTTGGTAAGCACAAAGGTGATAGGTTATCGGGGATAGGTGGGGTGCAGATTTGAGGTTACTATCAGATCAGCCATGATCTTATTAAATGGCGGAGCAGGCTCAAGGAGCCGAATGGCCTTACCCTGCTCCTTGTTCGTATGTACTGTCACTGCCAGGCTCCCATTCAAGCCATACACCATCGTAATTTAGAAATAAATCACTTCTCCTTCACTGTTGCTGTGTGAAAATCCTGTGCTTAGCTACTGAGCCACACTGTGAGTGCACCTACATCACATGGACTAAAGCAGTTCAAAAAGAAGGCCCAACACCTTATCAGGGATTATTAGGGATGGGCATTAAATCCCAGCAATGCTTACGTTCCAAAAATGATTTTAAAAACAGTTAAAATATTGTAATGAATTGTATAGGGGCATTATTTGTCTGAGTTAAATAGATTCTCAACCTTTATGTTCTCCGATCATTGGAGAAGCCAAGCTCAATGGAACTCCCTCCATAACAGCACTGTGGGTGCACCTACACCATATGGACTGCAGGGGTTCAAGAAGATAGCTCACCACCACCTTCTCAAGGGCAACTAGGGATGGGCAATAATTGCTGGCCCAGCCAGCGACATCCACATTCCATGAGTAAATGTTTTAAAAATGTCACAATGGCATGTGCTATTCCCCTCTGCAAGGGTCACAAAATGAATCTTGTGATAATTTTGAGTGTTGCTGGCCGGAACGTAGAAGGCTATTCATGCTGTGTAGTGTTATGAACAACTTGGTTCATTATGTGAAACTTTAGCCTGAAATCTGACAATCCGGTTAGCCCAGTTAAGATAAATGGGCTAATAGCTTTGTTCAAGTAGTTTATAGAGGAATTGCACGTGACCACATTGACATGATTTTTTTTAATACCATACAGCCAATGAGGGTTTGGGTTTAACTCTATCTGATAGCAGCTTGCTCCATGTATTTGCATGGAATTCTTTTCTGTGCTATTTTAACACGACTCCTTTGAACGTTAAGGTTGCATGAAACAAGACATAAGTGATGGCCTGTGCCCCGGAGAGCGTGCGTCTGACACCATGAGGTAGATTTTTAAACTTGCTGCCCCAGGTGTGTCCCAAAGTGGCTGCTCGCTACAAAACTCCCAAATTTTCACGACTGTTGAAATGACGGAAAGGAAAATGGGTGATTTCTATACTTCTTTTCGATATCATTCCCACACGCCACTGCATTTAAATGGAACCAGGCAGGCGTGAATGTGTGAAATTCGGCAAATGCTGCCCCTGTGCAAACCTGCGCATTTGTAAAATGCATTTCTGGTTCGAGGGCAGGAGTTACTCCTTTACTACAACAGATAGCCGACCTGTAACTCCAGTTTTCCACCTAAGCAGCAAGTAGAAAATCTCTCCCAAGGATTTTTATGTTCGGCCCTAAACTCTAAAAATTCCCTCCCTAATCCTTTCCGTCCCTTACCTCGATCACCAGTGACAACTTACCTTCTTGACAAGCTTTTGACCACCTATCGCTTATGTTAAATTTTGCTTGAAAATGCCCGTGTGCAAACCTGCGTGTGATGTGCAGAGGGAGGCTCTACTACATAAAAAGTGGCATATAAATGCAAGTTGTGCTAAACAGAGGTACAGGGAGCTCCTTCCTATGATCATAGCCTGAATTTAGCGCTCGTCGTGTGCAACCAGCGGGTGCGGAAGCAGACGTGATATGTGCTTCTGGCTGCGATCGCAAATGACACGCAATTTAATGTTGGCTGGCTAATTAACCGGCCAGCATGGAACACCCACCGAGAGAGGCTCAGCGGTGCCAGTGTGGATTGCGGGCGGGGGTGGGGCGGAGTAGGAAGAGGGTGGGTGCCTAGACAACCGTGGGCGGGTGGTTTACAACAAGCTCCCCGAAGGCTGACAACTGCTATTGTCTCAGGGAGCTGCCTCAGGGAGCTGCAACGTTGTTCAAAGGGTATTCGCACAGGGAAAATGCTACAAGCTATCCCTAATGCAAGCAACTGACAGCAGCACTCATAACTCCTCAACCTTCAAATGATCTCCTGGGCATTTTATCCCACCCTCGGTCAAGAATGATGCAAAAAAAAGCGATGGCCACCTGGCCGATTGGCCCATGCGCCAACCATAAAAGTGCACAGGCCATTAAAAATCCCGGTCGATTGGGGCTTTAGTTGGCTTAATTGGAATTTTGATTGTCGGCAGGATCACTTCTGACTCCCGCGCGGGTCCGCCAATGGTGATGTGGCTCAATGTCAGAATGCCCGCCCAAAGTTTTCTCGCATGGTTTTGCGCCAGCATGGTTTGGCCGCCTGTCTGATCACAGCATGTAAAATTCCAGTCCATAGGAACCTATAAAATTCTAACAGGACTAGAGAGCATAGATGCAGGAAGGATATACCTGATGGTGGGGGAGTCCAGAACCAGGTGTCACAGTCTGAGGATACAGGGTAGACCATTTAGGACTGAGATGAGGAGAAATTTCTTCACCCAGAGAGTGGTGAGCCTGTGGAATTCACTACCACAGAAAGTAATTGAGACCAAAACATTGTATGTTTTCAATAAGAAGTTAGATATAGCTCTTGGAGCGAAAGGGATCAAAGGGTACGGGGAGAAAACAGGAGCAGGCTATTGAGTTGGATGATCAGCCATGATCATAATGAATGGCGGAACAGGCTCGAAGGGCTGAATGGCCTACTCCTGCTCCTAGTTTCTATGTTTCTATGTAACATAGCTCCCGCTTTAAAAAACATCTCTTTGGACCCAAGCTGGGTCCAAGCACAGTAATCTAGCTACAATTTGCAATTAAAATCTTAATCCATGTTTTCAATTGCAATTCTGATTTTTAATAAGCGTCGACAGGTGACATAATTGAAAAAGATAGGACCTGCAAATGAAATCTCACTGTTAATCTTGTCTGCAAATATTTCCATCTCTCCTTCCTTAACCAGGGTGCTTGAAACAATCCATCAAATTGGAGTGATTTTTCTTAACATTTAACTGAAGACGGGATGTGTGAAAATATGCTGAGATTCGTTTTCATCTGTTAAATTTAGGGGTTGCTTTCTTGACAAACGAAGGTTATTCACGGTTTCAGTCACAGCTGGGGACTGTGCGATAATTACATTAATTTGCTTGGTCTCCAATTCCAGCTCATTACTCTGAGATTTATGACTCCTTTTCAGCTAATTACAAGACTATTGGATAAGGTCTCTGGAAATATGTAATTCTCGGCTAAATGTATTTTAGAGGACGTTCTATTTGGTTTCTGAGGCTGTTTTAAATGTGAGTCACAGCACAGAAGTGAAAGCCCCATTTTGTAAAGTAAGCCTGGCTCAGTATGAGCATTCAGAACTGCCGAACATCATTGCTGATAAAAAGACTTGCATTTATTTACAACAACATTTTACATTCATGTTGTGCTTTGAAGGTAATGAAACGCTCAAGGTGCTTCACAGGAGCGTTTTTAAACAAATTATGGCACCAAGACACAGAGGGAGATATTGGTCAGAATTTTTGTGCTCTCCTCCATGGTGAGTTTGGTGGCGGGGGTGGGGGGCATTTAATTGGAGGTGGGGGGGTGGTGAGAGTGGCAGGTGGGGGTCCTGCCACATTCCTGCCTCCACCCCAATTAAGTCTACGGCAGGCTGTGGACGTCCTTCCAACACCACCACCATCCCACCCTTCCCCCACCCCGATACCACTAATTGAGGCCCTTAACTGGGCAGTTAATGACTACTTAAGGGCCTCATCCTGTCGCTGGTGTTAACCCAATGGCGGGCTGAGGACTTGTCATGTGGGGAGAACAACATGCGAGCACTGGGGTGTTTGCTTCCGGACTTCCGGGAGGGTTCCCTCGTTCAAAGGTGTTCAGTGCCTGATCGAAGGACCTGGCATCAGGAGGGGTCAGCCCGTTGAGCGTCACCCCCTTGTCCTTGAAGTCACTCACCCCTGCAACCAACCCCCCTCCCCAACTCAACTCCGCGATCCCCTTCCCGCCATCACTCACCTGTGCCTGGGTCGCCTCTTGATCCGAGATTTTGGGTGGGTGTAGTACCAGCGGTAATCACCATCTCCCTGACAGCACTGCTGAGTACAGAAGAGCAGTGAGCCTCTGATGGGCCGGCAGCTCTCGATAGGCGGGACTTCCACCCCTGGACCCCTTGATCCTGGGGGAAGACTCACCACTGGCCTGTTAAGCACCTGAGGGGCACAAGATGTGGCAGGCCTTCCTGAAAAGAGACAATGTGGTGTCTTGAAATGAAAACAGAAAATGCTGGAAAAACTCAGCAGGTCTAACAGCATCTGTGGCGAGAAAGAGTTAATGTTTTGAGTCCGTATGACTCTTCTTCAGAGCTAAGCGGAAGTAGAAATGCGGTGAAATATATAGTGTTTAAAGTGGGTGGAGCAGGTGAAGCTGGATAGAAGGCAAGCGACAGATGGAGGCAAAGGAGAGATTGACAAAAATGTCATGAGCAAAAGGACAAAGGTGTTTTAATGGTAGTGGTTCTAGCTAAAGGAGGTGCAACACCTACCCCTTGACCTTCACCCTCCTCACTGTCCAAAGGCCCAAACGTTCCTTTCAAGTGAAGCAGCGCTTCACCTCAATTTAGTCTACTGCATTCGCTGCCCCCAATGCGGTTCCTCTACATTGGAGAGATCAAACGCAGACTGGGTGACCGCTTTGTGGAACACCTTCGGCCTGTCTGCAAAAATGACCCAGACCTCCCTGCCTGGGAAAACAGATGGTGGCATTAAGGTCAGAAAGCAGAGTGTGCTAATAGCCAGAGAAGGGATGCACTCTGGAAAGAACAACATGAGCAAGTGGCAGATGGCCCTAGTGGGATTGGGGTGGGGGGAGGGGACAGTAGTGGGAAAAAAAGATTGAAAATAGGTTAAAAGGTGGGGATATAAAAATGAATCAAAATTAAAATAAATAATAATAAAAATAAAAAAACAAAAATCAATATTGGAGAAAGGGGATAAAAAAAGGGTTGAGGATGGAGGAGAGAGTTCATGGTCTGAAGTTGTTGAACTCAATATTCAGTCCGGAAGGCTGCAAAGTGCCTAGTCGGAAGATGAGGTGCTGTTCCTCCAGTTTGAGTTGGGCTTCACTGGAACAATGCAGCAAGCCAAGGACAGACATGTGGGCATGAGAGCAGGGTAGAGTGTTGAAATGGCAAGCGACAGGGAGGTCTGGGTCATGCTTGTGGACAGACCGAAGGTGTTCCACAAAGCGGTCACCCAGTCTGCGTTTGGTTTCTACAATGTAGAGGAACCGCATTGGGGGCAGCGAATGCAGTAGACTAAATTGAGGTGAAGCGCTGCTTCACTTGAAAGGAATGTTTTGGCCTTTGGACAGTGAGGAGGGTGAAGGTCAAGGGGTAGGTGTTGCACCTTCTGCAGTTGCATGGGAAGGTGTGCGGGAGGGGGTTGAGGAGTAGGGGGCGATGGAGGAGAGGATCAGGCTGTCCCGGAGGGAACGATTCCTATGGAATGCCGTTGGGGGGGGCGGTGAAGGGAACATGTGTTTGGTGATGGCATCATGCTGGAGTTGGCGGAAATGACGTAGGATGATCTGTTAATTGTTAGACCTGCTGAGTTTTCCCCCTGTTTTTACTGCTTTTGTTTCAGATTTCCAGCATCCGCAAGGATCATCCTCCACCAACTCCTGGGGAAAAGGGGGGAAAACAGAGGTATTGGGAGGGTATTCCAGAGCTTAGAGCCTAGCACAATAATGGAGTCATTAAAATGTCCAAGAGGCCAGAATTAGTGCAGCACAGTTATATTGGAGTCTTTTGTGGTTGGAGGTGATTACAGCGATACCCAGGGGTGAGGCCATGGTGGTATTTGAAAACAAGGGTGCGAATTTTAAAATCAAGAGATTGTTTGACTGGGAGCCTGTAGATCAGCCGGCACAGGGGTGACAGAGAAATGAGACTTGGTGTGAGTTAAGACATGGGCAGTAGAGTTTTGGATGATCTCAAGTTTTAGGAAGGTAGAATATGGGAGACCAGCCTTGAAGGGTATTGGAATAGTCAAATAAGTATAGAGGCAAAAAAGGTATGAAGGGGTTTCAGCAGCAGGTGAGCTGAGGCAGGGGTGAAGTGGTGGAAATAAGCAGTCTTAGTGCACCTTTCATGACCTCAAGACATCCCAAGATGCTCTACACAGAATCACAGAATTATTATGGTGCAGAAGGAGGCCATTCAGCCCATCATTGTCTGCAATGGCTCTCTGAATGAGCATTATGACTTAGTGCCATTCTCCTGCCTTGTCCCCGTACCCTTGCACATTGTTTCTATTGGTGGCAGATGAAGTTCAATGCAGAGAAGTGTGAGGTGATTCATTTTGATAGGAAGAACAAAGAGAGATAATATAAAATAAGGGGTACAACTCTAAAGGGTGTGCAGGAGCAGAAGGACCTGGCTGTATATGTGCATAAGCCATTAAAGATGGCAGGCAGGTGGAGAGAACAGTTAATAAAACATCCTAGGCTTTATTAATAGGGGCATAAAGCAGAAGAGCAAGCAGGTTATGCTGAGCATCTATAAGAACTAGTTAGACCTCAGCTGGACTATTGTATACAGTTCTGGGCACCACACTTTAGGAAGGATGTGAATGTATTGGAGAGGGTGGAGAAGAGGTTTACAAAAATAGTTTCTGAGAGAAGAAACTTTAGCTATGAAGATAGATTGGAGAGTTTGGGACTGTTCTCCTTGGAGAGGAGAAAGGCTAAGAGGAGGTTTTATAGACGTGTTCAAAATCCTGAGGGGGCTGGACAAGGGGAAAACTGTTCCCACTCGTAAAAGGATCGCAAATGAGAGGGCACAAATTTAAAGTGATAAAAGCAAAGAACTGCGGATGCTGGAAATCCAAAACAAAAACAGAAACAGAAATACCTGGAAAAAGCCATCAGATCTGGCAGCATCGGCGGAGAAGAGCACTGTTGCTCAGGGGTCATGTAACTATTTAGCATGGAGGAGTCTCGTTCATTATCGGAATTAACCAGACAAATCGGTCCACCAACTAAGAACGGTCATGCAAAGGATTGACAGATTGATAGCTCTTTCTCAATTCTGTTAGTGGTGAATGGCTGTTCTTAGTTGGTGGAGTGATTTGTCTGCTTAATTCCAATAACGAACGAGACTCCTCCGTGCTAAATAGTTACGCGACCCCCGAGCAACTATGCTCTTCTCCGCCGATGCTGCCAGACCTGCTGAGTGTTTCCAGGTATTTCTGTTTCTGTTCTTGTTTTACAAATTTAAAGTGATTTGCAAAGAAACAGATGCGATGTGAGAAAAAGTGTTTTCACACAGCGAGTGGTTTGGGTCTAGAATGCACTGCCTGGAAGTGTGGTGGAGGCAGGTGCAATCGAAGCATTCCAGATGGAATTAAATGATTATTTAAACAGAATCAACACGCAGGGTTACACTTTTTGCAGAGGTGTGTCTATTGCCATGTAAGAAACAAGGTGCCCAATTTGAGAATGGCAAGCTTGCTGAAATAGCAATGAGGTAATTGGTATTAGTGATGTTCCTTGAGGGACAGATTTTGGCCAGGGCAGCTGATAGAACTCACACAGGTGGCTCAAAGCTGGTAGGTTTTGAGGAGCATCATCATAAAAGAGGATCAAGAAGGGGGGTAGTTTGGGGAAGGAATTCCAGAACTGAGACCTTAACAGTTGAAGGTTTGGCCACCAGTAGTGGAGCTAAGGAAACCAGGGGTGCACAACAGGCTAGAATTGGATAAATGCTGAGATTTCAGAGGGCTTTAGGGCTGGAGGACATTACAGCAACGGGAAGGGGGTCAGATCATGGAATGATATGAAGCCACAAATGATCATTTTAAAATTTGAATTGTTGCTGGACTGGGAGGCAAGGGAGAACAAGGGCAATAGGAGAACAGAACTTGGCGTGAGGGTCTTGGTGTGAAAAAGGAAGAACATCCTTTCAACTCTAAAATTAGTGGGAAAAAACCTGAATCTTGGTTTAAATCAGCTAGTTTAGGCAGAGATAGAGCTCCTCATTCAGAGCGATACTGCACAGATGTTCAGGGGAATTATTTTTTGTTTAAGTGAAGCACCAATTTGTTCCAGGTGATTTTCCCATTCCTCAGAGAGCTCCATTTCATAGCATTATTGACAAAAGCCTCGCCATAGGTCTCATTCTCCCACTCCAGTCAGATAAAAGAATGAGATCTAAGGTAGATAGACTGATAAGAAGGTGCAGAGTGAATTCGGTCCTTGTTGAAATCAGTAGAAAAGCAAATTGGACATGGTGTTAAACAGGGCTGCTGATTGGTCCATTTAGCAGCTTTGGGCTAAGACTGTTGAAATTCTAGAGAAGCATGACCAAAAAGATTGTCTCACAAAATGAATTGTAGGAAAACAAAATATTGAACTAGAATACCACAATGGAATCATAGAGATTTCACAGCACAGAAGTAGGCTATTCAGCTAATCATGTCAATGCCAGCTGTTTGATAAGAGCTACCCATTTCATCCCACTTTAGGGCATTTTCCTCATAGGCCTATAAATCTTTCCGTCCCTTTGTTCCAATGATCGGGTAAATTTATTCCTTCTGTGCTGCAACATTCTACAAATCTCTTACATTTAACCTGGTTTGGATGGACCCCTTCATTATTGACTCAACCTATCTTTATTGGCCCTGTCATAGTCTGAAACAATTTTTAAAAAATTATTTGTTGGAAAGACTTTATTTATTGCCCATTGCCATTGCTTCAGGCGGTGGTGGTCATTTTTTCTGTTTGGCACAATGCTGTGGCTTGCCTGGCCAATTATTTTTTTTTTATTATTCATTCACGGGATGTGGGCTTCGCTGGCTGGGCTACCATTTATTGCCCATCCCTAGTTGTCCCTTGAGAAGATGGTGCTGAGCTGCCTTCTTGAGCTGCTGCAGTCCATGTGGTGTAGGTACACCCACAGTGCTGTTAGGGAGGGAGTTCCAGGATTTTGACCCAGTGACAGTGAAGGAAAGGCGACATATTTCCAAGTCAGGATGGTGAGTGGCTGGGAGGGGAACTTCCAGGTGGTGGTGCTTCCACCTATCTGCTGCCCTTGTCCTTCTAGATGGTAGTGGTCGTGGGTTTGGAAGGTGCTGTCAAAGGAGCCTTGGTGAATTCCTGCAGTGCATCTTGTAGATGGCACAGAAGCCACTGTGCATCAGTGGTGGAGGGAGTGAATGTTTGTGGGCTGCTTTGTACTGGAAAGGAAAGTTAAGAGCCAACCATATTTGATGATGGACTGGAATCCAGAATAATGATAGCAGTCTTCTTTCCCTGAAGGACAGTATCTAACAACTTCTGTCATATTGCATTATGTCGACTTGTGACATCACATGAGACGACTATTACTGATGAAGCAGGCCCAGGAAGACCACTGACAGAAAGATCCAGGACTTTGTGGCTATCAATCTTAATAATTTCAGTAAACTCATTTGGAGTTCGCTGCTGGCTATTGAGACCCAAACTGCGTGGGTGAAAATCATTAAAAATAAAGAAAAAGACCTGCAGTACCAGTCAAATGTACTCCACAGTGGGGAAAAAATGTTCTCTCTAAAATCTTTTCTGGTAGAATCTCACTGACTGCAGGCGATAAATATTCCGATTTGGATCAGTTAAATTTTGAGCTGAATCAGCTCAAGCACTTTCAATGCTTTAATACTTAACATTTGTACAGCCCTAACTACAATGGTTCTATATTGCATATTCCTCTCTCATCCTAGCTACAATATTAAGCTGCCTAAACTAACCCACAGGTCCGAGAACTATATCTGCATAATTTAAGGCTGCTTTCATACTAACTCTTTTTTTTTACCTCAGATGCCAGGAGATTAGCATCCATCCAGCAATCGGAACAAAACCAGCTCCCTTATTCCTGTGGTAGAAATATTTCAACTGAATGCCAAAAATAATGGGCCAGTTTTGTTCTGTTTTTCTTTTTATGTCTCTTGAAACATAAAAGATTCTGAGGGGACTCTAAAGTTAGATGCTGAGAGGATGTTTTCCCTCAAGGGTGAATCTAGAACTAGGGGGGTAAAGTTTCAGAATAAGGGGCCACCCATTTAAGATGGAGATGAGGAAGAATTTCTTCGCTCCGAAGGTCATGAATGTTTGGAATTCTCTTTCCATGAGAGGATTTGGCAGCTGAGTTGTTGAATATATTCAAGGCTGATTCTTGAACTATAGGGGAGTCAAGGGTAATGAGGAACAGGCAGAAAAATGGAGTTGAGTCCATGACCAGGTCAACTGTTTTGTCGTGTGTTTGGGTCTAGACAGGGTTCTTTGGGACTCGTCTATTCTCCCAAATTAAGCTACTCGAGATTGTCGCTTGTTAAAACCATTACTCTTTATTTACAGCTGCTATGTATGTATTGGGACCTTTGCAAGAGATTGGAAATTCTGCTCCTTCCAAATCACTCAATCATGTGATCATCAGCTTCTAATGTTAACCCTTTACTCCGCATCTCCTCAATATCACCTCGAGGGTAAAACAGCGTGAGGAAGAACAGAAAAACAAACAGGCTTGTAATGTTAACCACGGGCAAAGGGCACGTGAGTTACCAGTGCTGAGTATGGGGCCGGGACCAACAGAGAGAAGGCACGATATTCAAAATAACTCCACAACCAAAGTCATACAGAACTGATACAGACCAGTGTACCAGAAAGAGAAACTGCAGCTCCTTAATATCCTTGGAAAGAAAGTCAAGAGAAACTTGGGCTTATTCCTCAGATCCTGAAGAGAAAGAAGAATAAGTGGACAACACTCTACAGAACCCCAGGAGAAGAACCCTCACACCAACAGAAGGGAGAGTACAGAATATCCTCAACTGAGAAAGAGTTCAGGGAGATTGGTCAAGGTACCTCAGAGACTAACCCTGTGCAGTCTTGAGATGTTAGGGGATATATAGGAGGATGTCAATATGATGAGGATAAAGACTTGGAGATTAGTCTTCTGTGTCAGAGATGGAAGTTTGTGTTCTTAATATACTTCCCATTATAACTCAGATGGCGAGAGGCCATTTTGTAATGCTGAGGTTCGGTAACTCAGAAAAGCTAGATTTAGGTCTGCATTCTTCAGCAAATCTTGATGGTTCGTACACCTCTCCCAGCTTCTCTGTTAACTTGAGGATAATGAGGTGAATTGGTTAGGTGAACAAATCCGTAGTCCTTTGCAAAATTTTGCGATAACTTATCAGCAAATTGTGGACCATTGTCTGACACTACAATGTCCGGAATGTTGCAAAGGTTGTCTTCAGTAATTGAATGACTGCTTTTCTTCAATTTCTTTCAACTTCAGAAGATTGATTAGCTTATGGTATGTATCTGGTGCAGACATGATGAGCCAAATGGCTTCATTCTGCATCATAACAATTCTGTGATTCTGTTTCAATTTTAAGCATGCCTTTCTGCTTGGAAGAGAGTGTTCTTGATTTTGCGTGTCATGGAGGGGTTCAAAGATTTCCCTATATTTGTACTCCAACTTGACCATGAGTTGGTCTTTGACTTTCAATGTAGGCCCCTGCAGGACTTCAGGACTTCATCTAATAAAACAGAAACTCCTGCTCCTGTGCCTAGTTTAAACTCTGTGGGGTGTCCATCCACTTCAAGCTTAACACACCATTATTTATTAGAGATCTCATTTATCTCTCCTAGCAAGGCTATTTCCTTTGTTTGTGGTTTTTCTACTTCTCATATGTGGCTTTGGTTTAACATTTTCTCCCTCTTCTTACAGGGTGTCAGCATTTTTGAGCGACAGGCAGTTTTGAAGTGGCCCACTTTTCACACATGTGGCACTCTGCTCCCCTGATGGACATTATTCTCACTTATGCAACTTGTTCACACTGCATCAATGACATTTCCAGATGGCAGTTGATGTGCTTTTCCCCTTTTTGGTGAGCTTAGGGTTTGGCGCACTTTCTTTCTTATGGTCTGCATACTGAATGGCCTCAATTAATCTTTTCCATGGGACCACACCTTCTCCGTGAACAAACATCCGATTTGTTTTCCAAGCTCAGTTTGTCTCGCAATTTACTTTTGTTAATGTAAACCCCCCTCTTGTCTGCAAGACATTTAATAATGCATGGTCTAAGACCCCAATATTATTTGATGATAAATCAATTCCTCTCATAAGATTCCATCAATGCAGTTCCCTCCCAGTCTATATGGATCATTGATGACTGAATCCATGCTTTTGCTTGGTCTTTGCTTTCCCTTGTTAAATTTTGTCCTTTCTATAAATAAATTTCTGTGAATGCTGAAATATGAATCAAATGCTTGAAGGAATTCTTTGCAATAAGATATAGTCTCATCAAGCCCCTGCCTTGCTATTATATAATCAGCAATAGATCCAACAGCATAGAGTAGTGTACAGACCTGATTGTTTTGATTGTTTCTGTGCAAGCTAGGAGCGATTCTATAGCTCATAAACCTCTTTCCCCAGTTGTCCCAGTTCTGGGCCTGTTGAGAGCCTTCAGTGCTCAAATTGGGTCTGTGAGTGCTTGTTGTTGCAATATTCTTTTAAGGGTTAGCGGCATGGCTTCACTAGAAGGGAAGTGTGCCATGTGACCCAGCCTCAGTTTAACTTTGGCCTGTGAGCAGAACACAGCACACACAGCTCTGCTGCTGATGGCTTCAAGCTTACTACCTTTTTATAGCTGTTCTGATGTGCCGAGTCGAAATAAATGAATCCACATCGTGTTTACCCAATCCCTTATGTGTGCTTGGTGAATTTTATATTATTATTAAAACACAACAGGGTGACCACTGGTGGTAAAATAGCCTGGCAGCAAGATCAAATACAGGTACAACATCATGAACAACCCTAGATCATGCCATGTGGCATGAGACAACTCTCAACATTCTGGTCAGACCCCAATGAGTTTGCAGCTTTGCAGAGGGCTGAAATATCAGCATGGTGGCTTCACAGAAAGGCACTGAAGACACAGGCCAGGATATTGCTGAAATAAAGAGCTGATAAGAAGATGCCACCCTTGTGGTGGGATTGTAGTGCATAGCCTCTCAATTCAGTGAGTGGTGCGAAGATGGATGATATTTTAAAACATTTTTGGGAATATGGCGGTATTCTGTAAAGAAGGCTGTGATTGTGTGTGTGTGTGTGTGTGTGTGCAGGGTGGTGGTGGGGATTGGGTGGTGGGGGGGGTCATTAAACCAGAGGAAGGTTAGGAAAGACAGCCCTGTCTGTGGGAGCAGAGGGATGAAAGGTAAAGGTGATAAATGCATGTATTTATAATGAGAGGCTATGGTGAAGTTGAATGTACAAGTAAATAGGTTGAGTTTGAAATCTGCATCGCAAGATAAGTAGGGATTTGACTTTTCAGCTGTTACATTCCAAAGGGAGTTTACAAGTGACAAGGAACTTTCACAACTTACAGAGGTTTCTTAAGTAAACAAGAAAAGGCTATTAAATATTATTTTACCCGAAAGTGGAGGTAATAGGAAAACATGAAAGATTTTTACATTTTGGGAAAATTGAGTTCAAAGAGGTGCTTAGAACAATGGAGTCTAAGGTCAAAGGGGAAAAGAATATTTAAGGAAAGATGTTTAGCTGAGTGGTGTTGGCTGTGTGGAGGAGATGTCCTGAGACCATTTCTGTGCTGAGTTAAGTTGCGAATTTGAAGCAGCCATCCAGCTTCAAGCCAGACAAGTCTTTGTTTTCAGAGAGCGGTCTGTTTCCTGAACTTCCTTTGGATTTTTTTTCCCCACAGCAGAGTGGAAGAGAGTGAGAAGTCATGTGGCATACCTGTTTTTTTTTTAATTTATTTATGGGATATGGGCTATGTTGGCTGGGCCAGCATTTATTGCCTATCCCTAAGTTGCCCTTGAGAAGGTGGTGGTGAGCTGCCTTCTTGAACCGCTACAGTCCATGTGATGTAGGGACACCCACAGTGCTGTTAGGGAGGGGGTTCCAGGATTTTGGCCCAGTGACAGTGAAGGAACGGCGGTATATTTCCAAGTTTTTAGCTTTCCTAATTTCCTTTTTAAGTTCCCCTGTGCACTTTTTATACTCCTCTAAGGACTCTGCCATATTGGGCCCTCGGTATCTGCCATAAGCTTCTCTTTTTTTCTTAATCTTAACCTTTATGTCCCTTGACATCCAGGGTTCTGCGGACTTGGTCCCCTCCTTTGTCGTAATGGGAACATATTTGCCCTGTATTCTCGCTATTTCCTCCTTGAATGCCTTCCATCGCTCTGACACAGTTTTATCTGCAAGTAGCTGCTCCCAGTCCACTTAGGCCAAATCGCATTTCAGCTTAGTAAAATTAGCCTTTCCCCACTTTAGAACTTTTATTCCCGGCCCAACCTTATCCTTTTCCATAACTATCCTAAATCTAACTGAGTTATGGTCACTATCTCCAAAATGCTCCCCTATTGATATGCCTTCCACCTGCCCAGGTTCATTTCCAAATATTAGGTCCAAAACTGCCCTGTCCCTTGTTGGGCTTTCTACGTACTGGCTAAAAAAATTCTCCTCGACGTAACTTAAGAATTTTGTTCCCTCTCTACCCTGTACACTAAAACTATCCCAGTTAATATTTGGGTAGTTAAAATCCCCTAATATTACTGCCCTGTTATTCTTATACTTTGAAATTTGATTACATATTTGATCCTCTATCTCTCTCTGACTGTTTGGGGGCCTATAGTACGCACCCAACAGCGTGTTTGCCCCTTTTGTGTTTTTTGTGTCCACTCATATGGCCTAATTTGATGATCCTTCCAAGATATTATCCTTCCTCACTGTTAATATGGCAATCATCTTGTTAAAACCAATTGCTAGTCAAACAGTGATGGGCATTAATTATCCCATCTAAATAGAATAAAAAGGTACAACTGGGACAGTCGCGTTGAGGAGTTGTCTTGGAAATGAGCCAGTTTTAACCAAGAGACCAGCCTGGATTAATTCTTCCACCACAACCTCTTATTGTGAGTAACAATCTCTGCTATAACTGATTCCTTGATCAATATTGCAATCCAACCCACCACCCCCCCCACCACCTCCTCTTCTATCCCACTCTGTATTTCGTCTGAATACCTTATAACTAGGAATGTTGAGCTGCCAATCCCACCCTTCTTTTAGCCAAGTCTCGGCTATAGTTACGATATCATACTCCCACTTGCCTATTTGTGCCCTCAGCTCACCTGTCTTATTCCTCAGGCTCCTTGCATTAAAATATATTCCATTTAATTTTGCTAAACTCACTTCTTTCTTATCTCGCCTACGTTCCCTCTGCCTTCCAGACTCACTTACTAGCGTTGAAACTTCTAATTCCATCTCAGCTTCTCTCCCCTCTGAACTAGTTTTCAGGATCCCATTTCCCTGCCAATTTAGTTTAAATCCACCCCAACAGCATTTGTAAACCTCCCCACAAGGATGTTGGTCCCAACCGTGTAAGTTCAATCTTGTGTGCTTCAGATTTTTTCTTCTTCTTTGTGTTGCTGTGCTTCTGGAATAAGTTACCCTCTGGAATTTCACTTGCTCAGCGAATAACATCGGCTGCAGCTGTAAAAGTGGGACAGCCTGTCAAGAGCACCAGCACCGGCTTAGTTCAGGCGGGTAAGTTGAATGACCAGGGTGTGGATGGGATCAATAGCAAGTGAGAGAGAATCAAACAAAACAAAAACACAACCAGTCAAAACCTTCATAAAATCTGTCCAGAGATGGTTGCGATATAATGGGTGGCTTCGAGAGTTGCCGAACAATAGTTTGCATAAAACAAAGAGGAAGGTCAAAGAGATATTGTCAAAGTGTCCACAAAATTCCCCAGCTTGAATTGGGATGCAGCTGACCTCCAACCTGAATTCAGAATGTTTAAACAGTGTACAGAGAGCATGGTTTCTTGATCCAGGTTTGTCTGAACCAGTCGAGCAAGGCTTACAAATTCACCTAGCAATTGCGAGTGAAGGTCTGCACACGCTGAACACATCAGAACAAACAGCAGAATGTATAAAGGGTCCCCAAAAGATACAGTCTATAATGGAAGACCGGTTCAGAATCAGGTTAAACTTCCATATTCATCGACTGGAGTTCATGTCATTTCG
The DNA here is from genome assembly GCF_017639515.1 of Carcharodon carcharias. Classification (NCBI taxonomy): domain Eukaryota; kingdom Metazoa; phylum Chordata; class Chondrichthyes; order Lamniformes; family Lamnidae; genus Carcharodon; species Carcharodon carcharias. The sequence goes on from NC_054477.1 coordinate 16,987,027, forward strand.
ACAACAGCCTACTGAATCCATAGACCACTTCGTCAGCAGATGCAGAGAAAAGGGCACGTACTGTAATTTTTCAAATGCAGAGCTAGCAGGCAGAATTGTTTAGTTGCTGATTACATCTACTCCCTCGGAAGCTCTCCAGAAAGATTTGTTCTTCAAGCCCAAAACATATAGGCCAGAATTTTACGCCTTGAGGGCAGACGTGCACCCAACCGAAACGGACGTGAAATAGCACAAGATGGTGTCGGGCGAGTGTCCCGATGGCATCCGGCACGCGGTCAATCTCCAGGTGGGCGGGCGCACATGGATGTCGGAGCCACGCTCGGCAACAATTAAAGTGCCAACATTAAAAAGCCAACTGTACTCGATCTCACTGGCCCTCTGTCCAGCTCTACCACTCCCTCCCCCCCTTAAACCAGCTTATATTTCACCTCTTTTCTATTTTTACTTAGTTCTGATGAAGGGTCACTCGGACTCGAAACGCAGATGCTGCCAGACCTGCTGAGTTTTTCCAGGTATTTTCGTTTTTGTTTTAGATTTCCAGCATCCGCAGTTTTTTTGCTTTTGTACTCGATTTTAAGTTGCCTGCACGATTTTGCGCTCATTGCATGGGTAAAACAGGCAGGCGGGCAGTCCACTTTTAACGAAACCTCATCCAAGAGTGGGTTGAAAGGGTCAGCAGCATTGCCAGTGTGAGTGGTGAGGAGTTTAGGAGATAGTTTGCTGCTGGTTGCTTGTTTGAACACGACAGCTTCACCTCAGTTCTGAGCTTCAGTCTTAGCATTTCTAGGCTTTATTTCAGGAATTATTGGTGTCTCCAAAGTTCCCGAAGGATTTTGACCGTGTGGATCCTTCCAGGTATCAGACAGCCTCCTGTTACCCTGGGAATGGGGGTTGTGGTCTCTGCTGGAGGCACCTCCTCTGAGGGGGAAGAGAGGGGCAGAAGGGAGAGGAGGCCGGGTGTCCCAGTGCAGCTTCCAGGGGAGCGACCCTTGGGAGGGGAGGCGCAGGCACAAGGGGCACAGGGCCAGCAGGTAGTCCAAGGTGGAAGGGGCCACAGAAGGCACCACTATCCTGCTGCAAGGATTTACAGGCAGTGATGCAGCTACCTCAACATGTTTGAGGTGCAATGCCGAAAGAGGATCCGCCTTTCCAGGGAAACTATGACCTCCATTTGTCAGATGATTGGGCCTGACGTCACCTCCAGCTGTATGGGTGCCAGTGGCTCTGAAGGTCACAGTGGCCCTCAAATTCTATGCCTCCGTCTCTTTCCAGGGGTCAGTGGGGGATCTGTGTGGAGTCCCCCAATCAGCTGTCCAAAGTTGTGTCAAGCTGGTGACTGATGCTCTGTTCGAGTGGGTAGAAATACATTAAGTTTTGTACGAACGAGGCCAGCCAGGCTGAGCAAGCAGGACGGTTTGCAGCAATTGCTGGGTTCCCCCACATCCAGGGTGCAATTGACTGCACACATGTAGCCATTAAGGGGCCAACAAGTCAGGCAGGTGCCTTCATCAACAGGAAGGGATTTCACTCGATGAATATCCAGATAGTTTGTGACCACAAGACACAAATTCTGCAAGTCTGTGCAAGGTAACCTTGCAGCTTCCAAGACATTTACATCCTCAGAAACTCCCAGGTGCTAAGGCTATTCAGTACTCCAGCCTGACTGGATGGATGGTTGCTAGGCGACCAGGGCTATTCCTAGAAAAGATGTCTTAGACGCCTCTGCACCACCCAGGAACAGAGGGAAAGCAGCGTTATTGTAGGAGTCATGCCTCCAAAAGGACGGTGATAGAGAGGACCCTAGATCTTCTGAATATGTGCTTCTGATGCCTGGACCATTCAGCAGAAGCATTACAATACCCTCCAGATCACGTGTCACTGATAGTGGTTGCATGCTGGGCTCTCCATAATATTGCACTGGCAAGGAGGGACCCACTGGAGGAAGAGGATCTTGAGGCAGCTTCACAGTCCACAGATGATGAATCCAGTGGTGAGTCAGAAGAGGAGCACGGTGAGGAGAACGCTGAGGGCATGGAGGCAGACCTCTGAACCTTCATTGAGGTAGGGACACTAGGGATGCCTTGATCCAACACTCCTTCAGCTAGGCTGCCAAAGATCAGCTTCCACCTCACAATAGGGCTGCAGCCTCCATCCTGGGAGTTTGAAATTACCCTTTTCTTTGAACCCAAAGTCCACTCAGTACCTGTGCAATAAAGTTTAGAACCACTCACATCCAGCATTAGATACTGGCAAGCCCTGCACCTACAAAACAATTGAAGCCAGTAAGGCAAAAGCAAAATTTATATCATGTTGGCACTCACATCAAATGAACATAACTATATCTGGTGTTAATGGTCACACAAGTAAACAGATTAATAAAACATGGCAGAACAGAGGCCTCCATGTCTAACATAAACAGTTGAAACCAAACTCAACTCAAGCTCTGAAGAAGAGTCATACGGACTCGAAACATTAACTCTGTCTTTCTCTCCACAGATGCTGTTAGACCTGCTGAGTTTTTCCAGCATTTTCTGTTTTGGTTCAATATTTTATTCATCCTCAAACTTCATGGGGAAAATATCTTGAGAGTAAAGACACTTTAGTTAGCTTTGCTTTATTAACAATCACTGAATGATTAGACCAAAGATGTTACGATAAGTTAATTATTCAAATTTTCCATTCTAACAAAAAGAAGCAAGCCTGTACAAAAATGATTTGTAATGTTTTGTGATAAAATGGAGAATGTGGCCACTAAAGAAAAGACATGAAGGAGGCATTATTCAAAGAGGAGAAATAGAATTTCTGCCACAATTCCAACAAGAGGCATGGCAGCAGAGTGAGGGGCACACTGAGAAAATTCTTGATCTTTGGGATTCACGAAGGGTACAGTAGAATTTTGGTATGTCACTGGAATGGTTATCCAGAGAAGATCAGCTGACGTTTCCAGCCACTGGTGAGGCCATTGTTCCAGTCTCCTGGACAGACTCCAAAGTTTCTCCCCTGACAGCCTTCAGGGAGCTGCCTCTGCCAGTTTTAAAGTGACCGCCATGTCGCCATTGGACCCGGCACCCAACAGGCTCCCACTCCCGCTCGGCCTTTCCCGACCATCGAGGGGGCGCGTTTCAAACTGGGTGGACCTTAATTGACCATCCAGCATGAAATTGCGTTTGCAACGCAATCGTGGTCGGGAGCGGATTCCACATCCACTCCCGCTGACTTGGCGCGCACACCAAGCGTGAAATTCAGGCCATAGCATCGAAGAGGTACTCAAGGACAGAAGTGACTTCTGCAAGTCGACGTAGCTTATGGCACTAAGTACAGCCCCAATTGTTGGTGCACTGACTAGCACACCCAAACCTAGCAAGACGTGTGGAAGGTCTGGCCTTCTACATGCACCAAGGAAATGCCTGACTTTTCATCAATTCTGCATTACATGTGGCAGAAAGGGCCATTGGCAGTGGCAATGCACTAGAGCAAAGGTTGATGCAGCTATAAAAACATATACATGGGATGATTGACAAATCAGAAAATGACAATAATGTGCATGATGAGTCAAAGAGTGGTGCACACATGTTTCACAGCGTCAATCTCGTGGAAAACATAGATAACATCTCATTGTCCGAAGTGTTTGCCAAGATTCAAATTATCTACCCTAAGAAAGTTGGTAACAACTCCTTATTGGCCAAGATTGGCACAGGGCAAATGCTAACAGATTAGCCTTGTGAATTCTAAAAGACATGTATCCACAGACATGGATGGCCATGGCGAAACCTACTTTTGCTCAACTTAGTGTATAACAGTTCACTGATTCCACCTGCAGGATCTATAGCCCTGGAATGCAAGTGTAATCAATCTTAATGGGTGCCACAGATGTTCTATATTGTGAAGGCTAAAGGCCCAGCGATTGCAGGCCTACCAGCATGCTGTGGCCTCGCACGAGTGATAATCCATGGAATCAGTCAGGCATCACGTGGCAGATGAACCTCAAAAACCACTCCTACCACCTCAGTTCATGACCTAACACGGTAATATCCAGAATGCTTCAACAAAATTGCCACAGTTTCCAGGGCGCTGCAATGCTACACTTGCAGGAGAATGCAAGTCCATCAATTGACCCGTACATTTTGAGCCAAGCAAACGGCAGCAGTTACATGAAGAAACAGCGAAAGATTCCATGCTTCAAAATCTGTGGAAAACCATCTCTGAAGGATGGCCTGATTCAATACAGCATGTCCACAAACGCATAAACCCATTTTGGCCTTTACTGGGATGAGCTAGGCAGCTCCCAGGGAATAATTTTTAAAGACAGGCAGGCCCTCACACTGGAATCTTTGCAATGTGATATTCTTCAACAACTTTGTTACTCACACATGGACACAGATTGGATTGGCTGCATATGAATAATGATATTGAAGTTGTCATCAAAAAGGTGCGAGACATGTCAAGGGCATATACCCAGTCAGTGCAAAGAACCACTAATTCCACATGAATTGTCTGAACTTATACCTTTCACGTCAGTAGCAGTGATTTCATCATCGTTGTTGACTATTTTACCAAATACCCCATTTCCCATTATTCGACTGTCGCGCACATTCTAAGTGCTATTTTCAGTTTATTTGGTGTGCTTAGAGAGATCATTAAGGATAATGGTCCATAATGTATTGGTAAGCCATTTGAGGATAAGTGTGAGAATTGGAACATCAATCATACTACTCCTTCTCCTGATTACCCAAGACCTAATGGCCTAGCTGAACAAATGATTCACATGGTGAAACCCATAATTCCCAAATGCAGGCAGACCATGCAAGATCTACGTATTGTAGTGTTACATCTGGGAGTGACACATTTAACTGCAACTATTCCATCATTGGCCGAGCTCATGGTTGGCAGGCCAGTGTGTACCAATTTACTCACTCTTACCCATACTGATCTCGCAAACACTAGAAAGCCATTTTTAAAGCTGCAAGTCAAAGTGACCAACAAGCACAATAAAAGTGCAGGTACGGAATTGCCAAGTTGACAGTTGGGACAAGTTCACATCCAGGATCCTATACAAGGTACGTGGCAACCAGACAAGGTGACAAGGATTTGTTCAGACCAAGGTCCCATGAAGTCATTACACACAAAGGTGCAACAGTGAGGTGTAACTGAGGGCAAATCAGATTCATTCCAGCTCCTCAACCACCATACGGTCCTATTGCATCAAGAACAAAGTCCAAAATGCAACTAGGAACAATCTAAGAATGACAACCCTACAGATCACTGAATGACTAAAGAAACCTCCAGACAAGGTTACCATTACACGATCTGGGTGTACCAACAGATTACCTTCATGCTTTAGAGACTCATAGTTCTAGAGTGTAGTCCTATACACTCATGTAACGGTAACTAAACATGTAAATGTATTGGTCTTTGGAAGAGGGAAATTATCTTTAAAAAGAAAGGGGGATGTTGTAATATGCGTTTAAGGGGTAGCAGCATGCCACCACTGGAAGGAAAGTGTGCCATGTGATCCAGGCTCAGTTTCACTTTGGCATGTGAGCAGAGCACAGCACACACAGCTCTGCTGCTGATTTCTTCTATCTATGATTAGCTGTTCCTATGTGCCTAGTTTAAAAGAAAAATGACCCCAAAACGCATTTACCTAACTCCTTATGAGTGCTTAGTGCTATTTATATCATTATAAAAACATGACAGTGGAGTGAGTGGATTCCATGCTTCTACTCAGCCCTGAAATTGTTGCTGCTTCACTGGTGCTGCTTGTTACTTAGGGTCTGTGGTCACTGCTGTACGGACTCTGGGTCTGCGTCTCAACTTGCACCCGCTGCACTCATGATGTTCTGATGGCTTGGTGAGCTCAAATATGTTCTTTTCATCCTTCTTTCAAGGATCTTTTTACTTGCCTTGTCTGTAGCTGCTGCTTAAAGTAGTCTGGAGCCTTTTACTCACTGTCTCTGTTACCATGTTTTACCATGTTTTTGGGGTCTAGACACAGTTCTTTGATGTTTGTCCATTCTCCCAAAGTAAGTTGCTTGAGACTGTAGTTTGCTAAAACTATTACTCTTTATTTACAGATACCATATCCATACCGGGACCTCTGCACGACATTGGAATTTCTGCTCCTTCCTGATCTCTGTTACTCAATCATATGATGTTACATCATCACTAAATCGGAGCAGGCCCGGGGGTCCATATGGTCTCCCCCTGCTCCTATTTTGTATGTTCTATGTCCTCAAAGTACGTACAATGTGCTGATGGGGGCCATGGTCTGATTTTCATTGAGCCTCGAGGCTTCTGCACTCAGGAGCATAAACCCGCTTTCCAGGGTAAAGCTTAGGGTTGTCAATCTTCCAGGACTTCCCTGGAGCCTCCAGCAACACAGGATTCATCTCTGGGTCACTGCTACAATCAACCTTCGAGAAAGGTCTCAGGGACATTGAGGGCCAATAGTGTTTTTTGCCCATTTTCTTTCAAAACATCTGTTTATCAGTTATAAAAGTATTTGAGATGGGGGGAAATAGCTGGCAGCTATGAAACATCTAGCCGGTTAACGAGGAGTTAACTTTGCATCCCAATTGACGTTGGAAGGTGGGGCATCGCCATGATAGACATATCAAGCAACTAATAACCGGAATGTAAGGGCAGGGCACTGAAGCCAGGAGGGCATGTGATGGAACCTCCAGGAATACATTACTCAAGATGTATACAGTAATGTCACAATGAACATGAGGTGTCTGACAGAATCGGGACAATTCAAATAGGGTTGGATAAAGGTCACTGGGAACTCTTCAATATTCACAACATACGGGATGTTGCAGAACAAAATCATCCACAGTAATGTTGATCTTTTACACAAAATTCCTTTGTTCACATTGAATCCTCGTCGCCAGTTTGTTGGGCCCTGCTCGCATGCTTGTTGTAAGGGGTGGCCGTTTGGAACTAATGATGGAGTTGAGAAGAGGACACTTCATAGGTAGAAACTCTGGGCAGAATTTTGCCGTCGGCAGGCAGGGGGCGGGGCCTGCTCGCCGACACGGGATGACTTCGGGCGGAACCCTTGACGTCATCCCGCCCCATTTAAATTTTCAGGAAGGCGGGGGCGCAGCAAAATCAGCTGTGGGCCCGCCGACCCGTCAATGGCCAATTGAGGCTATTGACATGATCATTAAAACAATTAAAGGACCTGCCCGTCCAACCTTAAGGTTAGCGAGACGGCCAGGAACCCTGGCGACAATTAGAGAAAACATGAAACCCCATCCACAGGTGGGATGAGGTTTCATGCAGGGTGTTAAAAATTTTAATAAAGTTATTCTGTAAATTATGGACATGTCCCATCACATGAGGAGGACATGTTAGGGATTTTATTTTTCTATTTTTAATATTTTTCAAAGTGGAAGTGATCTCCCTGAGGCTGCACTTAGCCTCAGGGAGATGAGCACTCTTCCGTGCGCATGCACGAAAGAGCGCACTCTCACTTTTAGGAAATCCCCCCAGCCCGCACAGGAAGTGCATAGCGCTTCCTGCCGGACGTCACACTGGGCGGGCCTTAATTGGCCCGCCCACGTAAAATGGCAGTGTGGCCTGCTTCGCTGGCAGGGATGGGCTCCCCACCTGCCAGAGATTGAGTCAGGCCTGCCCACCCGACAGGCAGAAAATTCTGCCTTCTGTATTTATTTTCAAAGGTACTCAGCAGCAGCTAAACATGTGCTAACACTTCAAACTCTATCTCTGCATCACTGCTGCTACTAACTACTGACTACAGACTACTAACTACAGAGGTAGCCTCCACTACTCTGCAATTTGGCACCAAGATCATGTGATCTTCCATTATAACATTCTTCTTAAAGGCATATTATACACCAGATTACCACAGTTCACCATGTAAAAAGGCCCCAACTTATTTCTATCAAAAGACCAAGCAGAATAAGTTCAGTTCACTGGCTAATTAAGGGGCATAGTGTTGAAATATGCCATTATGGGGTAGCAGCATGACATCACTAGATGGGAAGTATGTCATAGAATCCAGTTTTAGTTTTACTTTTGCCTGCAAGCAGAGCACAGCACACACAGCTCTGCTGCTGATGTCTACCTATGTATAAATGTCCCCATATGCCTAGTCTAAATAAATTAATCCACAATGTGTTTACACAATCCCTTATAAGCGATTTTGTCTCATTGTCATTACAACAACACGATGGTGTTCAGCGGTCAAAAAGCCTGGCAGCAAGATTAAGTAACAGCCTTAGATTGTGCTACATGTGTGAGGCGACTCTTGATGTTTTGGTCAGACCATTACAAAGTCACAGCATCGGAGAGTGTTGCAACATAGTGTGCTGACTGTCCAGAAAAGCTTTGAAGACGCAGCACTGAGCTAGTGCTCAAATAAAAAGCTGGTAAGCAGATGGATCCCTTGTGGTGAGATTGCAGTGCATGGCCTGTTCGTTCTGTGAGTGGGACAGTGCACCGAGAGGGCCAGCACTGGGTTAGCTCAGTTGGGAAAGTCGAGTGACCAGGTTGTGGGCTGGATCGATAGCAAGCAAGGGAGAGTCAAACAAAAACAATAAAAAAGAAGTCATAAAATCGGGCCAGAGAAGGTCGCAATTAGAACAGCCGGAGCTTCAGAAAAACACGCGAAAGCAACTACAGCGACACTCATCCCAGGTACTGTAGGAGAAGGAAGGTAGGACAGCCACCCAGTGCCACTACAGGACGTATGGTCTCATCTGTTCCACCAGGGTAACTCACTCTTCTCATCACTCTCAGTTCACGCACTCACAAACCCCATCACACATCCACAGGGATCAGACACCTCAAGGGGCAACACCACTAACTCTCACACACACACCCTCACGTCTCCATCAGGCTCATATTCCTCCGGGGCCCGCGCCCTCATCCTGTCCATGTCTCCGATCACCACACAAAGATTCCACGCAGTGCCATGCGTCCTGCTCATGCCCTCTCCATCTGTTTCCATGCAGCAGAATGTCCTTTAGGGAAGGGCACCTGCTGTCCTTACCTGGGCTGGCCTACACGTGACTCTGGACCCATAGCAATGTGGTTGACTCTTAAATGCCCCTGAATGAGGGCAACTAGGGATGGGCAATAAATGCTGGCCTGGCCAGTGAAGTCCCCATCCCTTGAATGAATTAAAAAAAAGAAGCCTGCTCACATCAGCAGGGAGAGGTCCCAGACCTGGAGGGGGGGTGGAGTGCCCCATATTAGGCCCCTCTCTCTCACTTTGAGGAGCGTCCCATCGCGCTGACTGGTGAGGACATGGACCATGCCTGCGGTGACGGGGAGGCTGATAGTGAACACCTTCATGAGGTTCCTGCACCACATCGTCCCACTCTCAACCCAACTGTGAGTGCTCTCTCTTCTACTTTTGACTCTGATGCCATACACTAATTTTCTCTACTTTGGTTCACAGGGATCTCCACCAAGTGACTGACACCCTCAGTCAGTCAACTCCATCCAGGTCCTCACCTCCAGCCATGAGGACATCGCCTCCATTGAAGAGCTGGAAATAAGCAGCCTGGAAGACCCATCACAGTGCTTACCCACACCCTGCACACGCGCAGAGACACACACCTCGATGGGGCTTAGATCTAGAGCAGGCTCGGGTTCACAATCTGGTGGTCACTGCACAGGGACACGTGTCCGCAGCAGCAGGAGGCAGGGTCTTGCAAGCTCCCCACCACTTGGAGGACTGCTGGGGAAGAGGCATCTGTGAGTCAGATAATGAGCCTCTGGATTTGGCCTTCCAAGTCATCATGGAGAGTCAGCAGAATGCAGGGAAACATCACGCAGAGTGTTGGAAGCCCTCAACAGAGTGGCACGCAAATCAGAGGAGTACGTCCACCTGCTCTCTGATGAAGTGATGCCCACATGTGTGTGTATGGAGGTCTCCATGGGGAGGATGGCGGACATCACAGATACCCTGATCCAGCAGAACGCGGAGATGTGTGCAGACCTGCACTCCATTGTGGGGGGCATGGGTGATTTCTTGCAGTGGCAATACAAGAGGCACCTCGATGTCCTTCCCGGTGCTCCTTCCCTAACGGAGTCAGGCCAGGTCATCTGGGCAACCGAAGGGAGGGGAAGCGGCAGCAGAACACCCCTGGGTCACTCACTCAGGAATCTCAGAGGCTGTCCTCTCCCTCCGAATCTCCTCTCCCTGTGACCCCCTCAACCTCATCCTCTGTCCCCATAGAGGGATCAGCTGGTCAACAAGTAATTCTGGAGGGAGAAGTGTGCATGTGGCAGGGCCTCTCGGAGTCTCGTGCCACGTACACAGATCCTTCATGTATCACACTCATCTCAATGTCCTGAGCATTTCCAATGCTATCTGCTGGGGTTCGCTTTCAGTTGCCCATCTGAGCTGACCTGCATCTCAGCCCACCCAATGATCACACTCCCATGCAGCACCTGATCTCACCCACCATGACTGTTGTTTAGCTTTTGATTTAGACAGCATGATCTGGATTCACTTTCTGGATTCACCTCCCCTGTCCTATCCCCTCCTCCAGCCACCCATTTCCTTTACCCCATCGCTGTTGACCCCCCTGGCTTCACTGTCCATGACCTACCAGCCACAACCCTTTTCCTTCAGGGATGTCCTGATGAACGTGCATGTTCCCTTCCTTCTCAAAAATCCCATCCCCATCCCCATTCACCTCCCCAACCTCCTCTTCCCAACCCCAGGGTCCATGTCTACCTCCAAGTCCCCAACAACCAGTCTTGCAATCCCTTCTATCACTACCATTGAACCCTCACCTTCCCACCCTACCGCCTCACTCTGCCCTCGATCATTCCCACCATTCCCTCCCCAGGCGGCAGTCATGGAAACATCAGAGCCCTCCCTTGCACATTCACCTGGACATACCACCCCCCACCACTCCCACCAGACTCCTTCCCCCCTTGGAGCCACTTACCATCACTTGGAACACCTTCCCCCCCAACCGGGCTCCCCACACGCTTGGTCCAAACCCCCCCTGCCAAACTCCACCCTCGCTTAGTCTTGCCCCCTTCCTGTCCTGTCCAGACAACTTTACCTCTTCTGCTACCCTTAGTACTTCCCAAGACTCACCAGGTTCTTTCCTCCAGCTTTACTTCTTCTGCCAGTATTACTCCTTCCCCCTTCCTGACTCTTTCAAACACCCTTACTTCTTTCTCCACCCTTAGTTCTTCCCCATCCTGACTCCTTCCTCCACCCTTACTTCTTCCTGCAGCCTTACTCCCTCTCCTCTCTGCACTCCTTCCCCCCGCCAAACTCCTTCTCTTACACTTTTCACCCCCTTACACCTACTCCTCAGTTGCTGCCTTCTCCCCTGTTACCCTCTCCTCCCCCCATATTTCCTCCCCACTCCCAACCTCCCCCCCAACACCTTCGCTCCCCCCCACTCCCAGCCTCACTCCACCTGACACCACTTCCTCTCCCAGTCGATCCACGACCTTCCTCTCCCAGCACCCGCTGCGTCCCCACCCCCAGCCCCCTCAAACGCAGCTGGACTTTCCTCTCCACCCACTCGACCATCATCCATTGGGAGCAGACTCTCAATGGTGACTTTCCAACTGCTGTGGGCTGCTTCACAGCAGAGCCACATCCATGAGAATCCACCCGGCAGGCCATGGATGTTCCTCCAGTGTGCCATTGCTGTTGGACTGCAGCACCTTCTGCTCCTCGGATGTCTTTTTTAAATTCATTCACATCCACATGCTGGGCCAGCTTTTATTGCGAGGAGGGGGAGGGTGAACTGCCTTTTTGCTGCAGTCCATGTGGTGTAGGTATGCCCACAATGCTGTTAGGAAGGGAGTTCTAGGATTTTGACCCGGTGACAGTGAAGGAACGGTGATATATTTCCAAGTCAGGATGGTGAGTGACTTGGAAGGGAACTTCCAGGTGGTGGTGTTCCCATCTATTTGTGATGTGAGCAAAGCCCTGGCGTATGTTCCGACTCCGGCACGTCACACTTGTTAAGATGTGTTCTGCACCAGCATGCAATCACACCGATGTGGATGGACGACCCAGTGGGATGGGAATGAGTCCAGCGGGCTGGCCTTATAATGATATGCAGATGTATTACAATGAGGTTCCCGACGTCCAATGATGGGAATGCTGCCCACCATCGATGGGTTGAGCAGCTCATCGCAAACTGGTTTTATGATGGCGTGAAACCAGTTTTTGACCTTTTCGTCATATTGCCTGCCCACGCTACCAAATACACCCGACACCAGCGGGCACGGACAATTCCACCCAATGATTCCATGATGGAATCTTATTGTGCAATGGATGAGTAAAATGATGACTGCCAACAGTTGAAAGTAAGTCTATGACTTTGTATTTTTGGTTGATAGAGCAATGATCTTTCTTCGATTTCTATTAAGTTGTTGTTTTGGTCTTTGTTTCATGTTGCGTGAGCCCAAATTGAGCACGCATGTCAACTCCATGGGAGTATTATTCATCCAAAAGTCGATGCTTACATTTTTGCCTTAAATACTGGTCTCAAAATGTGAATTTTACACGGGTATTTATGGTAATCGGTTGACTGGGGGAAAAATATTGCCAAGAACACCAGGAATAAATGTTCTGATCTTCTTCAAAATAATGTCGTCGATGTCTTACATCCACCTGGTGAGGGCAAACAGGGTCTCAGTTTAGCATCTCATCTGAAAGATGAACCCCCACCGCCAATAGTGACATCATGCATTCGGCCCTCATGCAGTCATTCAGGCCCACACACATGCACGCATTCATGCACACACACACACACACACACACACACACACACACACACACACAGATGTCAGAGATAAGGAGAGTTAGAGTCCAATAAAAAAGGTGAAACAATATATAGCTAAGTGTCCTTTAATTGTCCTTGAGGCATATATTTTAAATGTGGCTGATTTAGGTTAGCTGGTTTCCTGGATGTGGTCAAATGTGGAAGCTGTTGTAATTATTATAAGATCTCAGTTTGCTGGTAGGTTGGCTTCTCAAACGCCTATTCCAAAGGAGAAAGAGGGAGAATGCCCAGCTTTTAGCCTGTTTCCTCTGCTGAAAACTTTCTTGCAATCTCTTGTCAGTGACTACAGCATGGACTTGAAATACCTCACCTATTGTATATTTCCAAGGGATTTTGGGTGCTGACTTGTGCATGAGTTATATCAACCTGTAATTTCACAGGCTGACCAAATATATACTGAACTGTTTAAAAATGATTTTTTAAATACAACAAAATACACTGACTAAAGGTGGCTGCCACAAGTCACCTGATGTCTGGTCTCACCAGCTGACCAGCTTCTGGAAAGTTCCGACATGAACTTACAATTCAAACCCTACAATTTGAACTGAGGCAGACCAAACTGCTTTAAGATGCAGGGCCACATTCCAAGGTGAACCTCCAGGGGTCTAAGAAGAGAGACACAATTCCTATAATCCAGGCACATATTGAAATTCATAACTGCCTAAGGAAGAGACATTAAAATGCAAAGTGCCGGATATTGAAATAATGGCTGCCAAAGGCAGACCCACACAAAACCATAGCAACTATTGCTTCTAAAATTCAATTAATTATTAAATGTGCAAGGAAAAAGCTAGTATCAGATAAAAGTACCTGGTCCAGCATACTTGGGATTTCAGGCTCACAGCAATATGGTTGACTCTTAACTGCCATCTGAAATAGCTTCACAAGCCGCACATCGAATCAAACTGCTATAGAAAAGTCGAAGAAGAGTAAAGCTGGATGGACCACCTGGAAATGAAAAAGGCATACTTAATCCACAAGATCAACTCACCAAATCTCCTTTGACAGCATCTTCCAAGTCCTTGACCTCTGCACCTAAAAGGACAAGGGCAGCAGGCGCATAGGAACACCACCACCTGCAAGTTACCCTCCAAGCCACACACCATCCTGACTTTGAACTATATCGCCATTCCTTCACTATCACAGGTTCAAAATCCTGGAACCCACTACACCACATAGACTACAGCAGTTCAAGAAGGCGGATCACTGCCACCTTCAACAGGGCAATTGGGGATGGGCAACAAATGCTGGCCTTGCCAATGACACTCACACCCCATGAACAAACTGAAAAAAAACTGTGAATTCAAAAAACAAACGGAGTGATATTGATACCCATTGAGTGAACCAATGAGTTGTAGGTGAGACAGGTCTTATGGAAGTGACGGACAACCACTTAAGTTAAGTGAAAGCCCAATTATGGCCAATTAACACAGGCCAACTGGAATCTTCTGCAGACCGCCCTGCCTGGAGGCAGCCTCTTGGCAGAAAATCGGGGAACTTGTTCTTTAGACAAATGTTGAGGCCCTCCTCACTTACATGACAACAGCTGTGTTTGCAGGCCATCCTCTTGAGGGGTTCCCCATCCTCACGGGTGGTCTGGCAACTTTGGCTATTTTTTTTTAAAATTTCATTTTCTTTAACTTTTTGACATGTCAGGATGGAGGTGCCCTCTCTCTCTCTCTCGCCCTTACCTGCAACTATAGGCTGCAGGTCATCTTACTGGCCCTTTAGTTCTGAAAGCCTGTCCACTGTCCATAATTGGACTGCAAGGGCACCCTCTGGCTGTCCAGTTCAGGGAAAATCACTGCTAGGTGATTGCTCCCAACATTTTGGCAGTGGGGGTTGGGAGGGGGGGGTGGTGGGGAAGCGGAGAGTGGGGGAGGGGGCAGGGGGAGCGCGGTGGGGTTATGATTTCCATTTGGTCCTGACCCAAAACCCAAAATCCTGCCCCAAAACTCACCACCAAAACTCTACCAAGAGGCTCCTGTTAAAAGCAAGGGCTATTTCTCCAGCAGAATGCAGTGTGTGGAGGATAGTCACAACTCATACATTATGTGTGTATAATCAATCTCAGTCAATTCCAGCGGTGTGGCCTCCAGGCATGACCGATGAGGAAATAAACTAATCATCTCCATTTGGCTTGAGTGTGTCACTATACTTAGCCAAAATTTCATTCATATTGTCCTCACACTGAATTCTCAACCCAAGCTAAAATCAGTTCTGCAGTAAATAATCACATTCTCTATCCTTTACAATAAAATGTGAATAAAGATTGCTTCCTCTTGAAGGAATATATGCTTTTCCAATATATGTAGTTCATTAACCTTCAAAATTAATTGAGCTACAGCAACAGAAGCAGAAGTGTGAAGCCATCACAAGGTTTGGCAGTAATTAATGTTAATGTGCAATTAAAGATTTGTCTATTTTCATGCATGCTCTGTGATGGATGAAGATTAACAATTCCTTGTTCTGTCTTGTCTCCTACGTGTTTTCTGTATATCTATATCTATCCATCTATCTATTATCTATGTATCTCTATCTCTACCTATCTCTCTATCTCTATCTGCCTATCTCTTTATCTATATGCACAAGAGATTCTCAAGGACATCAGATCATGCTGTATTTGCTAAAGACACTACTTGCCGATGCATCTTCCAAAACTGTGCCCTGACCAAATGGACTGCATCCATCATAGTGTAAGTAGTGCTGTGGAAATTAGAAGGTAGCGGATGTCCTCAACACATGAAGAAGCAAAAGTGTCACCTGTCAGTTTCTAAATATTAAAATGTGGTAAAATAACTTTACATCTAACACTTGACTTCAACATTTAAATAACCATGTTTCTTAAGCAGAAACTAAGTCATTTGTTTCTGAAAATACTTTACTATGTACCTCTAATGTGGGTCAGAATGTTCTTCCAGTTGGTTTTCATTTTCATTCAGTTATTGGACCATAAATCACACTTGGAGTGTATTGTGCACTGTTCTGGTCTCCATGCTATTGAAAAAAAGAGGCACTGGAGAAAATGCAAAAAAAATGATTCACAAGGATGATAGCAGAATTGAGAGGTTATAAGTATCAGGAAAGACTTTCCTTGGAGAAGTTCCCAATCTGGGAGATGTGAGCCTTTATCCCAAGGGGGTTGAAGTAAAAGGGAAGGAAGTCTTTCAGCACCGAGAGAGGGCTCTGTTTTTAAAGTTTTATTTAATGAATGCAAATCCCCGAAGCCAAGTGATAGTCTCCTCATTCGCTGAGTTTAACGTGGTTAGTCGGCAAACTTAGCCTGTACAGGGGACACTCCCTGCACAGCATTGTTTATGTCTTTCCGCAAGTGCATAAGGGGCTTGTACTGAGGCCCCAGTGGTGGAGGTTAGCTGCACAGTGGCCCTGGCCTGTCCTCAACCTGTTTAGCAAGGACCATTCTCTCCAGGCAAAGCCTGCCTTTTGACAGATGGGGTTTCTCACAAGAGGCTTCTTCATGACTTCCTGTGTTTGCCATTCCTCGATCCAGAGGGTTTCTGCTGGCAGATCTTGCTCAGGAAGGATGCTTCATATGGGCCACTGAGATGGAAGGTGGGCAGTAGGTGGGTTGAACAAATCATCATGGAGCAGTAAGTGAGGTGCTTGCCATTTTCATCAGTCAATGGTGGATGTTTGGTGGAGTGATGTTTGAAAGGACAGGAAGCCAAGGGAGCGGTGTTGAGCAGACAGTTCCAGTTATGAGGCACGTTGTTGCATTCAGTTGAGTGTCAACATGATGTGTGTGTGATGACCTGTGCTAGACAGATGCACAGTACTCCACTGCGGAGTATGATAGGGTGACTGCTGAGGCCCAGATAGATCCAGCAAGCTTTGCTCATAGGTTGTTTCTGGTTTTTACCTTTGCTGCTGTTTTCTTTAGGTGTTCCCAGAAGGGCAATTAATGGCCGCTTAAGGCCCTCCTCCTGCTCCTGGTGGTACTTTTCCTGCAGCACAGGAGGCCCATGCCTATTGTCCAAGCTGCCAGAGGAAATATGGCAACATTGTGACCACGTGATCTGGAGAGGGGGCGGGGGGAGTACATCCTGTTCGGGCACCCTGTGCTCATCGGTGCTATCACCTTCCCAAGCATTCACCCCTGCCATTCTCCTTTCCGGTGCCCCCTCCATCATGGTCCCCCCCAGCCCCTCTCTCCAGAATCTGTCAGTCTGGCCCTGATGAGACTCTGGACTTAGCCACCTCTCTGGGTAAACAGGTCTCTCTAAAATTCCTTATTAGATTTATTACTGACTATTCCCCTAAGCTCTGGCCCCACATAAAAGTGGCAGGACCTTCTTCACATCTTCCCTATCAAGCCCCTTCATTATTTTCCAGACCTCTATCAAGTGGCCCCTTAACCTTGCCTTTTCTAGTTCGGGCATTAATTGGATCCCCTGTGCAGTTTGAAGGCCAGGGCCTCGCTGATTTTCTCCAGTACCAAGGAAAGTCCCGGAGGGGAGGGGAGTGAGGGAGGCGGAAGAAGTGGCATCCAGGAGGAGTAGGCCATAGGCCTTTAACAACCCTAGGTAGTTTCCTTGAGACAACGTCCCTACCTTTTCTGAGTCTGTAAAGAGAAAAGGATGTGAAATTTTGCTCTCGAGCCAGCTCTGTAATCAAAAGAAAATGTCAGACAGTTCACTTACAGCGTGTTCCGTGTGGTGCGTAAGGGCACTAGCGTGAGCCAGTGTGGGCCAGGAACATACAGAGTAGCGGCGGATCAAGGTATTAAAGTCTCTAATGCTGATTTGGTGCACGCTCTGTCTTTCTGAACCTCGCAGACCCTGTTAGCATCCTCTCTTACTCACTCCCAGCTGAAGATGCTCTCAGCTATGTGAGGGACTCTCTCTATGTGCTGGATTTAAAGGGTTAATCATACAACCCTCAGGTGAGGTTCTTTGGGCTTTCTTTTGCTGGTGCAGGCTTAGTGGAAGCATGGTGTTGCATGTTATTGGAAGAGTATTGCAAACCTTTTGGATTTACAAGGGATTGGTGTTGGATTTTGACAAGGAGGTCAGAGGAGTTGGAAGGCCTGCTTTAGTAATGGGGGCGATGGTTGCAGTCTTGGAAATGTGGTGTGACTTGGAAATGGAGCATAGACTAAAGAAAAGTAAAGCAGTGTAGGAGGTTCAAAATAGTACGGCCTACCCACCAAGGGCTGTTTAGGAAGCTGTTCTCCTATCTCCACTTGAGCCAGGAAAAGGGTCTGAGGTGCCTTCATTTCACTAAAGAGATAATGACTGACTTGGACCACCTCCTATAACCCAGCCTGTAGCCGTGCAGTAGAGTGAGGACGGCAGTGCCAAAGCATGTACAAAACTGTACTATTCACCATTCTTCCTTCCCTTTAATGTCTGTCCTGGTGAAAGGCTGTGAATCTCATTACAGGAGGCTGCAGATGGCTTTTCAGGATGACCTCTAGCAACTCTGAGCCTTGAGGGCCCGGCTTCAGACTGTACCACACCGGCCTTGGCAGCAGCCGTCCATTCTGGCTGGTTGACAGGCAACAGCAAGGGCACTGGAAAACTGGCAGTGATGGGAGGGTGAAGTCTGGTATCCTGATAGAGGACAGCAGGTTCGTGCTCAATGGAGCCACTGGCACTGAGGCATCGGACACCAATCACTGTATCATGGCCGTGTTCAAGCTCCACGTGAAACCCTGCGCCACAATGAGGCTGGACTCTTCCATGCCCCTTAATAGTGACTAGAGGCTGCCTGGCAGACCTGTCAATTCACCAAGAATATCTGTATGCCTGCCCATCAGCATTCTTCTGTACACCTGTCCATCAAAGTCCTTGTCCGCAGCTAAATGGTCTGCGACCTCATGCTCTGGAGAGTTGGCACACAAACCAGCTCGGCTGCAGATCACTCATACCCAGTGACTCATCACATGCAGATCCCAAATCTGTATTAGCCGTTCAGGTACATAACCGCCTATAACTGAGCTGGTGGCTGTGAGTGTCACATCAAGTGATGGTGCTTCCTCATCAGATGTCTGGTGTTATTCTCACCCTCCTGAGGTTGTACTGACTGACCAGGCAGCAAATCTTGGGTATCTGAAGTCAGAAATGCAAAAGGAAAGGGTTGGAGTGAGGGAGGTAGCTGAGGGTGAGTGCAGGGGGTGGGTGTAGTGGGGTGGGGTTGGGTTTGTGGGGGGGGTGTGGGGTGGGAGAAGCGAGAGGTCTATGGTCTCACCAGCTGCATCTTGTACTTCATGCCAGCTAGCAGGATATGGGTGAGGGGGAATTTGAGAAAGTGCATAAACCAGCAACATTCCATTATCCTAAAAGTTCTTGGCAAAAATGGATTCAATGGACTCAGTCATAGTCTCCACCCTGATGTGGAACTCAGCATTTTCTGTTTTTGTTTCCGATTTCCAGCATCTAGTATTTTGCTTTGATGAAATTTACAAGTTCAGTCTTTCAGGTGGTTTCCTGATTCAGGTGGAAAGTTGCAGTTCCACGACTTCAGATTCTTTCTCAGGAACCACGTTCTCCTGAACTGCATGAACATCAGGTACCTCGGTGGACATTTGCAGTTCAGTGTCTTCCACTCTGACAGAGACATCAGATATGTCAGTCCTTGGTTGAGCTTCTTCAGCAGGAAACACTGGTACAGTAATGGTTACAGGTGGAACCATATCTTGTTGTGGTATCTCTCTTTTTCTCAAATGGTCCATATGGTTACGGGGATCTGACGTTCCACTTCCACGTGGTGTGGTAATGGTCCCATCACTGAACTTACTTTACCCGGTAACCACTCTGGTCCTCCACCGAAATTCTTCACACATGCTGCTTCTCCAACAGTAAATTGTCTCTCCCGGCAATGCAAGTCATGCACAGCTTTTTGGTTTCCTTGACTTTTCTCCACCTTCCCCTCCAAATTTGGAAATATTAATCTCAGTCTTGTCCTAAGACGGCATCTCATCAGCAAGTCGGCAGGTGTTATTCCTGTCTTCGTGTGGGGGGTTGTTCTGTGGGGATAAAGAAAGTGTACAAGCTTGGTCTCCAACCAATAACCTGTTAACTTCTTCATGCCCACTTTAAAAGTTTGAACTGCCCTTTCCACCAGTCTGATTGATGACAGATGATATGGTGCAGTCTTCCCATGGGTGATACGGCTGAGGCCAATAAGTCATTGGAGCTCAGTACTTGTGAATGCGGTGTGGTTATCAGATACGACCACCTCCTGCAGTCTGCGGATGGTGAAGCTCTGGTGTAGTTTCTCTATTGTAGTGCCTGATGTTGGTGACCTCACCTCATAAACCACTTGGAACAGGCATCTATTATCAGTAGAAACATGGTCCCAAGGCAGGGTCCGATGTAGTTGATGTGTAACCACACCCAGGGTCTACCCAGCCACTCCCATGGGTGCAATGGAGCAACTTTTGCAGCTGCCAACATTGCATACAGTACTTTACCACTTTTTCAATATCACCATCCATCCCCAGTCCCCATAGGTAGCTGTGGACTATGGTCTTCATTCAGGAGATCCCTGGATGGGCACTGGGTAGTTTGACTAAACGCAGCTTCCTTCCCTTTGGAGGAACTATTACCCGTGCATCTCACAAAAGAATGTCATCTTGACTGCTCATCTCGTGTCTCTGGTTGAAGAGTGGTTTCATTTCATTGGGGGCTGGCTTCGGGGACCAACCATGTAACACTTGGTCTTGCACTCAAGATAAGACCGTTTCCCGACTTATCCAGCCTCGGATCTGTCTGGCACGTGCAGACGAGGAACCTCGACAAGTTAACAGTAAAACAAGTTCCCGTGGAACTGGGACGTGTGTCATTCTCTTGTAAGGGCAGGCAACTCAGGACATCGGCATTGGAAGTGTGAATCCAAGGCCTGTGTACAAAGGTGTATTCATAAGCCACCAAAATTAGGGCCCATTGTTGCTGAGGCTATGGACGGCATAGCCTTTTCCTCACAACGGCGGTTTGTGGTCTGATGCAATCGTTAAGTGCCAACCATCCACATATTAGTGAATTTTATTTACACGATAAATGATCGGCAGACCTTCCTTTTCAATCTGAGAATATCCTTTTTCGGCTGTGGTAGGCACCCTTGATACATTGCCTGCCTATTGGCCGCTCTGTGCCATCATCCATTCTATGAGGTAGTACCGATCCCACTGCACTAACAGATTGGATGAATGTAACAGCTGTTTTTCTTTCCTGAATGCTTCTTTTTGGGGTGCCTCCCAAGACCAATGTTGGCTCTTTCTTAAGAGTGAATGCAGAGGGTCCAGAATTGTAGATAAGTTAGGTAAATTGGGACAAATTCCTGGGAGGCGTCATCCAACTCCAACTGCTGATATGCGTGACTCATGTCAAGCTTTGTATACGTTGCCCCTCCTGCTAGCTTGGCATACAGGTCTTCAATTTTTAGAACGGGGTGCCTGTCCGGTTTGGCTGCTCTGTTGACTGTTAGTTTATAGTCCCCACAAATTCGGATTGCTTTGGTCTGGTTTAAGGACAGGGACTATGGGTGCTGCCCATTCTGAGAACTGAACCACTTTTATGACACCCGACCTCTCTAACCGGTTCAGCTCAATGTCAACCTTCTCTCTCGGGGCGTATGGCACCAGTCTTGCTTTCATGAAGCAAGGGGTTGCTTCTGGATCCACATAAATCTTGGCCTGCAGGCCTTACATTTCTCCTAGTTTGTCTTTGATGACAGTGGCATGCTTCTTAAGCAGCTCTAGTAGCCTAATCTCTCTCAACTGGAAGACTTTGGACCAGTTTAGTTTAATCTCCTGTAACCAATCTTGCCAAGAAGGCTTGGCCCTTCACCTACTACCACCATCATGGTTAGCTGTGCGATTGATTTCTATAATGGACAGTTACTCTGATGTAATCTTTTACATGGATTTCTTCGCCTGGCAGATGTTTGTTCCAAATTTAATTGATGTTCACCATTATTTAAATATCTGACCGTGTGTTCTCCAATTACAGTTGTGGAAGCCTTTGTGTCAACTTCCATTTTTAATGGCTTACCATTCACTTGTACTGCAACAAATATTGGCTCTGTCTTCCCAACTTCCATGTTAAACAAGAATAGAGGTCGGAACTTATTGTTTCTGGATCTTCTACACTGTAGATTTTATTGGGCTCCTTCTGTTGTTTGCAAGCCTGTTTAAATCTCTCTTTGCACAGTTTCATTATATGTCCACTTCTGTGACGAAAGTTACATTCTATTTTTTTAAACTGGCAATCGCTAAAAGACTGATTGTTTCCACATCGATTAAAGTTGTTCTTCAATTTAGCTGTTAAATTATTCCTTCTTATTTTTCAATTAGCTGGAGCTGTTTCCTGCTTCGCGATGGAATCTCACTTTCTCGCACCACTTTCGGCTGACTGTTCCATGGATAGTTTCATGGTCACCATTACTGAGACTAGCTTGATACCCCAGATTTATGAATGAAGTTAAATTCCACTAGCAACCATGGTGGGATTTGAACCCATGCCCCAAAGCATCAGCCTGGGGTCTCTGGATTACTAGGCCAATAGACATTACAACTACGCCACCATCCTATGAAACAAGATGTGCTGTAGCTTCCTCTTAAGTGGGTTTTAAGTGACCAAGTACTAATTATTTATTGTGTATCAAACCCCTTCCTGTGTATCCATGAATCAATGTACCAACTGCGACACACACAGAGTTGTCCTCACTTAGCCAACTCATGGTTTTGAGGACCCAGGCTAACATTTTAATAATAGTATAGTAACCTTAGGGAGTTGGAATGTTATTAAGCTCATCAGTCAGTGCGATTTTTTTAATGTACAAACATGTCACAATAAACAATAAACAGCTTGATTTCACATTAGTCTTCAGCTGGCTGAAATATGATCCGAAATATAATTAAACGCCATAAATATTATTTGTCGACTTGCATCGGCTTTATTTTATCTCTGTGTGCATCTGTTAACCTCCCTGATGCTTAAAAGTTCATGTCTCTTCTCAAAATGGTGGTATTTCTGATTTCCGACAGCCTGGGAGGTAAAGTTAGCAGGGCGTGTGGAACTGAGACTACAAAGCCAAAACTTGTCAAGTTCTGCTAGTGATCTGTGCCCAGCTGACATTGAAACGTTGAGCTAGTGGGCTAGAATTTGTCTCAATATCGAAGCAGCAGTGAAAGAGAAAATCAGTCAGGGTTCTTGAAGCTAATAAAAGTGTAATAGCTGCTACTGAGAAGTGTGTGCATGGGCGCATGCGTAAATATCCCATCGTTGACCAAGCTTCCAATGCATTAGCCAGAAGCTCGATGACACAGCATCCCTTTCGCGGGCAAAGATATCCCTCGAAGAGTCCATTATGGCATGTATCATTTTCATGGCCCATCTTCAATGGAAGACTGCCGCACAACATATTGATTCGGCCAGTTGTTCCCAAACCATGGGTCATGACTATAATTGGGATCATTGAAAATGTGAATAGGGTCACAAGCTTCCCCTTTCATTGAGGCTGCGCCCCACACCAGCGCTGAGGCCCAGGCGGCATCCAGCTGTGCCCTGGTCCTGCTTGCCCCTCAGTCTGTCTCTCTTTCCAAACCATTGGGCTCATGCCCATGGAGGCTTCAGAGTCTCAAAGCCCAAGACCTGTCCATGAAGCTGGTGGCGATGCCTCTGTCGTCGATCTGCAAACGTTTGAGACCAACCCCATCACCTGGCTTTGTGGAATGACCTTGGCTCCATCAGCAACCTCAACACCTTCAACTTGTGCTCCTGCTACTCCTTGGCCAAGCCCCATTAGCTGGAGCAGCTCAAATGAAGTAATGGATTGATGAGTGCATAGTATAAGACTATGCTGAATAATTTTATCCTTTCATGAATGTGAGCATTGCAGGCAAGGCCAGCATTTGTTGCCCGTCCCTAATTGCCTTTGAACTGAGTGGCTTGCTACATGATTTCAGAGGCAATTAAGAATCAACCACTTTGCTGTGGGTCTGGAGTCACAAGTAGACTGGACTCGGTAAGGATGGCAGATTTCCAACCCTAAAGGACATGAGTGAACCGGCTGGGTGTTTACAACAACCAATGATAGTTGGTAGTTGATGAAAAGAGGGCATGGAGGCAGTAACCACCACCGAGAAGAGGCGAAAAGAGGACCTCGAGGCAGCACCGAGAAGATCTAGAAGATTAACATAGAAACATAGTAACTAGGAGCAGGAGCAGGCCATTCAGCCCTTCGAGCCTGCTCTGCCATTCATTATGATCATGGCTGATCATCCAACTCAATAGCCTGCTCCTGCTTTCTCCCCATATCCTTTGATCCCTTTCACGCCAAGAGCTATATCTAGCTCCTTCTTGAAAGCATACAATGTTTTGGTCTCAACTACTTTCTGTGGTAGCGAATTCCATAGGCTCACCACTCACTGGGTGAAGAAATTTCTCCTCATCTCAGTGCTAAATGGTCTACCCCATATCCTCAGATTGTGACCCCTGGTTCTGGACTCCCCCACCATCAGGAACATCCTTCCTGCATCTACCCTGTCTAGTCCTGTTAGAATTTTATAGGTTTCTATGAGATTCCCCCCTCATTCTTCTGAACTCCAGCGAATATAATCCTAACCGACTCAATCTCTCCTCATATGTCAGTCTTGCCATCCCAGGAATCAGTCAGGTAAATCTTCACTACACTCCCTCTATAGCAAGTACATCCTTCCTCAGATAAGGAGACCAAAACTGCACACAATATTCCAGGTGTGGTCTCACTAAGGCCCTGTACAATTACAGCAAGACATCCCTGTTCCTGTACTCAAATCCTCTGGTTATGAAGGCCAACATACCATTTACCTTAACAAAAACAGAATTACCTGGAAAAACTCAGCAGGTCTGGCAGCATCGGCGGAGAAGAAAAGAGTTGACGTTTCGAGTCCTCATGACCCTTCGACAGAACTTGAGTTCGAGTCGAGTACCATTTACCTTCTTTACCGCCTGCTGCACCTGCGTGCTTACCTTCAGTGACTGGTGTACGAGGACACCAAGGTCTCGTTGCACATTCCCCTCTCTCAATTGATAGCCATTCAGATAACAATCTGCCTTCCTGTTTTTGCTACCGAAATGGATAACCTCACATTTATCCACATTATACTGCATCTGCCAAGCATTTGCCCACTCACTCAGCTTGTCCAAATCACACTGAACCATCTCTGCATCCTCCTCACAGCTCACCCTCCCACCTAGCTTTGTGTCATCTTTTTGACTGCGGAGAGTTATCCAATCCAGTCCAGCCCGTGGCTGCAGAGCGGTCACATCCTGAGAGAAATCAAAGTGTGACATCACACAAAAACAGAAAAATTGATTGGTTTGTGAGCATTTTGCTCATTTATCTTCAGAACTTGTGTAATTTATTAGTCACTGTAAAGTTTTATTCATTGTAGTAAGATTTATTGCAGTAGTAAATGTTACTGGGAGTAGCAGTGTTTATTAATTATCAATTATAAAGAAAAATAAAGTAATTAACACATAATAAAGGTGGCAGGGCAGCTGATGTGTTGTGACCACAGAATATGGGGTTTCCTGGGTGCCGGTGTGACCTGGGGCAGTAAATGCTTGCAGCTTGAGGAGCTTTGGCTCAGAGCCATTGAGCTGGTGGCAGAGCTCCAGGTGCTGCAATGCATCTGGGAGGGGGAACGTTACCTGGACACATTGTACCAGGAGGCAGTCACACCCCTTAGGATAGTCTTCTGATTTGGTCAGAGACAGGAGGGTGTGACTGCAAATGAGGCAGGCATGGGAATTCAAGAGGTAGAAGTGGAGGATCCTCAGCCTTTTCAATCCCCCAAATGGTTCAAGATTCTTGAAGGCTGTGTGGATTAAAACAGATGAGAAAACTGGACATGGCAACATGGTACAGGAAGCCATTCAAACAGGGGGAGTTCATAGGAATGTAGTGGTAGTTGGGGACAGTATAATCTGGGGATAAGCGTAGTTGTTTCCAGCTCAGAGTGAGAGTCTAGACTGCATGGGCACATGTGCGAAGAGTGGGGCATCAGCTCTGTGCTGGAGAGGAACATGCAGTGGGAGGAATAGTCGTGGCCCACATAGGTACCAACAACATAGGTCGAACTAGGAAAAACGTTCTGAGAGGTTAGTATGAGCAGTGGGGCGGTCCTAAATTAGAAAGCAGAACCTCAAGGGTAATAATTTCTGGATTACTACCTGAGCCACAAGCATTGGGTAAATCAGATTAGAGAGCTGAATGCATGGCTCAAAGATTGGTGTGGGAGAAATGGGGCACTGGCGCCAGTACTGGGGAAAGTGGGAGCTGTACCATTGGGATGGTGTTCAACTGGAGCGTGCTGGGGCCAGTGTTTTGGTGAGCCATATAACTTGAGCAGTAGAGAGAGCTTTAAACTAAATAGTGGTGGCAGTGGATCAAGTCTGGCAAGGTGTGATAAATTAAATAGAGAAGACAAAACAAGGAAGCAAGGTAGGGATAAGGGAAATGTGTGTACAAACCAAAGAGGTGCACTAGCAGATAAGGCTAGCGGTTACAAAAATAGTGAAAGGCAGAACTAAAGGCTCTATCTTTGATTACATGTAGCATTCATTACAAAACAGATGAATTAACAGCACAAATAGAATTAGAATCACAGAATCTTTACAGTGCAGAAGGAGGCCATTTGGCCCATCGAGTCTGCACTGGCTCTCTGAAAGTGCATCCCACTTAGTCCCACTCCCCTGCCTTATTCCTGTAATCTTGCACATTTTTTTCTTTTCTGATAGCAATCCAATTCCTTTTTGAATGTCACAATTGAACTTGCCTCCACCCTTACTGGAAGTTCATTCCAGACTCCAAACACCATCTGGGTGAAAAAAATTTTCTTCACATCACTTTTACTCCTTTTGCCAATTATTTTAAATCTGTGCCCTCTAGTTAATGATGCTCCTTTGAATGGGAACATTTTCTCACTATTTACTCTGTCCATACCCCTCAGGATCTTGAATACCTCTATCAAGTATCCTCTCAGCCTTCTTCTCTCCAAGGAAAACAATCCCAACCTCTCCAATCTATCCTCATGACTACTGTTCTTCATCCCTGGAATCAGTATTGTGAATCTCCTCTGTGCTCTCTCCAATGCCTTCACATCCTTCCTCAAGCATGGTGCCCAGAACTGCATGATGAGACTGAACTAGTGTCTTTTTTTTATTCATTCACAGGATGTGGGCATCGCTGGCTAGGACAGAATTTATTGTTTATCCCTAGTTGCCCTTGAGAAGGCAGTGGTGAGCTGCCTTCTTGAACTGCTCCAGTCCATGCATGTGTAGGTGCACCCAAAATGATTTTAAGTAGGGAGTTCCAGGATTTTGACCCAGCGACACTGAAGGAACAGAGATATATTTCCAAGTCAGGATGGTGACTGACTTGGAGGGAAACTTCCATGTAGTGATGTTCCCATGTGTTTGATGCACTTGTCCTTCTAGATGGTAGTGGCTATGGGTTTGGACGGTGCTGTTTAAGGAGCCTGGGTGAGTTCCTGAAGTGCATCTTGTAGATGGTACACACTGCTGCTACTGTATGTCGAAGGTGGACGGAGTGGATGTTTGTGGATGGGGTGCCAATCAAATGGGCTGCTTTGCCTGTATGGTGTCCAGCTTCTTGAGTGTTGTTGGAGCTGCACTCATCCAAGCAAGTATTCCATTATACTCCTGGCTTGTTTCTTGTAGATGGTGGACAGGCTTTGGGGCGTCAGCAGGTGAGTTACTCGCCACAGGATTCCTAGCTTCTGACCTGCTCTTGTAGCCACAGTATTTATATGGCTAGTCCAGCTTAGCTTCTGGTCAATAGTAACCCCCAGGATGTTGATAGTGGGGTGTTCAGCAATGGCAATGTCATTCAATGTCAAAGGGCGATGATTAGATTCTCTCTTGTTGGAGATGATCATTACCTGATCTGACTTGTCAGCCCAAGCCTGAATATCATTCAGGTCTTGCTGCATTTGAACATGGACTGCTTCAGTGTCTGAGGAGTTGTGAATGGTGCTGAACATTGTGCAATCATCAGTGAACATCCCCACTTCTGACCTTATGATGGATGGAAGGTCATTGATGAGGCAGCTGAAGATGGTTAGGCTGAGGACACTACCCTGTGGAAGTCCTACAATGTTGTGCTGGAACTGAGATGAGTGATCTCCAACAACTATAAGCATCTTCATTTGGGCTGGGTATCACTCCAATCAGCGGAGAGGTTTCCCCCTTACTCCCATTGGCTCCAGTTTTGCAAGGAATCATTGGTGCCACATTCTGTCAAATACTGCCGTTTTGTCCAGGGTAGTCACTCTCACCTCACCTGTGGAATTCAGCTCCTTTGTCCATATTTGAACCAAGGCTGCAATGAGGTCAGGAGCTGAGTGGCCCTGGCGGAACCAAATCAGTGAGCAGGTTATTGTTAAGCAAGTGCTACTTGATAGCACTGTTGATGACCCCTTCCATCACTTTACTGATGATGGAGAGTAGACTAATGGGGCGGTAATTGGCCAGGTTGGACTTGTCCTGCTTTTTGTGTTCAGGAAATTTTCCACATCGCCAGGTAGGTGCCAGTGTTGTAGCTGTACTGGAACAGCTTGGCAAGGGGCATGGCAAGTTCTGGAGCACAAGTCCATTCATCCATCCATTTTTGCACCACTTCTCCTGGTGAGGGTCATGGCAGCAGTAAGCTGAGCAGGGCTGACCAGCTTTCCCTTTCCTCAGTCATAGATTCCAGCTCCTCCTGTGGGATTCCCTGGTGTTCTCAGGCAGGCCGATAGAGCTAATCCCTTCAGTGTGTCCTGGGTCAGTCTCGAGGCTGCCACTCAGTGCCCGGTACAGCTCCAGCAGGAGCCTACCAAGGGGCATCCTTATCAGATGCCCGAACCACCTAAACTGGCCTCTCATGATCCAGAGGAGCAGTGACTCTACTCCGAGGCTCTCCCTGATTGCTGAACTCCTCACCCTGCCCCGGAGAGTGCTCCTAGCGACCCTGCGGAGAAGCTTCATTTCCACCACTTGAACCCACAACCTTATCCTTTTGGTCATTACCCACACACAGTTCATGACCATAGGTGAGGATGGGGACATAGATCAACCAGTAAACCGAGAGCCTCGTCCTAAAACTCAGCTCCCGCTTCACCACCACGGGCTGGTAGAGCACCCACAGAACTGCAGCCATCGCACCGATCCGCTGCTCAAATCTCATGCTCCCTCCTGCCATCACTTGTTAATAAGATCCCAAGATACTTCAGCTCCTCCTCTAAGGGAAGCTATTGCCCCCCCCCCCACTTGGAGAGAGCAACCCACTCTTTTTTGGGAGAGAACCATGACCTCAGATTTGGAGGTGATGATCCGCACCCCAGCGTGTCACACTCGGGCAGTGAAACGTTTGAGTGCATGCTGGAGATCACAGTCGGATGAAGTGAGAAGCACAACATCATCTGCAAACAGCAGAGGTGCCATCCTCAAGCGTCCAAATTGGATACTCTCAGTAATCGTCTGCACCTTGATATCCTGTCCATGAAAATCACAAACAGAAATCTTCAATGTTATTGCCGGAATATTGTAAGGGCCCATAACTTTCCAGTGCCTTCAGCCATTTCTTGATAGCACATGGAGTGAACTGAATTGGCTGAAAACTGGTATCTGTGACGCTGGGGACCTCTGGAGGAGGCCGAGATGGATCATCCACTCGGCACTTCTAGCTGTAGGTTAGAACATAAGAACATATGAAATAGGGGCCTGCTCCGCCAATAAGATCATGGCTGATCTGCTTGTGTTTCGAATTCTGCATTTCCATCTACCCCCGATACCCTTAAATCCCTTGCCTAACAAGAATCTATCCACCTCTGCCTTAAAAATATTCAGTGATCTCGCCTCCACCACCTTTTGAGGAAGAGTGTTCCAAAGTCACACAACACTCTGAGAGAAAAAAATTCCCTTCATCTCTGTCCTAAATGGCTGATCCCTAATTTTAAAACAGTGCCCCCTAGCTCTGGACCCACCCACAAGAGGAAATATCCTTTCCAAGTCCACCTTGTCAAGGCCGTTCAGGATCTTATATATTTCAATCAAATACTTCATCCTTATCTTTTGCACGGATATGCTGGGCTCCCCCAACATTGAGGGTGGGGATATTTATGGAGCCTCTTCCTACATTGGGTTGTTTAACTATCTGCCACCATTCAAGACTGGATGTGGCAGGACCCGAGAGCTTAGGTCTGATCCATTGGTTGTGGAATTGCTTAGCTTTGTCTATCACTTGCTGTTTATGCTGTTTGGCATGCAAGTAGTCCTGTGTTGTAGCTTCACCAAGTTGACATCTCATTTTCAGCTATGTCTGGTACTGTTCCTGGCATACCCTCCTGCACTCTTCATTGAACCTGGGTTGTTTCCCTGGCTTGGTGTTAATGGTAGAGTGGGGGATATGCCAGATCATAAAGTTACAGTTTGTGTTAGAGTACAATTCTGCTGCTGCTGATGGCCCACAGTGCTTCATGTTTGCCCAGTCTTGACCTTCTAGATCTGTTTGAAATCTATCCCATTTAGCACAGTGGTAGTGCCACACAACACGATGGAGAGTATCCTCAATATGAAGACAGGACTTCATCTCCACAAGGACTGTGCAGTGGTCATTCCTACCAATATTGTCATGGACAGATGCATCTGCAGCAGACAGGTTGGTGAGAGTGAGGTCAAGTATCTTTTTTCCTCTTGTTGGTTCCCTCACCACCTGCCGTGATGGGATTCAAACCTGGGTCACCAGGGCATTACCCTGGGTCTCTGGATTATTACTCCAGTGACAACACCACTGTGCCACTGTCTCCCCTTTACATAAGTTCAACGTGACCTCCTTACTTTTGTACTCAATGCCCCTATTAATAAAGCCTGTGACACTATATGCTTTATTAGCTGCTCTCTCAACTTGCCCTGCCATCTTCAATAACATAAGTACATACACACCATGATTCCTCTGTTGCTGCACCTTCTTTAGAGTTTGTCCCTTTATTTTATACTATCCCTCCATATTCTTCCTGCCAAAATGAACCTCCTCACACTTCTCTGCATTGAACTTCATCAGCCACTTGCCCGCCCAATCCACCAACATGTCTCTGTCCTTCCAAAATTCAAGACGATCTTCATCACAGTTGACAATGTTTTCAACCTTTGTATCATCTGCAAATTTTGAAATCATGCCCTGCACTCCATAGTCTAGGTCATTAATATATATCAGGAAGAGCAAGTGTCCCAACACTGACCCTTAGGGAAATCAACTACAAACCTTCATCCAATCTGAAAAACAACCATTAACCATTATCCTTTGTTTCCTGTCACTCAGCCAATTTCTTATCAAACTGCCTAATTTCCTTTTTATTCCAATCACTCGAATTTTACCCACAAGTCTGCCGTGTGGCACTGTATCAAATGTCTTTTGAAAATCCATACACACCACATCAACAGTATTGCCCTTATCAACCTTTTATGTTACCGCTTCAAAAAACTCCAGTAAGTTAGCTAAACATGATTTTCCCTTAATGAGTCCATGCTGGCCTTCCTTAATTATCCTGCACCTGCCTAAGTGACTGTTGGTTTTGTCCCAAACTATAGTTTCCAGAAGTTTCCATACCACTGATTTCAAACTGACTGGTCTGTAGTTGCCGGTTTTATCCTTGCACCCCTTTTTGAACAAGGGTGTAACATTCACAATTCTCCAGTCCCCTGGCTCCACTCTTGTGTCTAAGGAAGACTGGAAAATTATCATGAGCGCCTCTGCAATTTCCACTTTCACTTCCCTCTGTACCCTTGGATACATCTCATCCAGTCCTGGGAGCTTACCAATTTTAAGTAAAGATAGCCTTTCTAAAATCTCCTCCTTCTCAATTGTAAATTCTTCTAGTGTACCAGTTACCTCCCCTCTTACCTCAGCCTGGGGAAGCATCTTCTTCCTTTGCACAGAGAGATGAAAAGTACCCATTTAGTACCTCTGCTATTTCTCCTGACTCCATGTGCAAGCTCTTTTATTTATCCCTTATTGGCTCTAACCATTCTTTTACCATCCTTTCATTATTTACATGTTTATAGAAGACCTTGGGATTCCCTTTTATATTAGCTGCCATTTTTCATGCTCTCTCCATGCTTTCCTTATTAGATTTTTTCACTTCCCCTCTGGTCCTTCTATATTCAGCCTGATTCTCCATTGTGTTTTCCATCTGACGTCTGTCATACATGCATTTCTTCCTTTCCATCATCACCTTTATCTCTCTTGTCATCCAGGGCACTCTGGATTTATTTGTCCTACCTTTCCCCTTCAAGGGATACACCTTTACATTGCCTGCAATACCTTTTCTTTGAAGGTAGCCCATTGTTCAGTCACTGTCTTTTCTGCCAACATTTGATTCCAACTCACTCGACTCAGGTGCATTCTCATCCCATCAAAGTCGGCTTTTCCCCAATTAATTATCCCTGCTCTGGATTGCTCCTTGTCCCTTTCCATGGCCAACATAAACCTTATGTGTAGATGTGTTTGATCTGATAGCCATTACAGAAACATAGGCACAGGATGGCAAAGGCTGGAATCTGAATATTCAAGGATACATGACATTTATGAAGGACAGGAAGCTAGTAAAAGTGGAGGGGTAGCTCTGTTAATTAAGGATGACATTAGAGTAATAGAGAGCTGACCTTAATTCTGGAGATTAAGACATAGAATAAGTTTGGGTAGAGGTGAGAAATATTAATCTAACAAGTCACTTGTGGGAGTGGTTCACAGGCCCCCTAACAGTAACCACACTGTAGGATGGAGTATACAGGATGGTATAATGGAGGCTTGTGAGAAAGGAATGGTGATAACCAAGGGTGACTTTAATTTGCATAAAGATTGGACAAATCAGATTGGCAAAGGTAGCCTGGATGATGAGTTCATAGACTGTTTTTGGGCTAGTTTCTTAGAGCAACGTATTTTAGCACCAACCAGAAAGCAGGCTATACTAGATCGGGTAATGCACAATGAGCCAGGTGCCCCTAGGTAGCAATGATAATAATATAATAATATCATTGAATTTCACGTTCAGTTTGAGGGAGAGTGCGGTGGATCTAAGACTAGTGTTTTAAACTTAAATAAGGGCAATTATGAGGACGTGAAGACAGAGCTGGTTAAAGTGAACTGGGAAATTAGGTTAAGAGATAGGTCAGTAGA
Source organism: Carcharodon carcharias (assembly GCF_017639515.1). Taxonomy (NCBI): domain Eukaryota; kingdom Metazoa; phylum Chordata; class Chondrichthyes; order Lamniformes; family Lamnidae; genus Carcharodon; species Carcharodon carcharias. Next base: position 17,020,014 of record NC_054477.1, read on the forward strand.
GATGCAGTGGCAGGCATTTAAGGAGATATTTCAGAATAAACCCAGATAAACCAGGGAACTACAGGCCAGTCAGTCTAATCTCAGTGGTGGGGAAACTATTGGAAGCAATTCTGAGGGACAGAATTAATCCACATTGGGAGAGGCAGGGATTAATCAAGGACAATCAGCATGGTTTTGTTAAGAAGAGGTAATGTCTGACCAATTTGATTGAATTTTTCGAAGAGGTGACCAGGTGTGTAGATGAGGGCAATGCATTTGATGTAGTCTATTGGACTTCAGCAAGGCTTTTGATAAGGTCCCACATGGGAGACTGATAATGATGTTAAGAGCCCATTGGATCCAAGGCAATTTGGCAAATTGGATCCAGAATTAACTGAGTGGCAGGAAGCAGAGGGTGTTGGTCAGGGGTGTTTTTATGACTGGATGCCTGTGTCCAGTGGGGTTCCATAGGGATCGGTGTTGGGTCCCTTGCTGTTTGTGGTATATATACATGATTTAGACTTGAATGTAGGACGGTTGATCAGTAAGTTCGTGGATGACACAAAAATTGGTGGGGTGGTAAATAGTGAAGAGGATAGCCTTAGATTAGAGGAGGATAAAGACGGGCTGGTCAGATGGGCTGATCAGTGGCAAATGGAATTTAATCCAGATAAATGTGAGGTGGGCAGGGCGAACAAGACATGGGAATACACGATGAATGGTAGGACCCTGGGAAGTATCAAGGATCTGAGAGACCTTGGTATGCATGTCCACTGGTCCCTTAAGGTAGCGGGACAGGTAGATAAGTTGGTTAAGAAGGCATATGGGATACTTGCCTTTATTAGTCGAGGCATAGAATATAAGAGCAGGGAGGTTATGCTGGAACTGTATAAAATGCTGGTTAGGCCACAGCTAGAGTATTGTGTGCAGTTCTAGAATCTGCATTATAGAAATGATGTGATTGCACTGGAGAGAGTGCAGAGGAGATTTACCAGGATATTGCCTGAACTGGACAGTTTTAGTTATGAGGAGAGATTGGATAGACTGGGCATATTTTCCCTGGAGCAGAGGCGATTGAGGAGACGCATGATTGAGGTACATAAAACTTTGAGGGGCATAGATAAGGTAGCCAGGAAGAAACCTTTCCCCTTGGTGGAGGGGTCAATAACCAGGGAGCATAGATTTAATGTAAGGGGCAGGAGGTTTAGAGGGGATGTGAGGAAGAATTTTTTCACCCAGAGGGTGGTGGGAATCTGGAACTCACTGCCTGAAAGGGTGGTAGAGGCAGAAAACCTCATAACATTTAAGAAGTATTTGGATGTGCACTTGCAATGCCATGGCGTACAAGGCTATGGGCCTAGAGCTGGAAAATGGGATTAGAACAGTTAGGTACTTGTTTGACCGGTGCAGACTCGATGGGCCGAAGGGCCATTTTCTGTGCTATAGACCCCTATGACTCTATGACTCTAATACTCAGGAAAGATACATTCCAGTGAGAAAGAAAGACTCTAAAGGAAGGATGCACTACCTATGACTAACTAAGGAAGTTAAAGCTAGTATCAAGTTGAAAGAAAAAGCATATAATTCCTCAAAGATGAGAGGCAGATCAGGAGATTAGACAGAATATGAAGAACAGCAAAGAATGACTCAAAGATTAATAAGAAGGGAGATATTGGAGTACAAGAAAGCTAGCTAGAAATACAAAAAAACTGATGGCAAGAGTTTCTATAGGCATTTAAAAAGGAATAGAGGAAGTAGAGTGAGCCTTGGTCCTCTAGGTAGTGAGTCTGGAGAATTAGTAATGGAAAGTAAGGAAATAGAAGATCAACTGAAAAGATATTTTGCATCTGCCGTCACTGTAGAGGGTACAAATAACATCCCAGAAATAATTGTGAATCAGGAAGTGAAAGGGAAGGAGGAACTTAAAAAATTGCAATCACCAGAGAAAGTGTACTGAGAAAATTATTAGATTAGGAAAAAAGCAGGCCTTCATTCTAGAGTTTTAAAAGAAGTGGCAGCGGAGATAATAGATGCATTGGTTTTAATTTTCCAAAATTCCTGATATTCTGGAAAGGCCCCATGATATTGCAAAATAGCAAATGTGGCTCCTCTATTCAAGGAGGGAGGGAGACAGAAAGCAGGAAACTGCAGGCCAGTTAGCTTAACATCTGTCATAGGGAAATTGCTGGAATCTATTACTAAGGCGGTTATAGTGGGGCACTTAGAAAATCTCAATGCAATCAGGCAGAGTCAGTATGATTTTGTGAAAGGGAAATCATGTTTGATTAATTTATTGAAGTTCTTTGAGGAAGTAGCAAGCAATGTGGATAAAGGGGAACCTGTGGATGTATTGTATTTAGGTTTCCAGAAGGCATTTGACAAGGCATTATGCCACATAAAAAGCTGTTGCAGAAAATAAAAGCTCATGGTGTAGAGGGTAACATTTGCATGAATAAAGGATTGGTTAGCTCATAGGAAACAGAGTAGGCATAAATAGATCATTTTCAAATTGGTAAATATGATGAATAGAGTGCTACAGGGATCAGTGCTGGGGCATCAACTATTTACAATTTATATCAATGACTTGGATGAAGGGATCAAATCTATGCTATTTAAATTTGCTGATGACACAAAGATTGGTCGGAAAGTAAGTTTTGAAAATGGCATAAGGAGTCTGCCAAGGGATATAAATAGGTTAAGTGAGCAAGCAAAAATTTGGCAGATGGATTATAATGTGGGAAAATATGAACTTGTTCACTTTGGCAGGAAGAATAGAAAAGCATCAGTTAAATGGAGGGAACCCTGAGGTGCAGAGGGATCTGGGTGTCCTGGTACATGAATCATCAAAAGTGAGTACGCAGATACAACAAGGGATTAGGAAGGCAAATAGAATGTTGTTGTTTATTGCAATAGTGGAATAGAAAAGTAGGGATGTTTTGCTACAATTGTTGGTGAGCCTGCTTCAATAGTACTTGTGTACAGATTTCGTCTCCTTATTTAAGAAAGGGCATAAGTGCATTAGAAGAAGTTCAGAGAAGGTTCACTCGTCAGATACCCAGGGCAAGGGTGTTACTTTATGAGGAATAGCTGGACAGGCTGGGCCTGTATCCATTGGAGTTTAGAAGATTGAGAGATGATCTTATTGAATGATATAAGATCCTGAGGGGATTTGACAGGGTGGATGCTGAAAGGATGCTTTCCTTGTGGAAGAGACTATAACTACGGGACACTGTTTAAAAATAAGGGGACTCCCATTTAAGAAGGAGATGAGAAGAATTTTTTTTCTCTCAGAGGGTCATGAATCTTTGGAACACTCTTCCCCAGAGAGGGGTGGAGACAGGGTCATTGAGTATTTGAAAGGCAGAGGGAGATAGATGCTTGACTAACAAAGGAGTCAATAGTTATCAGGGGTAGGCGGGAAGATGGAGTTGAGGTCACATCAGATCAGCCATGATCTTATTGAATGGCAGAGCAGGCTTGAGAGGCCTACTCCTGCTCCTAATTCATTATGTTCATATGTTCCCTCCTTATGTGGCTAAGTGCCAAAGTTTGCTCAATAATGCACCTGAAGCACTTTGAGGAGGTTTACCACATTAAAGGTGCTACATAAATGCAATTATTGCCATTGATGGAGGAGGGGGACATGAGGCAGTGGATTCATTTCACCTTTTGTCACCTGCACGGATGACAACAGCTGAAATTAGTACAGTGCTGTCTGGTGAAGTAGAATGGAGTAATAGGCAGAATGTGGAGTTGAGGCCACAATCAGGTCAGCCATGACCTTATCAAACATGGGGAGGCAATGGCATAGTGGTATTTTCACTGGGCTAGTAATCCAGAGCCCCAGTGTAATGCTCTGTGGACCCTGGTTTGAATCCCATCATGACAGATGGTGAAATTTGAATTCCCCTAAAAAAAAATCTGGAATCATGAAACCATTGCCAATTGTCGTAAAAACCCATTTGGTTCACTAATGTCTTTCAAAGAAGGAAACCTGCCATCCTTATCTGGTCTGGCCAACATGTGACTCCAGACCCACAGCAATGTGGTTGACTCATAAATGCCTCTGAAGAAGGGCAATTAGGGATGGGCAATAAATGCTGGCCTAGCCAGCGACACCCACATCCCATGATCTAATAAAAAAAAAGCAGGCTCAAATGGCCCACTTCTACTTTATATGTTTAGTTGCCATGGTCACCATTACAACCTTTATGTGCCAGTTTTCTGAATTGAATTGAAATTCTACCAGCTGCTGTGGTGGGATTTGAACCCACGTCCCAAGATTATCAGCCTGAACAATGGTTTACTAGGCCAGTGATATTATCCTTACTCCACCATTTCCCCAATTGCTGTTCTATTTTTGTCAGCATCTTGGATTGTTTTAATTTTCACACCATTTTTTTGCATCAATGGGGTAGTATTGGAAAACAATTTGGGATGTGCTGGTTTAGAGAGCTCTCAGTTAGCAATGCCTGCCTGGAACAAGTTCTAGGCTCATTGTCTATGCAAATCAGGGCCCAATGCCTGGGTCAGACAGCTTATATGAATAGAGTTACTGACATTTCGTTGCTCCTCTTCATCAAACTGCTTTGATAAATCTTTCATTCGTCGCTGTCCAACCTCTCACTGCCATCCCTAACTCTTGATTCTTTTTTTTTCTTTCCTCCATGTCCTTCTTAGCAGTTAGAGCCCATGGTTGAAAATTCTTCCCTATCCCCGATTTCCTTTGCTCCACCATTGGTGGCTGTGCCTTCAGCTGCCAGGGCCCTAAGCTATGGAATTGCTTACCTAATGTCTTTCCACCTTTCTACCTCTCTCTTCTCCTTTCAGGCTCCTTAAAGCCAACCCCTTTGAAAGAGCTTTTACTCACCACACATCCTTATGTGGCCTGGTGCCATGTTTTAACTGAAAATTCTCCTGTACATATTAAAAGTGCTTTATAAAAGATCCCATGGCACTATTTCGAAGAAGAGAAGGGGGCTTATCACCAGTTCCTGGTTAATAATTATCCCTTAACCAACAGTACTATCACAGATTATCTGATCATGGTCACATTGCTGCTTGTGGGAGCTTGCTGTGCACAAATTGGCTGCCATGTTTTCTACGTTACAGTGACTATGTGAGGAGTAGGAAGGCTAGTGGGGCGGAAGATTTTGGATAGGAAGGTGAGTACGAGACCTCCTCTATTATCATATTGAATGGCAGAACAGACAGGCTCAAAGGGCCGAGTGGCCTACTCCTGATCTTATGACCTTATTACGCATTGAGTCAACCTCGAGCAACAGCACCGAGGCTGTCAGCCTGGTTGGATCAGAGAGTGAGGCAAAGGGGTACCGACGGGCTGACGCTTCCAGCAATGCCAGTAATGATGGTGGCAGAGACAGTCCATAAACTGCCTCATCCGAAGGTTCAGCCTTAGCTCTGCGAGAGAGGCATGGGCAAAGGGGTGGCTTTGAGAGATTACTGTTCACTGCCTGGCTGTCTGGTCCAGTAGGCTGCAACTGCAACAGGGTGGCTAGGCAAAGCAAGAAAGACTTACAGACTGGGTTAAAAGTCAGCAACCCCACCATGGAAAGAGATGGACTGAGCGGAGACTCCATGCACGATAAAAAAGCATTTGAACTGCATCATCTCAAATAAAATTGCCGGCCCTGCAGCACTAACCCAGAGTTAACGAGGGAATTGAATCTTAATTTCCTGGACACTGCTGCAAGCAACTTGGGAGAAGGATTATAGGGGCATTCCAAAGAAATATTTTATCTTCATTTTCTTTGTACCCTTCTGTTTATTAGTTGGAAATATATTGGAGATAGGGAGAATGGCTGCTTAACTGAAGTGGAGCTATTAAAGGCAGGGCAGGTCAGGCACTGAAACCTCCAGGAATATGTCTGACCAGAGATGGTAACTATAATTAAGCATCATTTTTATTTTTGCCATTAGCTGTACACATATTTGTTCAAGTCATTGGCTAGGAATCTGTTTGTGCTAATGTTTGTGCAGGCTTAATTGCAGTGCTAACGTATTCTTTTGCATAATAATATCACCAGCGCTAATGATTATTACCAGGATAGTCAAGAGCTAAACAAACTCATAACGGAAAAGGCAGAATGGCTATCAGAGCACCTCGCTGTGATTTTTAATGTTAAATGCTGGTTGCATGTAGTCCAACCTGGCCACAAAAAGGCCAGGTTCAGCACAGAGGTTATGCTTAACCTTTAGAAGACACCGATTATGTGTCACCTGGAGTATCCTGGACACCACACCATAGGGAGGACCTCATGCCCTTGGAGAGGGTGTGGAGAGGATTTCTTAGAACTGTACCAGGGATCAGGGGCTTCAGTTAAGTGGGGAGACCAGAAAACCTGGGGTTGTTTTCCATAGATCGGAGAAGGTTGAGGAGAAATTTGATAGAGGTGTTCAAAATAGTGAAGGGTTTGGATAGAGTAAATAATGGGAAACTGTATCATGTAGCTGGAGGGTCTTTGATTTGATCAGCGGTTCTCAAACTTTTCCATCAGTGGAGGGACAAAGCACTCTCCAGACCACCAACTGGTCCAAACCCACTTGTCACCATCAGAAAACTTGTCAGAATTAATGGGACGATTAGAGCTGCTTTTGATGAGGCTCCAGTGATGTGATACCTGGTTCCAAGCTGGAGCGTCTTATGTTGAGCTCCATATTCAGCCGCTTCCTCTTCTTTGGTCCAGCTCTTCCAGTCTGCAGGTTGCTGCATGACCCATGATGCACTTAGGGACCCTGCAGTCCAGAAGCACTGATTCTGTTGGGATTGCCCAGGAAGTTTGACCTTCCGATGGGAATTTCCCCTGCTCCCCAGGACCCTCTGAAAAAGTTTCCAATTCATAGTTAGAGTCAGAGACTTTGGACAGTGCGGACTTACTTACCTGTTACCCAGGAATTATTAGACAGAAAAAAATCCAATCTAATTCCGAGGCAACTGTACAACAGACCACTCTACACCCCCACCATCAGTCCCACTGACTCCCCAACTACTCTCTTCTGCCTCCTGACTAACCCCCTTTGACCCACTTACTACCTCCCAACTCCCCTCTGAACTACCTACACATTCACCAACCCTATCCACCTCACCCCCCTACCATCCTACCCAGCTGTCACCCTATCCAGCTGCCACCCTACCCACCTTCCACCCAACCCAGTTGCCAACCTCCCCATTTACCTCACCCACCTATCCACGTACACACCTAGACACTCACCCATTCACTTAACCCATTCACTCCCCCATTTACTCATACACCCATTCACTAACATGCTGAAAAGCTTTCGACACTTACTAGAATACGACAGCTAGTGCCATAAAAAGGGGCCAAGGTTCCTGCACAGATTTTCTTTGCTGCTCTCAGTGAGGATTCATTTGCTGAGGGAGTTCTTCTGCATCGTGGATCGGAAGTTGGAGCCTTTTCAGCATATGCAGGTAAGGTGTTCAGACTCTGATCGGAAGTTTTGAGCCTTTGTTTCCAACCCCACAAATGTTGAAAATCTGATCTCAAAACTTTTGGGGGCGGGAGCAGGTGATTCAGAATATTTCTTTTTCCTATTTGTTCACAGGATGTGGGCAGCTCTGGCCAGACCAGCATTTATTGTGTCTCTCTAATTGACCTTGAGAAGGTGGTGGTGAGACGCCTTCTTGAACCGCTGCAGTCCGTGTGGTGCAGGTATGCGCACAGTGCCGTTAGGGAGGGAGTTCCAGGATTTTGACTCAGCGACGATGAAGGAATGGCGGAGATATAGTTTCAAGTCAGGTTGGTGAGTGGCTTGGAGGGGAACTTGCGGGTGCTGGTGTTCCCATGCATCTGTTGCCCTTTGAGGTGGTCGAGCTGGTCGTGGGTTTGGAAGGTGCAATTGAAGGAGCCTTGGTGCAGTGGATCATACACACTGCAAGTGGGGAGTATTCCATCATACCCTTGACTTGTGCCTTATTGATGTTGACAGGCTTTGGGGAGTCAGGTGGTGAGTTAATTGCTGCACAATTCCCAGCCTCTGACCTGTATTTATACGGCTGGCATAGTTCAGTTCTAGTCAATGGTAACCTCCCTGATGTTGATAGTGGGGGATTCAGCGATGACAATGCCATTGAACGTCAAGAGGAAATGGTTGGATTCTCTCTTGTTGGACATGGTCGTTGCCTGGCAGTTGTGTGGTGCAAATGTGACTTGCCACTTATCATCCCAAGCCTGAATGTTGCCCTGGTCTTGTTGCATGGACTTCCTGTCTGAGGAGTTATAAATCATGCTGAACATTGTGCAATCATTGGTAAACATCTGGAATGCACTACCTGAGATTAGGCAGGTTTAATCGGGGCTTTTAAAAGGGAATTGAACGAACACTTGAAGGGAAAATATTTGCAAGGCTTTAGGGAAAAGGCAGGGGAGTGGGGCTAGCCGAATTGCTCTTGTGAGTGTGGATGCCATGACAGGCTGAACCATCTCTGTCTCTGCTGTAATCATACTATGATTCTAAGAATTGAAAAATAAATCAGGTACAGAAAGAGAAATAAAGAGAGAGAAAAAAATTGGATTAAAAGAGAAAGGTAAGATAGAAATAAAGGGAAGATGAAAGACTTGCATTTATATCATGCCTTCCATGACCTTAGCACATCTCAAAGCAGCATTTAGAAGTATAGTCACCTTTATAATGTGGGAAATAAAGGACTCAATTTGCACACAGCAAACTCCCACACCCAGCAATGTGATCATGGTCAGGTAATCTGTTTTTGTGATGTTGGTTGGGGAATAAATATTGGCCAGCACACCAGGGATAACTCACCTGATCTTCATTGAAATAATGGCGTGGGACCTTTTACAAAATACTGCCTTGGTTTAAAGTTTTATGTGAAGGATGGCACCACTGATCATGCAGCATTTCATCACTACTGCACTGGAGTATTAGCCTTGATTTTGTGCTCAAGTCTTGGAGTGAGACTTGAACTCACAACCTTCTGATTCAGAGACGAGACTGCTGAAGTAGAAAGTAAAAAGTGGAAAAAGTAAAAAATAAATGGTCTATTTTTTAAATTTGCAGCAATAATTCAAATTTGAAGGGCTGTTGGTCCACACATTTAACAGTTAATTTCAATGCCAGTGAGGTTGATTGCCAGTAATTGACACTTAATGTGTCATTAAAAAAGTATTAGACTGAATTTGACAAGGCTTAATTTTCTTTGGTTAATTTATAATGTATCTAGTGCACAAGTGGATCAACTTCACCCCATTCTATGCATTTCCATAATGAAGCAGACAGCGAGATGCCATTTTCCCAAAGCGAAGAGTATAACAGCCCAATGCGGACATACGTTTTGGATTTCCATGTTTAACCACATATCTACCCTTCACCTGAAGTTCCTGTTCAATAGAGCTAGGTTGTAATGGTGGTAACTTGTTTTGTCTTACAGCATCTGATTTACAATCGCAAGGCAAACTGTTGGATAAATCATATTCCTGTTTGCATAATCAAAAGTTCTCTTCAGCGTGTTATGTGATTGATGCCAAGTCTATTCATAGACTTGGGGAACAGGTAGGAAAGTGGAGTTGAAGCCCAAGATCAGACATGATCGTATTGAAAGGCAGAACAGGCTCCATGGGCCATATTGTCTATTCCTGCTCCTATTTCTTGTGTGCTTATGTCCCTGGAACATCCAGCCTAACAGCATTAAGAGTGTGCAACACCCAGACAACAGCAGTTCAAGAAGGTGGCTCACCTCCCCACCTCCACCTTCTCAAGGACATTTTTGGGATGCGCAACAAATGCTGGCCTCGCCAAATACTGTGGACGAATAAAGTAAAGGTTGAATAGCAAATGCACCTGGGCTAGAATGTTGGGAGTTTAAAAGGAAACAGGCAAGTACAGTTCAGAATAACAGTAAGCATAGTGGTAAATCAAGGAGAAAGAGTTGGGGGATGCGAAGTGTGGATTTAACAGCTTGTATATGAATTTGACAATGTATAACAGATTTTGGTACTTTATAGAAGAATAAAGTGCTGGTAAATGGCCAAGAAAGTATCCCTGTCCTCTCACTGTATTCTCTGATTGTATCCTTTCTTTCTTTGCCAACTGGTGGAAACGATGTATTGTTGTTAAGCTTAACACTCCGTATCAAGAAAACGAGAGAATGGTCCAATGCGTATTCATCAGGCACCTTCTCATACATTATGTGCCAGCCTCTCTCAACACCCGTGGGCAATGTGGGAAATTTGCTATGCGCAAAGAGTGATATTTCTCAGTTTGATGCCTTTCTGCTTCATTTGGCTCCCCATGGTTTCGATCAGATTAAAGATTTCAGAGACTGATTGCAGTAATTACTGCACCCTGCTGCTGGAATCTATTATGCAAACAGATGCATGGGAAATGAACAAAGGGATAAGGCAGTCTAGACCGCTAAGGATGAATACTTTACTGCCCCACGCTGCTCCAAAACAGGGCAAAAAAAAAACACCCCTACATGGGGTACAGCTGCAGCTAGTTGTAGGCTGAGGTAGCAGGATAGCTGGAGGCTTGATTGGCTGATCTTGAATTAAAATGTCAATAGATGGCAGAATTTTGGTCAAAACATAGAGAATAAGTGTTTTGGAGCATAATGGGTTTTAATTTCCTCTCTTTCCTCTATTTCTTTCCGCCCCTAAGACTGGTTGTTGGAATGATCCTGGCCAGTACCAATTTTTCTTGACCTTGCACTTTCCCATCAGTCTTTTGTGCTATTTTGACGCACTCCGGAGCCTCTGAAAAGTAAGTGGGTTAAGGGCTGCAGCGAAGGAGCAGAGAACGGAACTTGATGAGAGCTTGCGGTCCCAACAAGAAGCCAAGGCAACCAAGGAGGAACATTGCACAGCTGCGGGGAAGGGCAGGGGAAGTGGGGCCCACTTAATTGCTTTTGCAGGAAGCTGCCATGGGCTCAGCTGGCCAAATAGTTTCCTTCTGTGCTGTGACCATTCTTTTTTTTGTTTAATTGACTCACGGGGTGTGGGCTTTGCTGGCTGGGCCAGCATTTATTGCCCATCGCTAGTTGCACTTGAGAAGAGGGTGATGGTGAGCTGCCTCCTTAAACCGCTGTGGTCCATGTGGTGTAGGTACACCCACAGTGCTGTTAGGGTGGGAGCTCCAGGATTTTGACCCAGCGACAGTGAAGGAATGGCCGATACATTTCCAAGTCAGGATGGTGAGTGGCTTGGAGGGGGAACTTCCAGGTGGTGTTCCCGTGCATTTGCTGCCCTTGTCCTTCTAGATGGTAGTGATCGTGGGTTTGGAAGGTGCTGTCTAAGGAGCCTTGGTGAATTTCTGAAGTGCATCTTTTAGATGGTACACACACTGCTGCTACTGTGCGGTGGTGGTGGAGGGAGTGAATGTTTGTGGATGGGGTGCCAATCAAGCGGACTGCTTTGTACTGGGTGGTGTCCAGCTTCTTGAGTGTTGTAGGAGCTACACTCATCCAGACAAGTGGGGAGTATTTCATCACGCTCCTGAATCATGCCTTGCAGATGGTGGACAAGCTTTGGGGAGTCAGGAGGTGAGTTACTTGTCACGTGATTCCTAGCCTCTGACCTGCTCATGTAGCCACAGTATTTATATGGCTAGTCCAGTTCTGTTTCTGGTCAATGGTAATCTCCAGGATGTTGATGGAGGGGGATTCAGTGATGGTAATGCCATTGAACATCAAGGCGCGATGGTTTGATTCTCTCTTGTTGGAGATGCCCATTGCCTGACACTTGTGTGGCGTGAATGTAACTTGCCACTTGTCAGCCCAAGCCTGGGTATTGTCCAGGTCTTGCTGCATTTGGACATGGGCCCTTTCAGTATCTGAGGAATTGTGAATGGTGCTGAACATTGTGCAATCATCAGCGAACATCCCTACTTCTGACTTTATGATGGAAGGAAGGTCATTGATGAAGCAGCTGAAGATGGTTGATCAATCATTTTATTATTTTGTAATGAAACCTGCACCAACACCATCCCATTACAACTGGAATTATGCTCTGCTTCAAGTGTAGCATCCCGATTGTCGGGATTTTTGTTTACGCAGTCATAGAAGCTTCCAGCACAAGGGGTGGCCATTCAGCCCACTGTGCCTGTGCTGGCAATTTGAAAGGCCTGTCCAATTAATCCCACTTCTCTGCTGTATCCCAATAAGTCTGTAATGTTCTCCCTATCAAGTATTTATCCAATTATTATTCCCTTTTGGAAGTTGCTATGAAATGATTTCCCCCCACTTTTTCAAACTGTACATTCCAGACCATAATGATCCACTGCGTAAAAAAAAAATCTTTCATCTCCCTCCCAGTTCTTTTGACAATTCAGTACCCTTTGGTCGCTGATTCCTTTTCCAGTGGAAACATTTTTTTTCGTATTCACCCTATCAAAATCCCTCACAATGTTGAATACTTATTCTAAGTCAATCCTTAAATTTAAAGTGGACGTCGGTCCCTCAAATCTGTGCTGGCCCTTTTGAAGAGCTAACCTGTTAGACCCACTCACCAGATTTTTCCCCAATATCCCTGCATTTGTTTTCCCCTTCCAGTAATTACCTAATTCTCTTTTGAAAGCTAATATTGCGATCATTTCCACCACTCTTTTGGCCAGTGCATTCCAAATCACAACCTTTCATTGCATAAAAATAATCTTCCTCATGTTGTCCCTCGTCCTTTCCCCAATCAATCTCTGCCCTCTGGTTATGATCCTTAAGGCCTTGGAAAGAGTTTAGTTTTAATTTAGTCTATCCAAGCCATTCATGACTTTAAACACCGCCATCAAATCTTCCCTTAGCCTTCTATGCTCCGTGGAGAATAACTCTGCTCTGTAAGTGTAACCCTTAATCCATGCAATCATTCTAGTAAATCTCTTCAGCACCCTCTCCAAAGCTTTCATGCCCTTCACAGAATCACAGAATCATAGAAACACACAGTGCAGAAGAGGCCCTTCAGTCCATCAAGTCTGCACCGACATGTGAGAAACACCTGGACCTACCTACCTAATCCCATTTGCCAGCACTTGGCCCATAGCCTTGAATGTTATGACGTGCCAAGTGCTCATCCAGGTACTTTTTAAAGGATGTGAGGCAACCCGCCTCCACCATCTTCCCAGGCAGCGCATTCCTGACTGTCACATCCCCCTCTTGGTAAAAAAGTCTTTCCTCACAACCCCCCTAAACCTCCTGCCCCTCACCTTGAATTTATGTCCTCTGTGACTGACCCTTCAATTAAGGGGAACAGCTGCTCCCTATCCACCCTGTCCATGCCCCTCATAGTCTTGTACACCTCGATTAGGTCACCCCTCAGTCTTCTCTGCTCCAACGAAAACAACCCAAGTCTATCCAACCTCTGTTTATAACTTAAATGTTTCATCCCAGGCAACATCCTGGTGAATCTCCTCTGCACCCCCGAAAGTGCAATCACATCCTTCCTATAATGTGGCGACCAGAACTGCACACAGTACTCCAGCTGTGGCCTCACTAACTCCAACATGACCTCCCTACTTTTGTAACCTATGCCTCAATTGACAAAGGCAAGTGTCGCATATGCCTTTTTCACCACCCCACTAACATGCCCCTCCACCTTCAGAGATCTATGAACACACACTCCAAGGTCCCTTTGTTCCTCAGAACTTCCTAGTGTCATGCCGTTCATTGAATACTTCCTTGTCAAATTACTCTTTCCAAAGTGTATCATCTTCCTTAAGTGTGGCGCCCAGAAGCAGACATAATCCATCACTTGGGGTCAAATGAGAGCTTAAATAGGTTTAACATAAATTCCTGGTTTTTGCAACCTGTGCCTTTATTTGTAAAGCTCATGATCTCATGTCCTTTATCAACTGTTTTGTTAAGCTGTTCTGTCACTTTCAAAGGTGTCCACACAAATGCATCCAGGTCTCTCTCTTCTTGCACCTTCTTTAAATTTGTGCCATTTCACAGGTATTATCTCTTCTCATTCTTCCAACTAAAATGTGCCACCTCATGCTTTTCTGTGTTAAGTTTCAACTACCATTCCAACAGGCTTTCTATGTCCTCCTGAAGTCTGTTACTAGTTTACTTTTTTTTATATAAGTATAAAACCATGTGCTTGATTTACATTGGAGCGAACTTGGAAGGCAAACTATCGACCAGATGTATCATCGCCTCGGGTAGACCTCCATAATGATAAACCAATTCATTTGGGGACAAGAGAATGTTATAATTACAGACTTTTGCTTCAGTAAATTGCAATCACAGTTACTTTGTGTTTTGTCGCTGAGACAGTGCCTGTTGTCTCATGGAGCAACACTGGTTCAGTTATGTGGTGAATATGTGAAGCTTTAAGCAGCCAGAGTTGCAAGGGGTCTTAGATAATATCTGAATTGTATGCATCATCCTAACATTAATTTACATTTCATATTTCCTCTCCACCATCTTATGGGCCTTCGAACTCTCCAAAGAAACCAGATTTCAAAGTGTTCGCTGATGCTGAAGGAAGTGATTTGTTTCATTACCACAAGAGGTCCACAAGGTGAGGAACGTATTGCTTGTTCGTCACTTCACAGAGAGCTTTAACATTAAATCTCACATTTATGCTAGCTATTGCTGTGGCCGCAGTTGCATCACTGTGCCAAAAGATTGGCATTGGTTGAAAGTTGAAAATGGTGCAGCAGATGTGCATCTTACAAGGATTGACTAAAATCAGGGATCAGAGTATTTTCTAACTGATAAGAAGCCAAGGCATTTGGAGGAGCAGAAACACTTAGGAACCTGAACACAGAAAGCGCAAAAAGCAAGTGGACAGGTACAAAAAGAATTTAAAAAGACTAGTGGGAGGTTGGCCTTTATCTCAAGGACATTTCAATGGGCGGAAGATTAAGTAACAGCTGTACAGAGATCTAGTCAGACATCTTCTGGAGCATTGCATTCAGTCCTGGGCACCCATACTTCAGGATAGTTGCATTTGGGCAGTGTGAAACCGGGCCTGAAAAGGTTAAAGTGTGAGGACGGTGTCGTGTTCAGTTGTTTGATGTTTGATTTTGTGTCTGTAGACTGCTCACTGTGTATGATTAGTTAAGTCTGGATGTGGCCACTTAGACAGAGAGAGACTAAACTGATGCTGCACGGCTGCTGTAAGCTTGGGAGCAGACATTTTAAAGCATTGTAAATAAAGCAACTGCACACAAAGAAACTAGCGTATCACCTCATCAGCATGTCTCTGAGGCTTAAATGCAATATAAGGCTTGTACTCCTTTGAGTGTTGAAGATTAAGGGATGATCAAAATGAAGTGTTCAAGATGATTATAAGTAGTTAATAGGGTAGATATAAAGAAACTACTTCCTCTTGTGGTGGAGCCCAGAGAAAAGGGGCAGAACATCAAAAATAGACCTTTTCTTTTCTCTCATTTGTCCTCATTCTATCATATTTGGTTTCTCTGAACATCCATTTTGTCAACCCCAACCAACCATTTTGAACAGTTCAGATGTCACTGACAATTTTTCAGAACACCAATTTTCTACTAAGCAGTTTGCAGTTTTTAACCCTCCCTCTCCCTGTGATTTGAGGATTTGCTGGGTTTTCCCCCTTCCACCTGCTGTTTTAATCTTCCTAAAATATCTGTTCATCTTTCAGCCTTCAGCTCTTGTTTCGAGTTTAAAGATAGCAGTGCTTTCTTAGTGTCTTTCTTAGCGTGAGGTCTTTATTGAACTGATGTAAATTGGCAGCGTACAGAGAGAATGCCTCATGGCAGAGGTCGCATGACTACAGCAAGCCAGACGGAACATGTAGTACTGTTATGTTTCAAAACTCTAACATACCACTTTTCATAATGAACAAATGATCCAATCAACCCTGAAGCAGAATAAGAAAGGGACTTGAATTCAAAAAAGTGCCTTTCATGACCTCAGAATGTCCAAAAGTATTCTACACCTCATGAAGGGCAGAATAAATTACAGTTACTGTTGTAACATAGGGAAACATGGCAGTCACCGTGCATAAAATGAGGCCCCATTGGCAGCAATGAGACAAACAAGCAGATAAATTGTTTTCATGATGTTGGTTACGGGAGAAATGATGCCCAGGTCACCAGAAGAATTCCCCTGCTCTTCTACAAAAGATTCCCATGGGGTACTTTTAAATGCTCCTGTGAGGGGCAGATTGGGCCTCAGTTTAACATCTCATCCAAAAGGCATCTTCAAAAGGCCAGCAGGCACATCAGCCTAGGTTATTACCTGCTCATGTTCCCAGAATCAGACCTTATGAATGAGAGACAAGAGTGTTATCACTGATCCTAGACACCAAATATATAAGTAAATTGTCCTAGTCTGTCTTTTCCTCTTTACAGATGCCGATTGATTTGCTATGAATTTGTTATTTTTTCTAGTTATTTCAGGCAAGTCAAGAGTCAAGAATACTACCTCAAGGATTGTCTAAATGAGGTAGGTAAGCCGTTGAGTTTCCTTTCTATCACTTAGTTCGTAGCACTCTTGCCCTCTAAGTCAGAATGTCATGGGTTCAAGTCCCATTCCAGAAACTTCAGCACAAATTTGCAGGCTGACGCTCCAGTGCTGTAATAAGGAAGTGCTGCATTGTCGGATGTGCCGTCTTTAGGCTGAGACATTAAATGAAGGCCCTTTCTGCTCTTAAGTGGATGTGAAAGATCCGAATACACTATTAGAGAAGGGCAAAGGAGTTCTCCCGAGCATCCTGACCAATATTAATCCCGCAATCAACAGCACTAAAATAAATAATCTAATCATTATCACATTACTATTTGTGAGACCTTGCTATGTTTAAGTCGGCTGCTATTTATTTGACATTACAACAGTGGTCCGCTACAAAATACTACAGAAGTAGTTAATTGGCTGTAAATTGCTTCTGCACACCCTGGGATTATGAAAGGTGCTATATGAATGCAAATCTTTCTTTCCTAACTTCAGTGAAAACCCTTAAGAAATACTATTCTTCCAAGAGTTCCACTTGTCTCCTGTGAATGTTTGGGTGAATTTCCATGGAAATTACTGGTGAATGTTTTATTTTCCCCAATAACAGAAAAAGCTGTAACGGGATTTGACAACAGAGTTACTCTTTACACCAAATATCAAAAGTGGGAAGGAGTCGAATGAACACAGGATATGTTCACATGTCTACTTGATCTCAGCCTCTTCCACAATTGACCCTGCCAGCTGTCCATTACAATATCCAATGGCTGTCAAATGAGCTTCAACTCCTGGCTTGAACAACCTTCCTAAGCAGCTCATTTCAACTATTGACCTTAGTAAGGGGCAGGGAAATCATTTCCTCTGGTGGGAGAATGAAGACAGAAGTTTAGACCTTGGCTCTTTTGGAATTTTTTTGCAGAAAGAGCAGTGAAAAACCTCACTCCACAAAAGGCTCCGGATGATCGTGCAATTGAGATATATCAAGACTGAGGTCTATATATTATTTTGCTAGCGAGGAGTGTAAGAATGGAGAGGTCAAGGACAATTCAAACAAGAGCCTGTGAAGATGTAGTGTACATATAATTTTAATTACACTAACTGACAGCAAAGCAGCCAACATTGTTATTAACCCATCCTTCTTAGCAACTGCAGGCCGAGATAATGTCTTTAAAAAATTGAGTAAGGATGCATGATTGAGGTGAGCTGTTCATGGTCGATAAGCCTTACACAGAACAATGCCCTGTCTCTTAAAGAAATTAGCCTGTTGAGTTAAGCTGCTCATGACTGATCAGCCCTACCTCCTTCAGGCTAAACTCATCAAGCTTGTGATAACCAACTAACTTTATCCTCTCAGCCTGGAATAAAAACTTCACATCTTTATCAATTAGAAGATCATTATAAGGAGTAGGGATTGTAAAGAGATCAGTCATAATGGTGGAGCTGCAGAGGTAAAGAGGATGCTGGTCAGGTTATGACTCTACTCAAGGAGAGAATGGTGTAATTAGTTCTAATAATTATCACTTAAATATTGCAATTGTCTTCATTTGTGCTCAGTTTGATGATCACAGTATAAAAAAAATCTCGGTGTTATGATTTCAGTTATCATAAGGACATGGAGGATAAGTAGGCAAATAGTGTTGAGGTACAGATCAGTCAAGGGGTCTTGTGGCACAATGGCTAGTGCCCCTGCCTCTGGGCCAGCAGCTCTGGGCTCATGTCGCACTCCAGGACTTGATGTCCAAGGAAGATGCATTCCTAATGCGGGCAAGCAGGTTGAGTAACAACCTGCAAATCCTTTCAACACACGCCAATGGCAGACAGTAAAAGCTGGAGAGATCTCTGGTCACCCGTGTGATGGGAGGAAAGTTGGAGCCTCTACCAGCACTATCCACAGCACCAGACCATGACACGAATGTAAAAGTGCATGTTCACAGCAATTTGAATGATCTGTAACATACCATCACTGCCACAGATCAGACATGATCTAACTGATTGGTGGGAGAACCATAAGGGACTGTTCCTCTTCCTACGTAAATTCCTAATATTCGATGATGCTTTCCCAAAGCAAGTTGTTTTCCCAAAAATGGCAGAGCTGATTGAAAAGTCTAACAGCAGCAGGTGAGTGAAAGGTTAATGTTTCAAAGAAACAGCAAATTGTGAATTGTGCCTATTTCTGGGCAAATATAATTGAACAGTAAATAGAATTATAACCCACTGTGAAGATAGAAGTCATTCCTAATGCAGGACAATTTTACTCCGTATTAACAATGCAATGAACAATTGCCTTGAACAATTGAGTTCAGAATGTGCAATCCACAAAATAATTCGCTCTACTTAGGAAGCCAAAATTATTGGAAGCGAATACTCTTCAGTACTTGTTCTTGGGTAAAGCTACCAATGTCACAGTTATTGTCCTCTCCTCGTTGTTCAGAACAGTTGGGAGTCCTCTCTGTGAGTTTTTGAAATTCAGATGCTGAGCGTTCCCACATGGTGTTTAGGTCAGGAATTCCAGGATATTTACCCAGCAGTGATGAATGAACGCTAATACTTTTCCTAGCCAGGATAATACTTGATTTGGAGGAGAACTTGGAGGGCATGATGTTCCCACATTGTTACATCTGGCCTTCTTGGTGGGACAGGTTATGGGGAGGGAGGGGCTGTCAAAGCCACAAACCAAACAAAAATGCAGAAACCTTAGACCAGATTTTCAATTTCCAGCGGGGCCAGGGTTGGAATCGGGTGCTGGCATGACTTAAAAATCAAAGTCCTGCAGGGCGGTCCCTTGGATCTCGATGCCTCCAGGATGTGCTCTGATTTTCAAAAGGAGTGGAGGATGGAAGGAATGGGGAGCTTGCTCACTTCCAATCACGGGCAAATTAAGCTCCTTGAGGTGCTTTTGAACAGAGAGACTGCAGTTTTCAGATGTGAATTTGGTAAACCCAAGCAGTCTTGTGCATATTAGAGCATGGCTATCGGGTTCAAAATGGGGCAAAGTGAATTGCTCTTTTATGCAGTGAAACATCTTAGGATCTGGAGGATCTTGCTCCGGATCATGCGCATCACCTCTTATTTGGTTGCATGGACACTTTCTTATGCTTTTATGCTGCTGGCCCTTTGATGTTCTGCCTGCGCACTTCGGCAAACCCCCGGCAGGCCACGTCAGGGCTGCCACCAGCCTTTGCCACTCACGCTCTGCAGGCAGCTCCCATCCCCTGGAGATGATCAGCACCTTTAATTGCACACCGAGCTCGCCTCCTGCTCAGTTAGGACAGTTTCATTTCAACATGGCTTAAGTGAGCGAGGCAGTTCTGGCACAGGGCAGAGACTCGGGAATTATCCAAGCATCAGGTTCCTGGTTCTGATTTGAAGATCTGGCCCTTTTCTTCAGTAAGCGAATGGTCAATCTGAAACAGACTCCTTAGGGTGTTGCATGGTGGTTCATGTTGATCCATTGGTCTGCAAATGAGAAAGGTTTCAATCAGAAAATAGTATTTTAGGATACAGAGTAATTGATGATACGATGTGGCGTCAGTATGTCATTACTTGGGACGAAGAGATGACTTTGAACCTATGGTTCCCAAAACTCTCCACCTCTAAGGGTTTTCCTTGCCTCATGTCTGAGTCTTTTGAAAATGGTCTGGCAATGATTCCACCGGCAGAATCTCCTGCTCAGTGAGTCGGCCGGAGGGGGGTGGGGGGGGTGGGGGTGTGGGGGGGCGTGCAGGACCTGCTCGCCAACACCTGAAATGCATCCCGACGTCAACCCGCGCCATTTAGATTTTCAGTTCGGCGGGTGCACAGCCACCGACCTGTCAAAGGTCTATTAAGGCCTTTAATAAAGTCATTAACATGATTAATGGACCTGCCCGTCCAACCTTAAAGTCGATGGGAAGGCAGAGGGGGGGGCCCAGGCGGGCTTCTGCAAAAACATGAAACCTCATCCATGAGGTTTCATGAGGGTATTAAAATTTTTTATAAAATATTTAAATTAAAAGAAATTGACATGTTCCAGCTCATCTGACAGTGGCACATGAGAGGACATGTCAGTAATTTTTTTCCCCTTCTTTATTGAAATTTTCAAACCAGAGCCGATCTCCTTGAGGCAGCACTTTGCCCCAGGGAGATGACTGCACTGTTTCAAGCGCACGCGTGAAAGGGAGCACTCCCAGCTCCGAGAATCTCCCCCTGTAGCCCACACAGGGAGCAATGAGGGCTTACTGGCTGACATCATGCTGGGCGGGCCTTAAGTGGCCTGCCCGTGTAAAATAGCTGCGCACCCCCAATCGGGAGGGGTGCCAATCGGGAACCCACCCGCTCCCGCCCGCTCCCGCACATTCCCCACCCCCCCCCCCCCCCACCTCCAAAACGAGGGGGAAATGTTGCCCCATTCTTCCACATTGACATTCCTCATTTAGCTGTCCACAAAAGTTACCAAGGGCAGGATTTCTCGCTCGGCGTGTGAGTGCCCGCATGAGTGTGAAATAGCGTGTGGTGACATCGGGCAAGCGCCCCGACATCATCGCGCACTCGCGCGATATTTCAGTCGGCAGGTGTGCACAAGAATTGGCAGCGCACCCGCTGACATTTAAGAGGTCTATTAAGGCCACTAATGTATTAACTAACCTGGATTTTTTGCTGCCCGTCCAATGTTACGGTTGGCAGGCTGGCGAATCGGGCAGGCGGCCTTTGGGTTTTTTCCGGAAACCTCATCCAAGAGCGGGATGAGGTTTCCGATATTAACTTTAAAAAAATTAAAAATGTTTGGGCAGAATTTTTACAATCTATATGTTTAGGTGGGCGAGTCCGATGTGTTGAAGTTTTTTCCTGCATTTTAAAACCTCTGTTTGATGGTTTTAAATTTTTCAGCTCCCTGAGGCAGCTCTCAGCCTTCGGGGAGCTTTCATTGCCCGCTCCACCCCCCAGCCACCCCCCCACCCCCCACCATCACTTCCCCGTGCCCATGCTCACTTCATCAGCCGCCGTCCTCCCACCCCCACCTTTCAGTGCACCTCTCACGCTGGCTGGCTGTCAACTGGCCAGCCAGCCAGGAAATCGCAGCCAGGGGCCGTTCACCGGCGGTGGGCTGTTTCCTGGCCACTCCAGGGCCTGTCCACCACGCCCACCCCATGACCTCAAAATTCTGCCTCCAAGGTTACCCAGGCAAACGGAACACAAACGCTTAGAAATTACCATCAGGGAGCCGAGCAGATGAGCTTTTGAAGTGTTTCAGCAATCTGAAAGTCTGGTTAATTCACAATGAAGAAAATTATTTTATGTTCTTAGGACATCATGAAATGCTTTGCAACCAAGGATGGGAATGGAGGGATACGGACCCCCGGAAGTGCAAAATGTTTTCCTTGACGGGCAATATGATCGGCGCAGGCTTGGAGGGCCGAAGGGCCGGTTCCTGTGCTGTACTTTTCTTTGTTCTTTGTTCAATGAACTACTGTGTTGAGTGTGGTCACAGTTGCCCTGTCGGCAGCATCTAATCCATGCATGAACAGCAGTGGCAGAGTCGGACAGAGTCAGCATGGATTTACGAAAGGGAAATCATGCTTGAAAAATCTACTGGAATTTTTTGAGGACGTAACTAGTAGAGTTAATGAGGGGGAACCAGTGGATGTGGTTTATTTGGACTTTCAGAAGGCTTTCGACAAAGTCCCACATGAGAGATTGGCATGTAAAATTAAAGCACATGAGATTGGGGGTAGTGTACTGAGATGGATAGAAAACTGGTTGGCAGACAGGAAACAAAGAGTAGGAATAAGTGGGTCTTTTTCCGAATGGCAGGCAGTGACTAGTGGGGTATCACAGGGATTGGTGCTGGGACCCCAGCTATTCACAATATATATTAATGATTTAGGTGAGGGAATTAACTGTAATATCTCCAAATTTGCAGATGACACAAAGCTGGGTGGAGGGTGAGCTATGAGGAAGATGCAGAGATGCTTCAGTGTGATTTGGACAAGCTGAGTGAGCGGGCAAATGCATGGCAGATGCAGCATAATGTGGATAAATGTGAGGTTATCCACTTTGGTAGCAAAAACAGGAAGGCGGATTATTATCTGAATGGCTATAAATTGAGAGAGGGGAATGCGCAGCGAGGCCTGGGTGTCCTTGTACACCAGTCGCTGAAGGTAAGCATGCAGGTGCAGCAGGCGGTAAAGAAGGCAAATGGTATGTTGGCCTTCATAGCCAGAGGATTTGAGTACAGGAACAGGGATGTCTTGCTGCAATTATACAGGGCCTTGGTGAGACCACACCTGGAATATTGTGTGCAGTTTTGGTCTCCTTATCTGAGGAAGATGTTCTTGCTATAGAGGGAGTGCAGTGAAGGTTTACCTGACTGATTCCTGGGATGGTGGGACACGGACATATGAGGAGAGACTGAGTCAGTTAGAATTATAAGCCAAAAACTGCGGATGCTGGAAATCCAAAACAAAAAAAAAATAAAAATACCTGGAAAAACTCAGCAGGTCTGGCAGCATCTGCAGAGATGAACACAATTAATGTTTCAAATCCGTATGACTCTTCAACAGAACTAAGTAAAAATAGAAGAGAGGTGAAATAGAAGCTGGTTTAAGGGGGGTGGGACAAGTAGAGCTGGATAGAGGGCCAGTGATAGGTGGAGATAGTCAAAAGATGTCATAGACAAAAGGACAAAGAGGTGTTGAAGGTGGTGGTATTATCTAAGGAATGTGCTAATTAAGGGTCAAAAGCAGGACAAGCAAGGTACAGATAGCCCTAGTGGGGGTGGGGTGAAGTAATTGAAATAGGCTAAAAGGTAGAGATAAAACAATGGATGGAAATACATTTAAAAATAATGGAAATAGGTGGGAAAAGAAAAATCTATATAAATTATTGGGGGAAAAAAGGGGGGTATCGGAAAGGGGGTGGGGATGGAGGAGAGAGTTCATGATCTAAAATTGTTGAACCCAATATTCAGTCCGGAAGGCTGTAAAGTGCCTAGTTGGAAGATGAGGTGCTGTTCCTCCAGTTTGCATTGGGCTTCACTGGAACAATGCAGCAGGCCAAGGACAGACATGTGGGCGTGAGAGCAGGGTGGAATGTTAAAATGGCAAGCGACAGGGAGGTCTGGGTGCTGCTTGCGGACAGACCGAAGGTGTTCTGCAAAGTGGTCACCCAGTCTGGGTTTGGTCTCTCCAATGTAGAGGAAACCGCATTGGGAGCAACGAGTACAGTAGACTAAATTGAGGGAAGTGCAAGTGAAATGCTGCTTCACTTGAAAGGAGTGTTTGGGCCCTTGGACGGTGAGGAGAGGGGAAGTAAAAGGCCAGGTGTTGCACCTTCTGCAGTTGCATGGGAAGGTGCCGTGGGAGGGGGTTGAGGTGTAGGGGGTGATGGAGGAGTGGACCATGGTGTCCTGGAGGGAATGATCCCTGCAGAATGCCACCAGGGGGGTGAAGGGAAGATGTGTTTGGTGGTGGCATCATGCTGGAGTTGGTGGAAATGGCAGAGGATGATGCTTTGAATGCGGAGGCTGGTGGGGTGATAAGTGAGGACAAGGGGGACCCTATCATGTTTCTGGGAGGGAGAGGAAGGTGTGAGGGTGGATGCATGGGTGTTGGGCCGGACACGGTTGTGGGCCCTGTCAACCACTGTGGGTAAACCTCAGTTAAGGAAGAAGGAAGACATGTCAGAGGAACTGCCTTTGAAAGTGGCATCATCAGAACAGATGCGACGGAGGCAAAGGAACTGAGAGAATGGGATGGAGTCCTTACAGGAAGCTGTGTGTGAGGAGCTGTAGTCGAGGTAGCTGTGGGAGTCGGTAGGCTTGTAATGGATATTGGTGGACAATCTATCACCAGAAATTGAGACAGAGTGGTCAAGGAAGGGAAGGGAAGGGAAATGTCGGAGATGGACCATGTGAAAATGATGGAAGGGTGGAAATTTGAAGCAAAATTAATAAATTTTTTCCAAGTCCAGACGAGAGCATGAAGCAGCACCGAAGCAATCGATGTACCGGAGAAGCAGAAACATGACTCCGACCAGTAAGCCCTACCGTGTGTAATCCGGGGGTGGGGGGCTTTCTAGTTGAGGACCCAGTTCAAGCATGTAAAGCTTTCTGTAATAAAGTTATCCATTTCAAGTAGAAACCTGCTCAGTATGTCAAGTCATTACATTTGGCGATGAGGGTAAAATAGCTCCAACGCTGCGCCTTGCCTTGTGAAGCAAAAAGAAAAGTATACTCACCAGTCATGCTGCTCTTCAGCAGAATTGATCCTTATGACTCGTCTATGGAAGGCTGGAGCCAGTATGTAGACCTTGGTTTTTATTTCGTGGCAAATGAAATTACCGCAGAGGAGAAGCAGAAAGCAATCCTTTTGAGTGTATGTGGTAGCAAAACATACAATCTCATCCACAGTCTGACAGTCCTGAATGCACCCAATTCTAAGTCTTCCAATGAATTAGTGGACCTCGTGAAGACACATTTTCAGCCGAAGCCAATAGTAAAAAAGCAGAGGTTTAAGTTTAACTCCAGCATAAGGGCCCCAGAAGAGTCCAGCACAACCTCTCTAGTAAAGTTGAAGCAGGTGACTAGCACTGCAACTTTGGTGACACACTCAATGATATATTGTGGGACCGATTAGTTTGTGGAGTTCACGATGATGCCATTCAACGCCCTTTACTCGCAGAGGTCAACATTGATTTGAAGAGCGCCATGGAAATAGCACTAACCATGGAAAGTGCTGCGAGAGACTTCTAGGCTTTACAAAATGTACAACATGGCGCCATTCTTCATGTGGGTTAGGAACTTACCGCCAGGCATGGTGCGAAAACCAGAGGGACAACAGCGAAACGAGGGACAATCTCTGCTGCTAGAGAAATGAAAATGCCAAGCAGAAGCATCTCAGCAGTGACTCTGATCTTAATCTGTTGTCGGTGTGGGGGTAACCACATGCTGGACACCTGCAGAGTCAAGGAGGCAGAATGCCATTACTGCCATAAGAAAGGTCGTGGAATAAAGCAATGTAAGATGAAATCGAAACAGCCCATGAGTCAGCAGACCAAAATGATCGAAGTGAATAACATAGCAGAATCTGAAGCTGCCAATACCGATATCTATTCACTGACAATGTCACAGCAGTGAAAACTGGCAATATTACCGTCACAGTCCAAGTCAATGGGAAGCCGCTAATAATGGAGGTTGACATGGGAACCTCAACCACAGTAGTGGGAGAGCACACATTTAAATACCTAAATTAAAGTACACAGCCAGTGAATCTGGAGCGAACAACAGCTCAATTGGAGACATACACTGGAGAATCCATGCAGGTGAGAGGCATCGCCCTATACCTGTGGCTTATAGGCAACAGACAGCCCAGCTTCCAGTGATCATAGTGACAGGTGAAGAACCTAGTCTTCTGGGCTGAGACTGGTTACAAAGAATTAAACTTAACTGGTCTGAAATATTTGAAGTGAGAACAGAGGGAGTTCCTGAGCTGTTAAGGAAATACAACAGTGTATTTCGTGACGAATTAGGAAAGATAAAATGCTTGCAAGCAAAAATATATATAGATTCAAGGTGACACCTCGTTTCTGTAAGGCCAGGCCTGTGCCTCATGCCTCAAAGGAGAAGGTGGATGCAGAATTGTGCTGGTTAGAAAAGCTGGGAATTATCCAGTCAGTCCAATTCTTGGAATGGGCAATGCCCATAGCCGGAGTGGTGAAACCTGACCAAACTATATGCATTTGTGGGAACTATAAAATGGCCATGAACAAGGCAGCCAAACTAGATAAATATTCAATCCTGTGGATAGATGACTTGTATGCAAAGCTAGCTGGAGGGAAATCCTCTAACAAACTGCACATGAGCCATACATAGCAACAGCTAGAGCTGGAGAGCACATCTAGAGAGTATGTAACCATCAACACGCACAAGGGCCTTTATCAATATACTCACTACCCTTTGGAGTATCATCTGCATGTGCAATCTTCCAAAGGACTATGGAAAGTCTATTGCAAGGACTTCACCGAGTAGTAGCGTACCTGGATGAGGTCCTGATCACAGGGTCAACAGAAGCTGAACATTTGGCCAACCTGGAAGAATTGCTAAGAAGATTCTTGGAAGCTAGTGTATGATTAAAGAAAGAGAAATGTACATTCCTAGTGCCAGAAGCTACTTACCTGGGTCACAGGGTGGATGCCACGGGGTTGCCTCCAGTAAAAGGGAAAGTTAGGGCTATCAAAAAGGCGCCCTCTCCATCCAGTGTAACCGAACCCCAGTTTTTTCTGGGCATAATCAACTATTATAGCCGCTTCTTGCCAAACTTGTCAACAGTGTTAGTACCATTACCCTTGTTGTTAAAAAAGGATCACCGTTAGTCATGGAGTTTACAACAAGGAGCAACCTTCGTGTAAGTTAAGGAACTATTACAGTCATCATGTTTACTGGTACATTTCGACCCATTGAAAGAAATGGTATCAATATCTGATGCATCTCCTTATGGTGTGGGAGCTGTGTTATCACATAAGCTGGAAGATGGATCAGAAAGGTTATGTTTCCAGAACCCTCTCTGCATCCGAGAAGGGTTATTCCCAACTTGAAAAGGAAGGTTTATCAGTGATATTTGGAGTGAAAAATTTCCACCAGTATCTGCATGGATGACATTTCACCATAGTGTCAGACCATAAGCCATTTATGGGTTCGTTCAGTGAGGATAAAGCCATTTCGCTAATAGCCTCAACAAGAGTTCAACATTGGGCTTTGATAGTGTCTGCATATGAGTATACCTTTATGCATCGTCCTGGCTTGTATATTGCAAATAAGGATGTACTCAGTCGTCTCCTGTTACCGGATAGCATTGTACATGCTCCAGTGCCACAAGAAGTTGTGCTTGTACTGAATTTCTTGGATTCTTCACCTGTGTGTGAAACAACTTAGGAATTGGACGAACACCAATCCAATCTTGGCGGGAGTCTAAGACCTTGTATTGCAAGGGTGGTCAATTTCACCAGTGCCTGAGGAGATGAGATCATTCCATGCCTGTAAGGCAGAGTTAAGTTGTCAAGATGGAATCTTGCCTGTTGTTGTCCCTTCACAAGGAAGAGAACCATTCTTGACAGAGCTTCACAACACATATCCAGGCATATCGAAGAGGAAAATGTTTGTGCCAAGCTATATTTGGTGGCCATGTATAGACAGTGATATTAAAAAGATGGTCAAGCACTGTCTCCATTGTCAGGAACAACACTAGTTGCCTGTTTCAGCTTCACTGCATCTGTGGGAGTGGCCTGGTTGACCTGGGTTAGATTACATATTAATTACGTAGGACCATTCTTAGGTACCATTTTTTTTATTGATCATAGATGTGCATTCTGAATGGAATTATGTGTATGGAGTCAGATCACCGATATCAAGCACAACTACTAAAAAGTTGCGTCAATGTTTTAGTATACGTGGTTTCCCAGAAGTCATCGCTTTGGATAATGATACAGTCTTTATCAGTAGAGACTTTCAGAGATACATGTGTTTAAATGGAATCAGACATATTAAAACAGCACCATATCATCCCTTATCAAATGGTTTAGCTGAAAGAGCTGTGCAAACTTTCAAACCTGGAATGAAGAGATTATCCAAAGGTACTCTAGAAACTTAACTTTCTCACTTCCTTCTCAAATATCGTATGATGCTTCATTCAACTATGGGTTCAACACCATCTGAACTATTGATGAGACACTGCCTATGTACAAAGTTGAGTCTGTGTTTCCAAATTTAGGGGGGAAGGTAGCAAAGAATGCGAGTAATCCGAAATAGAATCATGAAATTCATAGCAAGGCTCGAAGATTTACTGCGGGAGATACAGTTTCTGTGTGGAATTTTGGAAGTGGACCTTATTGGGTTCCTGGTACAATTGTCTCATAAACTGCTCCCTTGTCCTTCCAGGTGAAAATGAAAGACCAAATTGTTCAAAAACATATGGATCATTTTAGGAATAGAGACACCAGGGAGAGACACCATAGAGAGACATCATCTTGGGAATAGAGAGCATGCGATTAACATTGAACCATTATTCCCTAAGGTGACGGATAGACCCAGAATAGACATAGCCAATGTCTCTGTGGGGTTGCCTAACCCTGAACTGCCACTTTCTAATGATGTATCTGATGATGCAGTTCTTGATCATGTCAATCCAGTGCAAGAACGTCAAGTGGTAGAGCTGTGCCGCTCTAACCGAGTAAAGAAACCACCTCAGGGATTTAATCTCTAATCACCTGACTTCTATATATGTAAATGTTGTGGGTTATTTGAATGTTCTCTGTAAATTGAAAGTGTAAAATAACTAAAGGGAGAATGTTATGGACTTGATTTTCCAGGCAGATTTCTCAATAGAATCATCAAACTTCATTTACAGGCTGCACCAGCAGTTACATGCTTCCATCAAGCTCCACAACTAGAAGCACTCCCACTCTAAGGTTACCCGAATTTAAAGCTGATTTGGTCACACTGTCACATGATATTATACAAAACAATATGTCTTAAAATTCCAGTTACTACATTCCTTAAAGCTATAACTGCTACATTCCTCCCCCTTTAAAATTTTTGTATGGTTTGCATTTACAAGAACATCTATCTTCATGACATTACAAATACATACAAAGGTCATGGAGCTATAATAAATTTGAATTTATAAATTAAATTTATAAATTATTTATTAAATTTGAATTGAATAGATTTAAATATGCTCAATTTGGTCTACTGTATTCTCAGCTCCCAAAGCTGTCTCCTCTACATTAGAGAGACCAAACGCAGGCAGGACACCTTCGGTCTGTCCGCAAGCATGACCCAGATCTTCCTGTTGCTTGCCATTTCAATACACCGCCCTTCTCTCATGCCCACATCTCCGTCCTTGGCTTGCTGCAATGTTCCAGTGAAGCTGAATGCAAACTGGAGGAACAGCACCTCATCTTCCAATTAGGCATTTTACAGCCTTCCAGATTTAACGTTGAGTCTAACAACTTCAGATCATGAACTCTCTCCTCCATCCTCATTCCTTTTTGATCCCCTTTTTTCAAATATTTGCTTTTAAATTTTTATATATATATATTTTTTTCCCCAATTATTTCTATTATTATTATTTTAAATTTATTTCCATTCATTATTTTGATCTTTTTTTCCAACCCTGTCCCTTCCCCCCACCTCCACCAGTGCCATCTGTCAGTTGTGCATCCTGCTTTCTACTATTAATGTCACCATTTAGCACCTCCTTTAGCCAGTATCACCACCATCACCACCCCTTTGATCTTTTGTTTATGACATATTTTGCAAACTCTCCTTAGCTGCCACCTATCACTGGCATTCTATCCAGCTTCACCTGTCCCACCCCACTTAAACAGTATATATTTCACCACATTCTTACTTCACTTTAGTTCTGAAGAAGTCATAGGGACCCGAAACATTAACTCTATCTTTCTCTTCGCAGATGTTGTCAGACCTGCTGAGCTTTTCCAGCAACTTTTGTTTCTGTTTCATGGCATTACAAGTTCAGTTTCCCAGGTAGTTTCCTGATCCGGGTGGAATGTCGCAGCTCCATGACATTCAAATCTCTTACAGGATCCACCTTATACGGAATGCAACAACATCAGGTGTCTCTTTCGGCACAGGCAGTTCAGTGTTATCTACTCTGACAGAGGCATCTGGTATGCCTATCCCTGGTTGAACAATTTTAACATGGACCACAGGTTCTACAATGGTTACAGGCGGATCATCATCCCATTGGGATTGCTCCCTTCTTCTCAAATAATCCACGTGTTTGTGGGTGATCCAGCCCTCCACTTCTACCTGGTATGACAAGGGTCTAGTTACAGAAACAATTACACTAGGTAAGCACTCTCATCTTGGAAAGTTTTACAGCTTTTCCTTTCAAAGCCTCTTTAGCTTCATTCAGCTGAGTCTTCAGCACTTTACTAGACAGCTAGCATCACTGATCTGGCCTTGTCTTGGAGTTTCTCCAGACTCCTGTCTCCTGGCTGTATTCAGCTATATACGACCCCCAGGGCTTCCTGTGAGTTCTTTCCAATTACCAGAGCTCCCCCTGATCCCACTTCGATTACCAAGGCTTCCTCTGGGCCCTGTCCAATTACCGGGGCTTCCCCAGAGTCCCCTTTGACTATCAGGGTTTCCCCTGAGCCCTCTCTGAGTTTCTTCTGCTGTACTTCCATTCTACTTTTTAAGGTGGTCTTCATTTCTTCATGTTGCTGAATGGTTACACATTCCTTTTGCATTTGATCATGAATGACAATCAACCGTCCTTTCAACTATTTATTTTCTGGCTGTCCTCCCTCTGGGTCCTCTTACTGCCTTTGGCAGAGTCGCCCCCTCTCTGAGGTTTCTTGTTGCCTTCTGCAGAGTTTCCCCTTCCCTGGGCTGTTTTGTTACCAATGGACCTGTACTGCGAGTTGCCCTCTCTCTGGGCTCTCTTGTTGCCTTCCACAAAATTGCCCCCTCTCTGGGGTCTCTTGTTGCCAATGGACCTGTATTAAAAATTGCCCCTTCTCTAGGGTCTCTTGTTGCCAATGGACCTATATTGAAATTTACCCCCTCTCTGGGGTTATTTGTTGCCAATGAACCTGTATTGAGCGTTGCTCTCTGTCTGGGGTCTCTACTAACTTTCTGTCCATAGCTATTTTCCTTGTATTTACCACTTTAAATGTATTGTCGCTTTAAGAGCACTCACCTTTTTTTTGCTTGGGCTGTCACTACAGCTGTCAGCTTTTTTGCGCTTTTTTTGAGTTTCCCTCACTTTTTGTGTTTTGGCAGGCTCACTGGCAAACATGGCTGCTATTCTTTAAATTTTGTAAAACTTCTTTCCTGTTCGAAAAAACACCACAGCGATTTTCTCTCTTTTCCGGGTGATTCTGCAGGTGCTTTCTCTTTTTGGTTTTTGCCTCTGCAGGTCCTGTTTTTTTTTAAACGTCAGGAATGCTTTGAGAGATTTCTCAGCCATTTAGATCAGGGACCAATTTTTTTAAACTTAAAATGACAGCACTTCTTTTTCTTCTGTTTGAACTCTGCAACATACCTGGTGAGTATATTTTCCTTTTCTTCTGTTTAAACAAAATACTCACAGTCACTGGGCAAGGGACAATGCTGGACCTGATCGCATCCTCATCTCCAGTTTATGGGCTTGATTATCCAGACAGGTTTCTCATTAGAAACATCAAGCTTTATTTACAGTCTGCAGCAGCAGTTACATGCTTCCATCAAGCTCCACAACTAGAAGAAGTACTCCCACTCTAAGGTTTCCTGTGCTTACAGGTGATTCGTTCACACTGTCACGTGATACTATAATAACATAATAAGTCTTAAAGCTACAATCACTACATTCCTTAAAGCTGCAATTACTACAGGGAGGAAATGCAGGAATTGAAGGTATAGTCTATCGGGGGTCACAGGATTGGTCTTGGAGACCAATGAGCTCTAAATGCAGCTAATCCGGGGGGCATAGCTTTCTAGTCGAGGACCTGGTTCAAGCATGGAGTATGTCAAGTCATTACAGGTACCCAAGAGATCTAGTTGATTGGAAGCCATAACTCTTGCCATTATGCTGTTAAGAGAAAAGATATACTCAAAAGAACTTCCTATAGGAGTAGTAAACAGGTACTATAAAACAAAAGTAAATTGCAGAGCAGTTATTGATGAACAATATTAAGTTCTGTGGAAATAATTCTCCAGGCTATTTCTTTAACTGTTCCTATTTCTTCCTGATTGTTTATATCGACTCTGTCTCGCGAGACAAGAAATCTTCTGTGAAGTTGTAATATTGTACAATATAGGAAGAAAAAATCTAATTAGACATTATTTGTGTGATCAAGGATCACAAGCAGCAGAATATTTGTATAACACAATTGAAAAAGGGCATTAAGAATGCCCTTCTTGTACTTGGTACGCCAGAGTTGTGGTTTGTCCTATGCTAACTGTTGAAGGTCTATGGAACATCATTGTAGGATACCAGATGTGCCAGATGCATCAGATCACCCAAGGACATGGCAATAAAGATGCTCACTGTCTTTATGGTGACCTTGCCTTGTCAGTTGAGCAGAAGGTAATTTTTTGACCACTTGATAGAAAGCATTGCACATTGTGGCAAAAAATGAGATCCTATTTTTGTTTCAATATAAATTTGCTTTTTATAAACTATGCAACCTAATACTGCTTGAAATCTCATTTGCCTTCAGTGCCCTGGGTAATGCTGCCTGCTGGAAGTCCTATTATGAGTGAATGTACATCTGTCAGGTGAGCTCATGATATCACCCACAAGTGGAAATCCTGGAGCTCCTTCCTTAAATGCACTGTGGATGTACCCAGAAAATCTGGACTGCAGTCGCTCAAGAAGATGGCTAATTACTACCTTGTCAAGGGCAATTAGGATGGGCATTAAATGTTGGTCTTCTTTGCTCCACCCACTTCCCATGAATGGATAAAACAATTGCAGATATGTTTACATATGAACTATGGCCACATACAAAGTGTGTCTCAGGAATCGTCTTGCACATAGCACGGGAGTAATTTTCCACTAGCCTCTCCTGGCATGGTGCATGCAGCATTGTGTATCAGGAAACAGAGCATGCCCAGACCAGATTACTCCTCACAAAATGGGAGGAATGCCAAAGTTGACTAATTCCACATGTCCAGCCGGAAAGGAAGTGAGACGATTGTAGGAAGAAAAATTACTTCCTTTCCTTCCTCTTTAATTCGTCCCTGCAACATTCATCTCTTCCTCTACAACCCAGGAGGCTATAATAGTCCAGTCCATGTGCATCAAGATGGACCAACTCAGGACCTGCAGAAGGACAATGATGGTGGGGAAGATCCCACTCCATTGTGTTTTTTAGTCCTGCTCAGGATCATTTTAATCTCAGGAACTGATCTTCGAGGGAAAAAATAGTGGACAAATATTTGCACAAGATTACATACAATATACAACATAGAAATAGGCCACATGGTCCAAAAATACCATGTCAGCCTTTATGCTCCACTTGAGCTTCCTTGAGCACAGCTGATGGTTAAAGCTGAGTTGCTCAAATCCAAAGGGAAACTTGAAACAACTGCCACAACTTGATTTGCAATTTGTATAAATTTTGAGATGCTTGCCTTGAATTCAGTGGTAATGAGACCGCCAAGTCTTATACAAAACTAGATTAAACATTAATTAATAAGAGAAATGATTTTAAATACATAGATAGATCTAAAAATTACTACTATGATAACTTCTAAATCACCTACTTAACTTGACTCCCAGTTACACTTTCATTAAGGCAACAGGAAGACCACATAGATTTTAAAAGACGCAGGCAAGGTGACACACAATGTCCTGAACCAATCGAATTCAAAGTGAGTTTTCTTAACCTTTGAAGACAGGGCGGGTGAGGGGTTGGGGGGTGGATTCCCCAAGTGTCAGATTCCCCAACTGCAAAGCGCTGCCTCAGGGAGATCACTGAAAGCCTGGCAAGTATAAAAAAATAGAACAATAAAAAATTCATTAACATGTGCCCCTCACGTGAAAATGTCACCCGAGATGGGACACGTTAATGAAGTAAACAAAAACTTTATGAAACGTTTTTAAAACCGCTATCAAACCTCATCCCGCCACTGGATGAGGTTTGTACAGAAAAATCACCTACCCGCCTGCCCGTTCGTCCTGTGCGCCGAGCTGAGGTTCACACGAAGTTCAAAATCGTCGACGATTGGCAAGTTAAGGGCCTCAACGAGGCCTTTAATTAATGGCGGGCTCCACCACCCGCACGCCAGCCAGAAGACTCTGCCCACTGTTTTTAAACTTCACCTGGATAAGTACATTTCACTCCCTCCTTAGAAAGCAATCTAGCCTGGTTTATTTAAAAATGCAAATTTACTTTTACACCTTACATTCTAAACATCCCCCATGTTTACCATATTTACATCAAAGCTTTCAGACCAGCTGCCTTTAATCCAATTAAGTCTTTCACATATGGACACACACACACACACACACACACACACACACACACACACACACACACACCCACACACACACACACACCCACACACACGCACACACACACACACCCACACACGCGCACACACAGAGACACATACAGACACGGATACCACTATTTTACAATAAATTCCAAAAACGTTATGAGGATTATTACTCATTCCTGTTGAAGAGTCATGAGGACTCAAAATGTCAACTTTGTTCTTCTCCGCCGACGCTGCCAGACCTGCTGAGTTTTTCCAGGTAATTCTGTTTTTGTTGTTGGTGAGGATTATAATATCTTCCTGACACTCCTCCCATCTTTCTTAATCTCAATGCACCATCATAACCCTGGATTCCCTTTGCCCTCATACGCTTGTCTAACTTCTCCTTAAATGTACCGATACTATTCACTTCAGTCACACACTGTGGTACCGAGTTCAACATTCTCACCACTCTCTGGTAAAGACGTTTCTCCTGAATTCCCTATTGGATTCTTTGGTGACTATCTAATATAACAGTTATGCTATTACCCACAAGAGGAAATGTTCTCTCTGTATCTACTCTCTCAAAACTTTTCAGGATTTTGAAGACCTTTATTGTGTCACCCTTCAGTTTCCTTTTTTCAAGAGAGAAGAGACTCAGTCCCTCATCAAGGAAGAAACACTGCACATTCGGTGGGGGGCACAGGCAAGTTTCTTCTGGCTAGCTTTCAGTGTAGAAGGGCTCCAGTGCAGATCAGGCCGGGGGTTTGGGGAGTGGTGGGGGCAAGTCAGCACAGACTGAAAGAACTACACAGGCACTTGCTGGGGGGTGGGGGTGAGCTGAGGGTGGGGTGAGGAAAGCAGCCACACATTTGGAAAAGCTTGTTAAAAGTGGGTTTTCTTACTCATCTGAGACCATTCAGCTGCAGCTCCATTGATCTCGGAATCGGGCCTCTGAAGCTTTTCTGCCCACTCAAGCAACACAAAAAGGGCCACCAAATGCTCCAGAACTTTACACCCCTTGGGCGCAGGCTGCAAATTAATGTGCTTTTTAGGAGGCAGCAGAACAATTGGCCAACTGGACAAGTTGTAGAATCCCCTTGTGAAAGGCAACCATGGCGCAGTCACTGGTGGAGGTGCTCACATCTCCTTGCAATGTCTTTATTAAGGTTTGGACCAGTGTCCATTATGATTCAAGCTAACAGTGCAGCCTTGCAGTGTGGGTTAGGAGAATGACTATTCCTGAGCTGACAGCACAGCACGTAGTCCAGTGGACAAAGCAGCTGCCAATTGGGAAAGTGGGATGGGGCGGAGGTGGTTAGGATTTCGGACAGCCAATGAGCACACTACACACTGGCCATACAAGTGGTGGCCAATACTCTGCTGCATGTGTGAAGGGGCCTTCAGACTTGACCAAGAGAGGTTCTTAGGACACAAACGCTAACCCGCACATCTTTCTCTTTGATCCTGCAGGAGGAGAACATCAGGATCATGGAGCCTGGTGGTTTAGCGGTATGTCTCATGGCTGATAGAGGCCAGAGAAGATGAGGAGGGGTGAGAAGGCCTGCTGTTCACGCAGCTGAAGATCCACAGAGAGCTGTCACCACTAGGTGTCTCAAAAGACCCAAAATCTATAGACAGCACTTGTCATTCCTGCAGATGACTGAGAACCGATGTTACTGAAGACTGCTCATGCCTAGGGAACTGGTCGGTCACATAAGTCACCTGCTGCAGGATTTGACGTCACGGGGACAAGGGTGGCATCTACTAATCTACAAATTTCTACGCCTTTGACTTCTTCCAAGGCTCCACAGGTGGACTGTGTGGGATCCGGCAAGCCTCCACACACAAGTGTATCCGGGGGGATCATGGGCGCTATTTTCGCGAAAGCACAGAACTTTGTGCATTTCGCTGGGGACCAGGCAAGCCAGGAAGCAAGAGCGCTGGGATTTGCGCAGATCTCTGGCTTTCCACAGCTACAGGGTGCCATTGACTGCACTCATATGGTGCTTAGATCTCCGTGGCAACAAGCAGTCAACTATGTCCACCGCAAGGGCTTCCAATGGCTGAATGTTCAGCTAGTGTGCGACCACCACAAACACACCCTACAGGTCTGTGCACGATTCCCAGGGAGTGTTCACCACTCCTACATCCTTAGCAGGTCTCAGATCACTGACATCTTCCAGGGTCTGCAGAATTGGCTCCTCAGGGACACAGAGGATGCGGCAAATAATGCCCGATGCTGGTGGCCTCAGACTGCATCAGAGCGATGGTGTAACAAGACTTATGCCGTGACCCAGGCTTTGGTGGAGCAAATGATAGGCATTTGAAAATGTGGTTCTGGTACCTCGAAGGTTCCGATGGAGCACTGAAGTACAGTCCACCATTGTCACTTGCTGCGTGCTCCACAGGCTGGCACTACAAAGGGAGGAGGGCCTGGCTGAGGAGGAGATGGAGGGGCTGCACCTCTCTTCCGATGAGGACACGTCAAAGGGGATGACAGCGATGAGGTCCTCAAAGGCGAGGATGCTGGCAATGAGGCCATTGCACTGGCCAGATGGGGCAGGTCTACTTGGGAGGCCCTCATAGCCCCAAGATTCGTGGTGGATGATGACGAGATGCAGTGAGGACAGTCCTGACATCCTCACCTTGCACCTGTGAATGTTTGACTCCTGTGTGGCTGATGGCAGCTCACATGCCCTCAGTGCTCAGGGTCATGTCATGGAGACGCAGCAGAGGCCCTGATACTTGCTAGATTCCAGGAGGAAGATGACGTCAGGCAGTGAGGACACTCCATTGATCTTCACTTTGCCTTTGTGAATGCCTCACTCCTGTCTGGTTGAGGGCAGCTCACTTGCAACCTGTGATCAGGATCATATCATGGAGACACAGCTGTGAAACTTTAAATGTGCCTGATCCTTTATCTGCCTTCAGAACCTGTCCCCTTTAGGAGCACAGTGTCACCAGTCACAAATGCTGAACAGATTTGAAGCCAGCCCCACCTTAAAGGTACTGAGGGCACACAGCGAGAATGATGGAACTCTGTGACACCTGCCCACGACATTCTGGCAGCAATGACAAGCACTGCTGAGATGCAGGCATCAATAATGTGTCCAGGTAGTGTGAGACCAGAACATCATTTTGCTTTGAGGTTACACACTGCACAGGGAAGACACCCTGGACTGAGATGCTTGCCTTTTATCTTGTGCAAAAGGATTTCACTTCTTAGTGACAAGAACACTGCTCATCGGAACAAGGAGCCATAAGCAGGGAGACATTCTTGGGAGTTTATTTACAATAGTAAACATTATGTACAAGTGATTAACACCCGTGCCCAGGCTGTGCAACTATATCTTCTTAACCTTCCTAACCCTGCCGCTACTCCTTGGGGCTCCCCCATCCACAGTGGAGGTGGAGGCAGCATGCTGACTGCTACGCCCTGTCTATGATGACCTTGGTGAGTGTTCTCTGGAGGGCTGAGACCTGGAGGGCCCCGGCCTGCTTTGGGTATCCTGCTGTGGGCCAGCAGCACTCTCCTTGGCCTGTGGAGCTGGAAATGATGGGGTCACAGGAAGAGGGGATTTGGATCAGCCAGACATTCCTGGAGTCACCTGGATTAATGACCCGGGGCGCTGAGCTGCTGATCCTCCTCCCTATGGGTGCCCGATCACCCTTGGCTGACTCTTTGAGGAGAAGGGGAAGCTAGAGTGAGATCGAGCTGCCCCCGCACTCCTCTCGCGTTGACACTGTTGGAGGCCAACTATGGTGTCAGTGATGGAGTTCAGCCCGCACAACAGTGCAGGAGCGATGTCCTGGACCAAGGTTTCCATGGCGGCTGCCATCCTACCAGCATTGACCTCGGTGCATTGGCATGTCAGCTCTATCAACTCAGATTGAATGTGGACGGACTGCTCCATTGTGCCTTGCAATCTGAGGAGTGCAGCAGACATCCCTTCCTGATGTTCCCAAGCTTGCCTTTGCAGCTCCAGCAACTGAGGCATGACCGAGTCCAGAGGCTCCTCATCTGATTTGGACTCAGCAGATTTCTAGCTTCCAGCAGTCCTCTGTGTGTCAGAAATCTGGGAAGTCCCTGTCGCTGCCTGCTGTGGATCAGACAGTGCGATGTGCTCACCAGATTGTGACCCTGAGTCTACTCAAGAACTATGTGCCCCCGGGATGTGTGTCTCTGCTCTGGTGGGGGGTATGGGTGAGTGGGTCTTAAATTAGGGTGTCATCAGACTCTTCTTCCGAGGTGTCTTCAGTGCTTGAGTCGAGGGCTTGGGTCATGGGCCTCCTTGACTGCTTCCCAGATGAGCCTGTGAATGTAAGGAGAGATAATTAGTGCATGGCAGTGGCCTGTGAAACAGGACACATCACTCAAAGCATGTTGTCTGAAGGATTTTGCACTGCTGCGTCCTCACTTGGTTGAGCACCGCCGACCTCAGCGTCAGCACAGGAATGGTCCAGATCGTCGCTGGCCAGGAGGATAGTGCTGTTGTCAAAATCTGTGAGGACCTTGCTGTCATGTACTAGTCTGCAACCTCTCCGCTTTGTTGTGTGCCAGATTGTCCTGCATGAATATAGATGGAGAGCATGTAAGCAGGAAGCCTGCCAGGCCAGATGAGATGGATGCCTGGCATGTGTGGGCGGCGACTGGTGCCATGGACAAGATGAGGACATGATCCACGAGGCAGATGTAGGCACAGTAACAGCAGTATGAACAATCTATAAGATGCATTGCAGGAACTCACCAAGGCTCCTTTGACAGCACCTTCCAAACCCACGACCTGTACCACCTAGAAGGGCAAGGGCAGTAGATAGATGGGAACACCACCAACTGCAAGCTCCCCTCCAAGTCACTCACCATTCTGACTTGGAACTATATCGCTGTTCCTTCACTATCGCTGTGTCAAAACCTTGGAACTCTCTCCTGAACAGCACTGTGGGTGTATCTGCACCACATGGCCTGCAGCAGCTCAAGAAGGTGGCTCACCACCACCTTCTCAAGGGCAATTAGGGATGGGCAATATAAATTCTGGCCTACCCAGCGACACCCATGTCCTGTTAAAGAATAACAAAAGAACAGGATCATGCCCTGCACACCATCATTGTCACTGCCCAGAGAGCTCTTCCCCACCTAAGACTAGGAACAAGGCATGCATGCCATGCAGAGCCCTTTACCATGGCATGCACAGCCCCAGAACAGTTTGTTCAATATGCCCCCAACAGTGTGCCCTGACCCCTCAGAGAGATCTTCAATATCTGGCCCCTCCCCCCACAGTGTGGCCTGAGGTCTAGGACTGTCTCTGTCTCCTCCTTGGACTGTCGTATAACTCTTGCCCCAGGATAGTCTTTCACTGGTTAACCCTGTTCCTTGCCTCCACCACCTCCCCCAAGTTCTTCCTTCGTCTTCACTCTTCCACACTGCATTCCGCTATCCCCCCCCCGAGTCCTACCTCTGTCTTCCCCCTTCCCTCCCATGTTTGACCAACCCCCCTGCCCCCCACCCCCCAATGCCCAGTAATCCTGCCTCCGTCTTCCCCTTCCCTGCTGGTTTTGCCTCTCATGCCCAGCCTTGATGCAGCTTGTGATACCTGAAATCTCACAGCAATGCTGTTACAGGTAGGCGAAAGATGCGTCTACATACCACAAAGGCGTTGATGAAGTGAAGCTTGTCAGGCGCACACCACAAACATATTGTTGGGAGACAGACTGTTCTCATTACCCACTGGCGGGGCACTTAATTTGGAGGGGGAAGGTAATTCTGGCGAGTTGGCCTTTTAATGAGCATTCACGAGATGGAAA
The DNA here is from genome assembly GCF_017639515.1 of Carcharodon carcharias. Lineage (NCBI taxonomy): Eukaryota > Metazoa > Chordata > Chondrichthyes > Lamniformes > Lamnidae > Carcharodon > Carcharodon carcharias. The sequence goes on from NC_054477.1 coordinate 17,060,174, forward strand.
TGAATGCAAATGTGGTTCCCGGCATGGGTCAGCAGGAAACCCAACCCGCCTTTAACCGCCAACAAAGCTGGGGGGACAAAATTGCAAACTAAATTCCCGACGGCAGGAAACTAACATTTGCCATCAAGTCAAATTTTGTGCCCCCATCCGCCACGATTCTGGCCGCTGGCAGGAGCAGAAAATTCTGTTCTTAATCCCTTGTTGAGAACAATGCTGTTTCAGTTCGGACTTTCCAATGCCCCGAACCCACCTATTAGTGCTCCTCAATGCATTTCGTTGGCATCGAACCTGCAACCCACAGGCACTGATTGTGCCTGACCACCAAAGCGGTTTAAGGTAAAATGGATCACCAACCTCTTTGAGCCATCTAGAGGTCAAGATGGGCAATCATGACAACAAGAATCAACTGGTGGGAGTCAGAATGTGACATGTTGGGATTGGACCTTTACAGGGATGGGACCTTTACAGGGATGGGACCTTTACAGAGCTGTCATCGGTGCTTAGCTGATAAACATTTAACACAGCAGCATAACATGAAAGGCATCACAGCCAGGCAATGATTCTTTGCTGGATGCAGATACTTCCATCAGCACTTTGTAATGGGAATGCCTATATATTTGCAAGGGCAGGTTTTCAAAATATATTTCCAAGGCTTGGTTGTCTAACCTCCAATGTTAGGGATACAGAATTATCATAATTACTGTCTCGTATATGTACCAAACTCATAAATATTATTCAAATATATGCAAATGGTTGTCAAAAATATGCCTTTATTATGCTCAGTTTCACAATGGAAACAGCTGGTGATCTTTCTCTCTATTTATTCAACATAGCCTTTATAAAAATACAAATTGGTGGCATTCCCTGAATAAGGGGAAGATTTCCTTTGTGATTTGTGTATCTGAAGCCAAATTGCTCTTGAGAAACATGTGCTTCTTCAGCCAAAAGTGCCGAGCGTCTGATTCTATTGTGCCTTCTACCGCGGTCTCCATCGTCATGGTTACCATTGTCTAGCCAATTTGGTTTGTACCGCAGGATAGAAAGCAGCGGACATAGCTAAAGCTATGGACCCTGGCAATATCCCAGATGTATTGAAGAGGACCGGTTTAACGCTCACTAAGCTGTCCCAACACAGCTATGAAACTGGTATCCATTCAGCGATATGGAAGGTTAACCAAGCATGTTCTATCTAACCTAGTACATTACTGAAGGAGTGCTGCACTGTATGAGGTTCTGCCTTTCAGGTGAGGCATTAAATCGAAGTCCAGTCAACCCTCACAGACGGATGTAAAATAAATAGTGCTGCTATTTCAAAGAAGAGCAGTGGGACTTCTCCCCTATATCCCCTCAACCAAGGTCACTAAAAAGCAGATCATCTAGTCATTACCACATTGGTGTTTATAGGAGCTTGCTGTTCACAAATTGGTTGCTGTGTTTCTGACATAACAATGGTGACTACACCTCAAAATTACGTGGATAAAAGCAAAGAACTGCGGATGCTGGAAATCCAAATTGAAGGGTCATGAGGACTCGAAACGTCAACTGTGTTCGTCTCCACCGATGCTGCCAGACCTGCTGAGTTTTTCCAGGTATTTTTGTTTTCAAAATTACCTAATTGGCTGTAAAGTGCTTTGGGACATCCTGAGGTCAAGAAAAGTACTATATAAATGCAAGTTCTTTCTTTCTGATTAATCATCGTCCTATCAGCCTCCTCCCGATCATCAGAGTCAATGACAAAGAGTCATTGACCTGGAATGTTAACTCTGTTTCTCTCTCCGCTGATGTTGCCTAAACAGCTGAGTGTTTCCAGAATATTTTTCTTTATGTATTAGTAAAGTGATGGTCGGTGTCATGAACAATGTAAACAAGTGACAATTAGTGAACCAATGACATAGTCACCAATGCTCACTTTAGAGGCTTCAGCTGAAATATTTATCCCTGGAACTCATAATAGGAATATAGGGCATTGGAAATAGGAGGAAGAGTAGGCCGTTTGGCCCCTTGAGCCTGGTCCGCCTGATCTTCTACCTCAACACCATTTCTCAGCACCACCCCCATATCCCTTGATGTCTTTAATATCTAGACATCAATTGATCTCTGTTTTGAACATACTCAATGACTGGGCTTCCACCGACCTCTGGGGTAGTGAATTCCAAGATTCACCGCCCTCTGAGTGATGAAATTCCTCCCCGTATCAGTCGTAAGAATTTTCTATGTCTCAATGAGGTCATTTCTCATTCTTCTAAACTTTAGAGAATACAGGCCCAGTCTCCTCAACCTCTCTTCATATAGGACAATTCTGGTGAACCTTCGTTGCACTCCCTGTATGGCAAGTATATCCTTCCTTAGGCAAGGAGACCGAAACTGTATGCGATACTCCAGGTGCAATCTCACCAAGGCTCCATATAATTTCAGCAAGGCATCTTTACTCCTGTACTCAAATTCCCTTGCAGTAAAGGCCAATATACCATTGGCTTGAAGCTAGAATTGGATGCAAGAGCAGATTGGCTGAGGAGAGTGAGTAGCTGCCTTCAATGTCAAGGCAGCACTTGACTGACTAACACCAAGGAGACCCAGCCAAAATGCAATCATTGAGCATTAAGGGGAAAGAAGCTTTATGAAGGCAAACTTCTCTTTGATTTAAAACAAAAATGACACAAGAAGCAGAACATGTAAGATAACATACTTGGAGTTTAGAAGAAACAGAAATTAGAATCTGGTTTAATGGAGTTAAAGTCTCCCTTCCCTGCTAGCTATGAAGATCAAAGATGAAGTTGCTGTTAAGGTTGGTCTCAACTGAGATCCCCATGGATATAAATCCACAGTACAAAGCTATCTCTGGGCCAGTACAGTGGCATTGATTGTCAGTCACATTCCAGGAGGCTGGAGGCTTATGTGCAGGGAGAGAAGGAAAATTTGATTGATTAATTGATTTATTGATTAAAAAAACTTGCATTTATTTAGCTTCTTCCACAACCTCAGAACATCCCAAAGCTGTTTTCAGCAAATGAAGGACTTAGTAGTCATTGTTGTATGTAGGAAACACAGCCGCAAAACTGCTCCCAGCAAGCACCTACAAGCAGCAATGTAATAATGGCCAGAGAACCTGTTTCAGTGGTGATGGCTGTGGGGTAAATATTGGCCTGGAGACAAGGGAAAACTTCACTTTTCTTCTTTGAAATAATGCCACAAGATAGTTTCCATTCACCCTACAGGGCAGATGGAGTTTCAATTTAACTTCCCATCTGAAAGGTAGCACTCTGACAGCTCAGCACTCCTTCAGCACTGCTTTGCAAGCGTCAGACTAGATTTTTGTGCTCAGTTCTCTCCAGCGGGGTTTTGACCTCATAACCTTCTGACTCAGAGTGCTGCGATATCTAATATAGCTTCCAAAGCTCTGTAATGCCTCTAAGGCAGTTCATGTTCTCTAAACGGTTTATGTACCTTATGAATTGTTTGCTACACCTAATCCTATTGACTTAATGCTTTTTGTATTTCTGACTGTAGAAGAATGTAACCAGTTGCGCTCTAGATCCCGTGTGCAGAATTCATCGGGTGGTAGGAACATGGAGTGTGCAGAAGATCAGGATAAGGGGAGAAGAATTCTGAATTGCATCATTGACGGGGCTCATACATTGGACTTTTTAAAAATAAGGACAGTTTTAATGTAACAACGAAACACACACTGGCTTATCAGGGCATGACATTAGGGTGTTAGCCCCAAGAATTATAACACCAGGCACCCTGTCTGTATGAACTCTTATGGATAATGGCTTCCCTGGAAACGTGTAAATGGATTTCTCTTGGCCTCAGCTAAATAGAGGTATTACAAAAAAATATTCATTGCTGGTGTACCCGGAGCCACTCTGCCACTATTAGGAGCAGGAAATATGTCAAGTGGCCTTTGTGGGGTGTGGGGTGGGGGTTGTTGCGGGTGGTTGTCATGTACCATGGCTGAATTGCTGAGGGACTGAGAACCAATTGGATGACCTGCTTCGGGGTTTTACCTTTTATCTTAAGATGCCAGGATCAGCAAAAAGGTAGAGAAATCAGAGCCCACATTGCTGCTGCAGTTAGAGGGTAGTGAACTGGTCAGTCACTGGAAGACGTGCAGAGGCATCATTCCATGGTCCGACATCCCATGGATGAACTCCCGTACAAGAGATTACTAAGCAATGAGATTTGAGTATGTGCTGTCACTCAGTGAGTTAATAAAAGTGTACCACATAAAATGGAAAATTGTATCCAAGGCTGGTTTTGTGTCATTGATCCCCAGCGTATGGGTTCCAAACCTGAGAGGGTAGTGAGACCACCCCACCCAGTCCCACTGCCGTTCAAGAGTCTTACATGTCTGAAGAAACTCAAGTATCATTGAAAAATCTTGGATTATACAAAAGCTCCTCACACAGCTGCTTTTGTTGATATCTCCAATAACGATAAATCCTGAACGATGAGTGATGAGCATTTTAAGGATAAAAGTGAGAACGAGAAGAGGAATAATTATGCTCACAAAGGAACAATTTCCAACTGACCTTTATGAAGATGGCAATGTGCCTTGGGTCATTTTTCTAACATTAGATTTTCCACATGAGCAAGCTGATGCTGTCCTGGACTCCATTGTACTGACAGCAAAGACAGGATCAGGTAGGTATGGCATGGATCTTAAACTGTATCAGTTACACATCTGCAATCTAAGTTGACTGGGGATAATTTTCTCCAGGCTACCTCCCAAGAAACAGAGCCTGGGGAACACTGAAAGACATCCTTGATTTCGAGTGGAACTTGAGTAAAGAACTGTTAGTGTGGACTTGGAACTTTGCCTGCTGAAGTGGGGCTTGCCAATACAATCATGTAAAGTCTCTTCAAATTAGAAATGGTGTATCGAGGGAGGGCATGTTCTAGTATTCTGGCACTTTGTGTTATTTGTATTAAGGAGCTGCGATTTTGTCCAGGATTATTAGAGTTTGCCCTCATTTACAGAAATTATGTTGACTGTTGGTAGCCATGATATTGCTCCCAGCCTTGTGGGTGTTCTGAGCGACACCAGTGTGATAGGATATCTATCATGGTTGCAAATGCCTTTGGCATTCTCCTGTGGTTGCTTTGCCAAACCTTCAAGAAAAAAGTCAGTGCATTAAAGAAACACTAGCATTGAAAGAGCATCTTTCACATCCATTGGCAGCCTAAAGCATTTCACTACAACAAGAGAATTAACCCAACAGTATAGTCTACTTGCACACAGCAAGTTCAACAAACACTGAATGTGACGAGGGAGCAGTTAGTCTGTTTTTGTGGTGTTAGTTGGAGGAGGATGTTGACCAAGACAAGGAGAGTTACTTGTTTTCTTTGACATCAAAAGCACGTAAAATATTGCATTTATATAGCAACGTTCATGACCACCAGGTGGCCTAAAGTGCTTTACAACCAACAAACTACTTCTTTTGGAACTTATGGTGGAATCGTCTGTGCCCGCAGGTGCCGGGCGCTTTCAGTGGCATGACCGGACAATATGGCAAGAAGCCAAAAGTTGGTTTCATGACGTTGTGAAACCAGTTTGCGATTGCCTGCTCAGCCCGTCAATGATGAGTCATGTCTCCTGCCATTGGACGTCGAGAGCCTCATTGTAATATATCTGCAAATCGTTATCAGGCCAGCCCACCGGAATCACCTCCCTCCATGCTGGATCGTCCACCCACACCAACGTGTTTCATTACAGCACATAAGAGACGTGCACCTGATGAGCTGTACTTCGCACAGGACTTTGAGGTTTGTTTGCTTATCTTGCTTCGGACAACACTCTCAGTCATCAGCGCCAGGCTTCACAGACAGCATCACATCATTTTTAGGGGTAGCTCACGGGTAGGTCTCTACCTACCAGACCAGCCATAAGGCGGGGGTGGCTTTTCAATGGCTGCAGGGCTAGGGTTTGCATGGGGAAGTGAAGGGAAGTGGCCTCAGGCAAAGGAAGAGACTGCAGGGTGAAGGTCTGCTGGAAAAGGGGGGTATCCAGCTCCCACAAACAGCAATGAGATAATGACCATAAAAACATAACCAATAGGAGCAGGAGTAGGCCATTTGGCCCATCGAGTCCGCTCAGTCATTCAACAAGGTCATGGCTGATCTGATTGTGGCCCCAATTCCAATTTTCCCCCAGTTCCTCATAAATGTACATCCATTGGTAGGTCAAAAATCTGTCTAACTCAGCCTTGAATATATATAATGGCTCAACCTCCATGACTGTCTAGAGTCAAGGATTCCAAAGGTAAACTCTCTGGGGGAAGAAATTCCGAAGGCAGCACTCCCATCAACCCCATTCTTCCTTAATATTGCACTGAATAGCCAGCCTGGATTATCCACTCAAATCCTCAGAGTGAACTCATGTACAGACTGGAAACAAAAGCATAAGAAAACACTTTAAATTGAGGGCGAATGTCTCACGCGTCATTGTGTATTTACTTTAGTTCACTGTGTTTAGAATGCTTTTGTCTACAGTTCAGCAGTGGATAGTATTTAAAGTATTGTTCAATCTGGAACAGTGTAATCCTACAACAAAAAAAGAACAAATGGTCCTGTTGGGTTGGTTTGAAATCATGTTGAGCGTTGTGCCTGGCAGGCTGTCTGCATCAGCAGCACAACAATGACTCTCCCTCACTCAGCAGTAAACTGCTTCCAGTTGCTGTCCAACATATTGGCCAAATCCGGACTCCAGTATGTGGCAATCAGTGGGAAATAGAGCCTCTGCATTTTAACCGCTCGCCCAGTCTGTTCCTGACCAGCAGGGTGGTTAAATCTCTCCTGTGGTGTCAACCATCTTGCTTAAAGCTGCTTCAACTGATCAGGTGTGCCCAGCACCACCTTGGCATCTCCAGGGTTCAAGGCAGCGCAATTATTCCTTTAGTCAAGGCAGTGAATGGAGAGAGCAATGACCCCATGAGGGAGTTTCCAGGTCTCATGCACAAAAGTAAGACGATGAGGTTGAGGTTTAACTGATGATGCAGGAAAACAGAACTTGCGCTTATTTGGCATGAACTCAGGATTCCCGAAGCACTTTACAGACAACTTAGCATATTCGAAGGTTAGTCCCTGTTGCAATGTAAGAAATGCAGCACTCAATTTTCACACAGCAAGCTCCACAAATAGCAAGGCAGTGATGACCAGATAATCTAATGCAGTGGATGAGAATTTTAAAATTGGTATGTTGTTAGAGGGGGAACTAATGTAGGCCGATGAGCACAGGAAGTGATGGGTGAACTTGGTGTGAGTTTGCGTGAGGATAACAGCAGCGGAGTTTTGATGAGGTCAAGTTCACGGAGGCTGGAGTAAGAGCCACATACCTTGGGGAGATGGCAAATCAGCTGCTGCGTGTAGTGTTCAGTGGTTCAGATGGTCTGTATTTGATTATGGGAGCCTGGTAAATGATCAACGCTCACTGTGCTTGATTGGTTAAGCTTGGATGTTTACTCAGAGATAAGTAAGCAGACAACACAGAAGCTACTGGAAGCTGGGTAGGAAGCATGGGGTAGACATTTTAAAGCATTGCATAAAACTCTGTAAGTAAAGTTCCTGCTCACTTAGAAATTAGTGTCATCCCTGCAGCGCTTTGAGGCAAATCAAATATATAAAATATACGCAATTGGGAATCCCACAGCTCAGACCTCTCCCTCATTTTTTGTTAGATTTAACCCATGATGTAAATCATCAGGCTGCAACTTTGATTTGGTGCTTAGAGCCCTGTCTGCTTCAGAAGCCTCATCCGTGCCCTGAATTATACACTTGGAAATTAAAAAGAGGCCCGAATGGTGACACAAATATTTGAGACTCCTCCAGCCACCCTCAGACCTGTTGCCTTCACAGCTGTTGGGAGAACGGGGTGTGGGCTGGTATGAATATTGAGGGCTCAATACCACTCAGCAAGTAGTTCAAATTACCAGGGATTGACAACCTGGAGTTGTAACTTCTTTTTATCACAGCCGAGTTTTCCCTGTTGAAATTCAGTGAATACATGGCCACAAAGAACAGAAAATTCACCCTTTGTGAGTCCTTTGACACACCTCATCATTCCAGAGAAACTCTGCATGTTGTAAAACTGTCTGATATTGCAAACGCAAGCCGTGCGCAGCCAAAGTTGAAGGGGAATTAAAGAAACGCTTCCCAGGTGGGAGCTACCTTGGGTGGGATTTCGGAACAAACCAAAGTAATTGGGTTCTGGAGTTTACGGCTTGGACAAGGCTCACTGGAAAGGAACAGTCGGCTCTCTGAAGCCTGCTCATCCAGCAGCTGGTCTGAGCTAGTCAACACCGGCTTGTTAATTAGTTGGCCGCTTGCACACTGACTGCAGGGGAACTGCTGGATAGCAGGTTCGTGGTCCGCTGAGGGACCAGATCAGGCAAACGCTGTGCCTTTCCCTCCCTCTGCTCAGCTTTTTCATAAGCAGTTGCTTTGAGCGCTGGGGAAAACCATGCGCCTCTGCTAACCAATATGACAGATCACAAACCGTTCAGCATCTGCCTGACCTGTTGCTGGAATTGCACTATTGGTCTCTGCTCCAGTCGGCTGCATAAAGGTTGTATAAAGAATCTTTGTTGGAGGGGTTTTGGTGGGGGAGTGTGGTTTCCTTTGTGCACAGTTGGTAAATCAGATTGATAACCTGTCTCCCTGTTTCCAAGGAGCAGGTTTAGAATCCTGTTGAACAGAGCAGTTTGGGGCACGTCTGGCGAATAAAAACAAACACAGACTTTCAGCTCTTGTAGCCTGTCCCTGTCAACGTAAGTAATTCCGTCCCCTTAGATGTGGTCCCTACATGCCTACATCGTCAAGCAGGCAGCCATGGCTCAGTGGTAGCACAACTCTGACCTCTGAGTCAGAAGGTTGTCCATTCAATTCCCACTCCAGGTGCCTGAACACAAAATCTAGGCTTTCTCTTCAGTGCATTGCTGAGGAAGAGTTGCACTATTGGAGGTGCCATCTTTCAGATAACAAACACTAACATGGTCTTCGCTCTCAGGTGGATGTACAAAATCCCAAAGCAACTATTCTGAAGTAGATTTCAGGATGCACAGGTACTTGATAACACATAACTTGAATATTGCTGAAAGGAGATACCTGTTGCTGACATTTCGTGTTGTGCACACATCAGGACAAATGCAAGAATGCCAAGTTTCAAACAATGACAACAATTTATACTACAGAAGAAAATGGTGTTGATTAGTTGGCAAGTCCCATTTGATTGGCCAAGCAGTTGCCATGGATAAAACAACGGGATACTACAGGCTCCACAAGCTCCCACCTTTCTTATGTTTGTCCTGATGAGTGCAAGATGATAAACTTTGACAACAGGTTTCTCATTTCAACAATATTTCTGGGTGAGGCGTTAAGTTGAGGCCCTGTCAGCTCTCCCAGTTCCCCCTTTATTACAAGAGGATTTGAGTATAGGAGTAGAGGTGTTTTACGGCAATTATATAGAGCCTTGGTGAGGCTGCACCTGGAGTATTGTGTGCAGTTTTGGTGCCCTTAACTAAGGAAAGATATACTTGCCATAGAGTGAGTGCAATTTAGGTTCACTAAGTTACTTCCTGAGGTGGAAGGATTGCCCTATGAGGGAAGATTTAATAGGCTGAGCCTTTATTCCTGGAATTTAGAAGAATGAGAGGCGATCTCATTCAAACATATAAAATTCTTACATGGTTCGATAGTGTAGATGCAGGAAGGATGTTTCCCTTGGCTGTGGGTGGGGGTGGGTGGTGGTCTAGTACCAGAGGACACAGTCCCAGAATAAGGGACAGAACATATAGGACTGAGATAAGGAGGAATTTTTTCACTTGGAGGGTGAATTCTTCGCCCCAAAGGGCTGTGAGACTCAGTTGTCGAGCATGTTCAAGATTGAGATTGATAGGTTTCTTGTTAGTCGTCAAGGGATATGGGGATAGCACATTAAAATGGGGTTGAGGTAGAAGATCAGCCCATGAACTCATTGAATGGCAGACTGGGCTCAAAGACTGAATGGCCTACTTGCTCCTATTTCTTATGTTCTTATGTAACGGCGCACAAAAGAATTCTCTCAGTTCCCTGGTCAATATTTCTAAATAATCACCAAATCTGTTGTGCTGACCTGCATCTGTAACTCAACCACCATAACTAATTGAACAGGTTATCTAGCCATTCTTGAAAGCCTGCTTGTGGGATCTTGTTGTGCATTGATTAGCTGCCCCATACCCCATGGCACAACAGTGACTGCACACTTCAAAATCAATATCGCTCAGGGTCGGTAAAGCACCTCAGGATGCCTTGAGGCCATAAAGGCTGTCAGTTCTGAGGTAAGGTCAGGTCTGGTTGGGTTCAGAGTTTGTTCATTTGCAAGGTCTTGTTGCATGAATTCTAAATTGAAACATCATGAACAGAGCCAAGAAATGACAGCAGTAAGTGTTGGCTGGGCATGAAACAGCAACAGAGGAATTGCTGTTTAGATATCTTAAATATGCGACTCCTCACTATCAAAGGTATATCGGCTGGAGTTGATAAAGAAGGCTCTTCCTTTCCCTCTAAGCATTTTTCTTAAGGCAGCCTTGAGGCAGCCCTGGTTGGTGTGTTAGGTCCTGTCTGATGACAATGAGAGTCCAGTGAAGTGATGAAACATGTTGCATCAAGTGAAAAAAGCGATGAGGGAGATCGGGAGATCCAAACTTACCTTCTGCAGCTCTGTAAGTTTGCAAGTTACTGAGTGCCCAAGAGTGCCACAAGTGATGAATACTCTATTCAGGGCACAAGTGCTAAGTGCAGCTCACTCTGGGCTAATTTCTACGTCCCGGAAAGCCCCTCCTGGATGGTTCAGCCAGACCACTTGGTTTGGGATGGAGAACGTTTTTCAGTCTTGGCTCAGTGATCATGTTCTTGCTCTGGGTCAGAAGGTTATGGGTTCAAGCCTCACCCTGGGACTCGAGCAAATAACTTTGGTGGACACTCCAGTGCCGGACTGAGGGAGATGCTGATTTCTGAATGAGGTGTTAAGCCAAGTCCCCCCCCCCACCCCGTTCTCCCAGTTAGGCATGAGAGACTTCAACGAAACTGTTTGAAGAGCAGGGGAATTCTAGCTTTCTACTCCGTGTGGTAGCGAGTTCTATATTTTCACCACTCTCCTGAATTCAATACTATCATATGTTGAGGGCCCTGAGTTTTGAAAAAGTGGACACTGTTGGTTCACTTTCTCTTGATTGTCCTCTCCCCTGTACAAATATATTTATCTCTTAACACATGAATTATGAGGAGGTCTTGTGGTGCAGTAGGTAGCGTCCCTAGCTCTGATACCAGCAAGCCCTGGGTTTAAATCCCATTGCAGGACTTGATGACCATGGAAAATGCATTCACAACATGACCAAGCAGTTTGAATATCAATGTGTGAATTGTTCCCACATAGGCTAATAGGTGGTAAGAGAGGGAAAGATTGCTGGTCGGACATATGATCGATAGAAATTGGAGCCTCTACCATCACTATTCATATACATGCATGTAGGAGTGCAGGTTGCCACAGCATTCAGACTCCTTGGGGGTGCAGGTTAGCTCAGTTGGCTGGGTGGCCCCTATGGAGCAGATCGGTGCCACCAGCACGAGGTTCATTACCTATTCAGCCTGGGGGTGGATTCAGGACCTTGTCCTGCCCATAGCGGAGGTGCTGCGTTGTGGGTTGGGCCTGCCTTAATCCCTGGGATGAAGAGGTTGTCTGATGAGGAAAGGTTCAGCAGGTTGCGCCTACACTTATTAGACTTTAGGAGACTGAGAGGTGATCTTATTAAAACGTATAAGATTCTGAGGCTGGGGGGAGATCTTCAACTCTAATTTTTAATGCTCTTGTGTTCTAATGAAAAATCACACATCCACGCACAACCACTCTCAAGATTTGCTCTCCATCACAAATTCCTACCGCTGGGTGCATGGATTTAAATTTGCACTTATCATTTTAAATGTAGACGTGGGAACCTCTGATGGGAGTATATACAATACTGTAGCTCCTGCCGCAGAATGGAGAGGCACCAGGGACAGTCGTGCACATGCGCTTGGCTCACACCGCGGTCACTGGCACATGCATAACCTTTCCTCTCGCCTTTCTGGTGGGCGATAGGATGGGATGTTTGCTTGTTTTTGAGACAGTTTAATCACAGACTGGCAGTAAAAATGAGCTGACACTTCATACTTCACATCCATTCCACTCTGGGTCTGAAACGGCACCCAGGGACTCTGAAAGAGAGATGACTGCATCTGCAGAGGTGTTAAATCGCACACACACACAACACCAATTAACAATCTGTAATAAATCAGATCATGCAAATAAACAAAACATATGAGTAATATATGAGCAAAATACACTGAATGCTTTTTTTTTCATCAATGCTTTAAGGCTTTGTGCAGGGAGCTCTCACATAGCACTGGTACTCAGTTGGATGATAGTGAGACTCTTAATCCAACGCTCATTGCTTCACATATAAAAACAGAAGATGCTGGAGAAACTCAGCAGGTCTGGCAGCATCCATGGAGAGAGAAACAGGGTTTTGAGTCAGTATGACTCTTCTTCAGAGCAGAATCTTCTTCATACAGACTTGAAATGTTAACTGTTTCTCTCTCCACAGATGCTGCCAGACCTGCTGAGTTTTAACAGCATTTTCTGTTTTTATTTCAGATTTCTAGCATCTGCAGTATTTTGCTTGTATTGTATCATTGTTTCGCATCTTGTGAGTGGTGGTAATATTTTTATTAAATGTTTTATTCAAACTACTGTTTTTTATTGATTTTTACCAAAATAATTATAATCAATTCTCTACAGTCCCTGAGTTCATTGGAAGTTGGGAATCTCATTTACGGTAATTTCCTGTTTAAATATCTTCATAATTTACTGAATCATCAGAAGCGTCATTTACAGAGGGAACAGTTGCTAAATCATAGGTGAACTAGATATATGAACTTGCATTTGGTCAAGGACTGCGCAGACCTAAAAATGGGTAACGTGAATTATGTTGTTAGTCCATTTCAAGCCAACTTGTTCACTTTAATGGAGCCAGATAACAAGCCAAACAGTTCATTGCAGCAAAAAACTGTAAAGCTACGAGCTAAAAGACCATAAGACCATAAGACATAGGAGCAGAAATTAGGCCATTCGGCCCATCGAGTCTGCTCCGCCATTCAATCATGGCTGATAAATTTCTCAACCCCATTCTCCCACCTTCTCCCCGTAACCTTTGATCCCTTTTAAAACCTTTTTAAAAGTGGGGATTACATCTGTGAAGGCTGGGCAGCTGTTTCCTGGGCCTTCACCTCAGCTGAAATATTATTTGCGACTACCATGGTAACCATGAAACTATGCAGTTTGATGGGGGCAGTTAAGATAAGACAAGTCAGCTGCCCCCACCACTTTTGACCAGACAAGCAGGACAAGTGAGTGGTGGGGCATTGGTGAGGAGGGGTGGTAGAGCATTAAACCTGGAACATGGGACACAAGAGGCCTAGGTGGCACGCTTTACATTTATTTTTCATGTTTTCTGGTGGGCCGAGAAGCCTGGGGCCTCCCCAGCAGTGTGCTACTGCCCCACTCCCCAGCCCACACCCCACAAAAGCAACCAGACCCTACCAATCCCGGCCAGAGCAGCCCCACTTTCCCCAACTAACTACTAGGACCATTCTCACCCGCTCCTGCGTGTGGCCCAGTGCCACAAATTCCAGTTTCCTCTAGCCACCCAGCCTCTCAATTTGTGGGGCTGGTGTCTGCAGCAGCTTAATTTAGTCCTATTGGGGCAGGGTGCAGCTTTATTAATGAGTCCCTGTCCTTGCACCCTCCCCCACTACCCCCCCCAACCCCGCCACCACTCCCATCCCAGCCATTAATACTGGGGCTGTGGTCTTGGTTCCTAATGTGCAGCACCAGAGCAGGATGACCAATGACAATAAACAACGTCAACCTTCACATGCATCTGGTCAATAAATACCAGATGAAATTTCCAAGATTGTGAAGTGAATTAACATGGTTGACCAAAGGGGCACTTGTGGTCCAGTCGGTCATACACTTGCCCATGAGTCAGGGAGCTGAGGGTTCAAGCCCCACTCCTGAAACTTGCGTGCAGTTATCAAGGCTGACACCCCCGAGCAGCACTGAGGGGTTGCTGCACTATCCAGCGTTGCCATCTTCTTAAAAAGAACAAAGGAAATATCTTTGGTTGCCTGGCTAATATTCACACAGATCATCTAGCTATTACCACTTTGCCATTTGTGGGAGATTGCTCTGCACAAATTGGATGCTGTGTTTCTCACATTACAACACTTCAAAAGCACTTAATCGGCTGTAAAGTGCTTTGGAATGCATGGTGGTCATGATGAATGCTTTTTACATGCAAGCATTTTTGTTTTCTTTCAGGCATGCTACTGATAAGAACAAAGGAACAGGACTGGGCCATTCAGGTCCCTGGAGTCTGTTCTGGGGCAGAACATCGTCGGTGGGGGCTACTGACTTGCCTTATCTTAGGTGCCCCCTCCACCCTGCATGGTTTCATGGATACGGTGGTAGTGGCAGTTAATATGTCGCCTGAGGTGAAGTGCAGCTAAGGCCCAGGAAACAGCCTTCACAAGTGTAAGCCTTGCCTTTAGCTCGTAGTGTTACAGTCCTTACAGTTGGCAGGCGGGACAATCAGCCTGGCAGCCTTTGGACTTTTTTAGCAAAGCCTCATCCATGGGCGGGATGAGTTTTCGATCAGTGATTGATTTTCCAAATTAATTTCTATAACGCGGCCCTACTCACACAACAGAGTCACGTCGTGGGGAGGGGGTGGGGGTCGGGGGGGTGGGGGGGGTGGGGGGGTTGTGGTGGAGTGTGGGGGGGCATGCTTTTAACATTTTTAAATTCTTTTTTTTTTATTTTAAAAGATCCAGCTCCCTGGGGCAGATCCCTGTGCCTCGGGGAGATTTTGCAGCGTGCATCCACGTGAGCAAACTCCCACGTTGGCCCTCCTCCCGCAGCTCCCCGCACCCCAGCAGCGCCGAGCGCTGCAGCACGTGATTCGCACCGGCTGGCTGTTAATTGGCCGGCCAGCGGGAAATCGTGGTCAGGGTCCGACCATGGGCGGTGGTCCGTTTCACAGCCTCGCCCCCGCTGAGCCTGCCCGGCAACCGGAAAGTCCTGGCCCTGATATTCAATTAGATCGTGGCTAAGCTTTACTTTAACTCCATCCCATGCAATTTGGCTCCACATCCTGAGGCTTGTAAAAACCTGTCGATCTCAGATTCAAAATTATTATTCGAGTTAACATTTACTGCTTTTTGTGGAAGAGAGCTCCACACTTTTGCCATTGTTCGCCATGGCAAAGTATTGAAGAGCTAAAAAGTAGGAAGGTTTTTCGGGTACATGGGGATGGGGAAGCAGTTATAGTCTGATATCGAGATTAACAATCCATTCTGTTCTGTTGAAGGGTCATTCGGACTCGAAACGTTAACTGTGCTCCTCTCTGCTGATGCTGCCAGACCTGCTGAGATTTTGACCATGCTTGTGTGGTGCTTCCTGAACCAGGAACTGCCACACAGCAGCACTCTGCTGTTGGGTAGACCAGGGCAAGTGACGTAGTGTCCTACCCATCAGTTTTAGTCTTGGCTCCGGTTTTCTGAAGGTGTTGCCAGTAGGTCAATGTATGGCCAAGAGCAATGCCAAGGTGCTTTGGCATTGGATTGTGGGTAAGGGGTTGGTCGCGCTAGACATGAGGTTCTTCCCTAATCTTCGAGTCAGTCAGGTGGAAGGCAGAAACGACTTGGCAGTGTTTGGTCAACGTCTACATTTTCTGAATTAGGCTTCCAGAGGGCATAGATCTTCGGTGTGTGTTCGCTCAATGTCCTGAAGTCCTTTAGCCTGGAAAGCCCGGGCCAAGTTGTCAGCAAATGTGGAAAGCTGTGATTTTTTGAAAGAAAGGTCACTGGTATGTATGTTGAAGAAAGCCCGTGTGAGGACCGATCCCTGTGGGAGCCAGATGTTGGTTATGCATGGGTGGCTGATTTGATCTCCAAAGTGCATAGGGGCTGTTGGCTGCTGATCATGGAGCTTTTCGTTGTAGGGTTTTCACATAGCAGATAATTTTGGACAGTATCAGCAGCATGCCTGGGGGCCCACTGTGTCATAGGCAGAGGATAAGGCAACCTATTGTGGAGGGTGGGTGGGAGATACATGCCGGGCAGGTGGCACGCAAAATAGGGTGGGTGCCCACTCCATTGCCTTCCCACCCACTCCCGAGCTCACCCCCCATAATAGGGAGGTAGGTGGGCGCCGAAATCGGCAGCCATATTCAAATGGCTAATCAAGGGTCAATTAGGCTTGTTACCAAGCCAACTGACCCTGATAATACACTGCCCAGGCCATAAAATGTTTGGGGAGAGAGTGATTTCTAAAATAAATCCTTCAAAAAGTGGGTAGGAAGGGGGACAGCGTTGGGTCTTTGGGGGCTGCCCTTTGATGATTGGGAGACAGCCCCGCACCCCCCCACCCCAAAAGAGCAAAGCACACTTTCTTTCGAACCCCCCCGAACATTGAACCCAAGCCCCTTCCCCCTCACTGACCTGTCAAAACCCTCCCTGCCCAAGACCCCGGAGTTACCATTTCCATGGAGCTCTGGGCATTCCTTGTCCTCTTCTTGTAGTTCCGGCAGTGGCCACTAATGCACGCTTGGCTCTGTTGGGACGATGAAGCTGCTGGTCAATCAGATTGGCTGGCAGCTCCAGAGGGCGGGTCCTCCACCCCAGTGATGTGTGGAAAGCCCACACTGGCATTGTTAAGTCCACCTGCAAAGCGTTATGGCTGCAGGGCAGCCCAGTGAGGAGCCAGTGGGCTCCACACCAACCTTACTTCTGGGGTTGCGAGCCATCTTCCTGCCCCCCTCCCACCCCCCCGTTAAAATATCCCACTTTATGTTATTGAGAGCTTGATAATGGGGAGTGTAGCTGCACAGGTCGTCAAGTGGTTCCCCTGGCTTGGAAATGGCCATTATCTTGGGGTGTTTGGATGTTTGGAATGGTGCCTGTGCTGTGGATGTTGGTGCACAGCTTTGCTAGCCACTTCCTTTCCTGTGATCTGATGTTCTTCAGGAATTCTGAGTAAATCCCATCAACTTCTGCAGCTTTGCCTGACTCAGTTGCTGTCAGGGCATCGTCCACTTCCTCTTGAGGCCTGTCTGCTCTGGAGAACTCTTGAAAGGCAGCAACTGGGCTATTTTTATCATCCTCTTGCCTTCCCTGCTGGCTGGCATCTTTGAGTTTATTAGGAGCTGTGAAGCAGTGGCATCAGTGTGGTTGTTACTCAGGTGCTCCCAGGCGGAGTAGGAGTTTCCACACTTTTCTTGGCTTAAGGGTGTGAAGTCAATCATCTCCACTGTTTCCTGCCATCTCATAACGTGTCCTTCAACAAGGGACTACAGCAGATACTCAGAATTGGGAAGTTAGGAGTAATCACGGAAAGTCAAATTCCATCCAAAGGTCGATTTATGCTATATTTTACAATGGAATGATAAGTGAGTATATTCAGGTGACCGATATGTTTTGGGGGAGGAAAGGATCCCAAGGTTACGGCTTATAGGTAGGACGGAAATCAATCAGAAAGGACAGGCATGTTGAGAGTGATTATCTAGGTTATTCTTCGGGAGGCTTAAATCTTGCAGAGAAATGCATTAGCAAGGAGACAAAAACAGAGCTTTCCAATTTTGTATTGAAAAATTCACAGGGTTAGTAATAACGTGGCAATTATGAGATTTCCACTAAAAAAATTAATGTCAAACAAAGGTTATTTCTTACCACTAGTGAAACCTGTTATATAAAAAGTGCACTGAAAATATTACTGAAACAGGACTATAGCTGAACCTATAAATTATGTTCAGATCATTGCTACAAATACCATGCCACTTGATGAAATGTATTTTAATGTGGTAAGATGGATGATATATTAAAATGCTGTTATGATACAACTACGATTCATTACATTAAATTCCACTGAGACAATACTCAGAGTATGTGGGTGAAAATAGCTATTGTGTGGAGAATGTTCTGTAACACTTTTTGCATCTGCTTTTGGTCAGTCAACAAGGAATAGCAATTTGGTGATGAAAGGAAAGACTGGCAGTATACAATACTTTCACAACCTGAATATATCACAAAGTACTTTACATCCAATTAAGCATTTTTGTTAGATTTCTGTGTAATAGAGAAAACTCAGGGGCCAATTTCCACATAGCAATGTCCCACAGATGGCATGTGTTATAGTCAGACAACCTCTGTTTCAATTTCAATCCTGGCTAAGGGATAAAAGCTGGGCCTGACTCTGGTGAGAATTCCCCTGCTCTCCTTTGAGACAGTACTATGGGTTCTCATATATTCATGTGAAAGGGCAGGGGTCTTAGCCAAAAGACAGCACCTGTGACAGTGCAGCACTCCCTTGACAATACATTGGGCGGTCAGCCTAGGTTATGAGTTCAAGTCTGTGATGTGAGACTTGACCCCATAACCTTCTGATCAAAAGGCAATAGTGATACACACAGAGCCACAGCTGAAAGCTGTCATATGGGCGAGGGGGTGGTGGGGGGTAGTGGTGTGATAGTATTGATGCTGGAGCCAGTAATCCAAAGACCCATGGTGATGCTCTGGGGACCTAGGTTCAAGTACCATCACAGTAAATCTTGGAATTTGAATTCAATAAAAATTGTTGATTGTTGTAAAAACCCATGTGGTTCACTAATGAGCTTTAGGCCTGGTCTGGCCTACAGGTGACTCCAGACACACAGCAATGACTTAACTTCCCCCTGAACAAGAGCAATTAGAAATGGGCAATAAATGCTTGCCTAGCCAGTGACACCCACATCCCATGAATGAATTTTACACAAAAAAAGTACTACTGGTTCTTAGCAGAAGTCCTCCAATTTATTATGATCCTGGATGAGATACCCCAACTTGAGAAGGAATGAGCTGCCTCTCCTTCTTTATTCAACGTCCTTGGTTGGTCACAACAAGTTTAATTGAAAAGGGATCCCTTCCCTCATGAATACCTTTTCCAAGTCCAAATGTGTTTATGTTTTAGAAGAAGCCAATTTAAACAGGCTTTGTTGAATCAAAGAAAGTGTAAGTTTATTAATTACTAAAAACCAGAGAAAAAATGATAAAAACGCAATACACATACACACAGGTCAGAAATGAGAAGTTGAGCCCAAAAACGAAAGTTAAAAAAGATATATGAATCAGCCTTTGGCTTGTCTGTGAGTAAATGGTGAAATGTTGCAGCCGTTAAGTTGGGTGATTCCGGTAGAGTTGACTTTGTCAGTTGAGCAGTTGGTTTGGAGATGCTTGGTTCTGCACGTCAGCTGAAGGAGCTGTCCTGTTTCCTTTTTGACTGTGACTTTGCTGACTTGTCTCCAGCTAGAGAGAAGAGAGAGAGACTTGTACCTGTGAGCTTCAGGGATGCAAGTTGATGTTCTTCTGCTGTGATCTCTCACAGCACACACTAGCACACCAGAACTAGAACACACAGATCAGGTTTGCAGCTGCGTTTTTAACCCATTCCCATGTGAATTCCTGGAAGGGGGAAAGAAGCACGTCTTTCACCCATAATCTGCTTCCTTTCAACTCACACCATTTCCATATTCTGAGATATCACTCAACAGGAGATGGTTTCTACTGAGATGTGGTTATCAGTCTCCATTGTCTCCGCAACCACAGGAGAGTAATGCTCAGTCTTTTGCATTGCATCTCTTCCTTTCAAGGGTCTCTGTCTGAAGTAGGCCTTGACACCTTTTTAGGTGTGACATTCCATGTTCTCTCTGAGGTAGTCAGTCAAGTATGATCCGCATAGGAATTTTCCAGCAAGTGGTTACCTTACATTCTCAGACAGCTTTTGTTTGTATGCCTGCCCTTTTTTAAAAAAAAACACATATCTTCCTTTAAAAAGTTCAATATGCCTGTAAGCAACTCAGGGCTGTGATCCGCTGTTGTAACACACTATATAATTTTGCAACTTGTAAGGTTAAACATTTTGGGGTAGGATAGGGCATGTAATTGTCTATGTTTGCACTGCTCATGGAAGATTTGCCCATTGGGTCACATAAAGCTGGAAACTATAGGCATGCTGCGATCCACTATCCATTATCATTGTAGACAGCTTGCCCACGATTTGCACATTCTGCAGATCGAGACACCTTACTGACAGCACAAGCTGGGAAAATGACCCCTGTCATGTCTGACATTATTTAGTAGTCCAGAAACTTAAAAAAAATACATTTCAGAAAGAAAAAAACTGGTTAGGTTTTCCCAGTTTGAGCATTTTGCTTAATATTGAGATGGTGTTGGGGGAAGGGCAGCCTTGAGGTGTGTAATGCAAAATTCAGATGCGAAGGTATGGTGATCTAAGAAGCAATGGTTGCATAATGCCAAATTTCACTTTTAAAAGTCTGTAGGTTTTGTTTTTAGTGGCTGCCCTTGACATCAAGGCTGCATTTGACCGAGTGTGGCATCAAGGAGCCTAAGCAAAACTGGAGTGAATGGGAATCAGGGGGAAAACTCTCCACTGGTTGAAGTCGTACCTAGCACAAAGGAAGATGCTTGTGGTTGTTAAGAGGTCAGTTATCTCAGCTCCAGGACATCATCACAGGAGTTCCTCAGGGCAGTGTCCTAGGCCCAGCCGTCTTCAGCTGCTTCATCAATGACTTTCCTTCCATCATAAGGTCAGAAACGGGGATGCTCACTAATGATTGCACAATGTTCAGCGCCATTCGCAACTCTTCAGATACTGAAGCAGTCCATGTCCTAATTCAGCAAGACCTGGACAATATCCAGGCTTGGACTGTAACAGTGGCAAGTAACATTCGCACCAAACAAGTATCAGGCAATGACCATCTCCAACAAAAGAGAACCCAACCATCGCCCCTTGATGTTCAATGGCATTACCATTACTGACTTACTATCAACATCCTGGGGTTACCATTGACCAGAAACTGAACTGGGCTAGCCACATAAATACTATGGCTACAAGAGCAGGTCAGAGGCTAGGAATCACGCGATGAGTAACCCACCTCCTGACACCCCACAGCCTGTCCACTATCTACAAGGCACAAGTCAGGAGTGCGATGGAATACTTCTCACTTGCCTAGATCAGTGCAGCTCCCACAAAACTCAGGAAGCTTGACACCATCCAGGACAAAGCAGACCACTTGATTGGCACCACATCCATAAGCATTCACTCCTTCCACCACTGACGCACAGTAGCAGCAATGTGTACCATCTACAAGATGCAGTGCAGGAATTCATCAAGGGTCCTTAGACAGCACCTTCCAAACCAGACTGACATCTGTGATGCTGGGGAACTCTGGAGGAGACTAAGATGTATTATCCACTCAGAACAGCTGGCTGAAGATTATTGCAAAAGCTTCAGCCTTACCTTTTGCACTGATGTGCTGGGCCCCCCATCATTGAGGATGGGTTTATTTGAAAAGCGTCCTTCTCCAGTGTGTTGTTTAATTGTCCACTACCATTCATGTGGCAGGCTTGCAGAGCTTGGATCTGATCCATTGGTTGAGGAATCACTTAGCTCTGTCTATTGCATGCTGCTTATGTTGTTGGGCATGCAAGTAGTCCTGTGTTGTACTTCCCCAGGTTCAGAGTCAAGCTACCTGGTTTAAATTTCAAACAATGCTTTGCAGTTAACTGTCAGTCACCATTAACTGGTGTATTCTTCATGGTAACATCTCTACCAATCAGAGTCCACTTGCCAACCAATCAGCGCTCTCTTCTCATGCAGTATAAAGTTGTTACTTCCCCAACATTTGTATTCCTGCGAATGTCCTGATGAGTGCAAGGTGAAAAGAGTCGACAGAATGTATTGATCAGCAACACTTAGGTTCTGTACTACCAAACAACTATTTGACAATTTTTTTTTAAGGATTTAACTAGTAGGGTCTTTAAAAGGTAACCAGGAGATTCAGTATAACTTGATTTCCAAAAGGCATTCATGAAAGTATCATACAAAAGGTTAATCGGCAAGGAAAAACCTCCTGGAGTTTGGGTTAATACATTGGCCTGGATAGAGGATTGGTTAACAGGCAGGAAGCAATGAGTGGGCATAAACAGGAAATGTTCAAGTTGGCAGACTGTGATTAGTGGAGTGCTGCAAGAATCAGTGCTGGGGCCTCAGCTATTTACAATCTATATTAATGACTTAGATGGAGACAGAGGGTAATGTATCTATGTTTGCTAATGATGCAAAGCCAGGTGGAAAGGTAAGCTGTGGGGAGGGCATGGAGATGGAGCAGAGATGCCATGAGCATGGTCTCCCCATAGAGGGAGCTCCATCACCTCCCCAGTCCAAACATTTCTTGTCAGCAAAGGTGCACTAGATTGGTCCCTAGGATGATGGGGGTTGTCCTTTGATTGGAGTAAATTGAGCCTATTTTCTCTGGAGATTGGAAGAATGAGAGGCAATCTCATTGAAAGATACAAGATTCTGAAAGGGCTTGATAAATTAGATAAAAACAAAAAACTGCGGATGCTGGAAATCCAAAACAAAAACAGAATTACCTGGAAAAACTCAGCAGTTCTGTTGAAGGGTCATGAGGACTCGAAACGTCAACTCTTTTCTTGATAAGGTAGACGCTGAGGGATTGTTTCTGCTGATCGGGGAATCTAAAACACGGGGGCTGAGTCTCAGGATAAGGGACAGATCATGTTGGGCTGAGATGAGGAGAAATTACTTCACTCAAAGGCTGGTGAATATTTGGAATTCTCTGCCCCAGATGGTTGTGGATGCTCCATCCTTGAATACATTTAAGGCTGGGATAGTCAGATTTTTGGTCTCTCGGGGAATCAAGGGATATGGGGAGCAGGCGGGAAAATGGATTTGAAGCCCAAGATCAGCCATGATCGTATTGAATGGCAGAGCAGGGCTCAATGGGCCTGCTTCTATAGCTTGTTTTCTTGTATTCCTTGTGTTCAGTTTCCTTTAAATGCATCTAACCTAGTCATTTCAACTTTTCCTTGTGGTGGTAAGTTCCACATTCTAATCACTCTCTGGTTGTAGACATTTTTGTGTAAAAGCAAAGATCTGCCTGGTGGTGTATATGACAGAATTTGGCCTCATGATTCACTGTGGTCACATATGTAAGTGCTGCCCGAGACACACAATAGTGATGTCCCTTTACTCCCTGTTTTATCTATGACTCGTTCTGCACCACATGAATTAGTCAAATGCTTGAGTGAACTGTTACAATCAGGTCTAAGCCAGTTTTCCACATACACGGCGACTGATTGCTTTACCTTCATAAACACTATTCGAGACATGGAAATCAAGAGCAATTCTGTGTCCATGCACTTGTATGATATTGCTAGCCTCTCCACTAATGTACCATTCAAGGAAGCCATAGATGTTCATTTCTCATCACTATATCATGGCAATCTCAATGCACCACCATTATCTGAATCTGTTTTTATTGAACTTATGAACTCAGCCACTCATGCAGTTGAGTTCAGTTTTAATGACACTATGTATGCTCAAATAGGTAGTGTTGCCATGGGATCCCCTCTAGTTGGGCGCGGCGGGGGGGGGGGATCCTCTCTAGAACCAGCTCTCACTAACATTTTCATCGGTTTGCATGAGAAATACATTCTTGATGGAATGACCCCCACCTCCTACCAACCACTTGCGTATTTTTGATACATGGATGATATGTTTGCTATATTTGAATCTACAGCCGTATGTATAAGTTTCCTTACACGCATTAATGGGCTCCGCCCCACACTCGAATTCACCCTTGAAATGGAACAATCTAATGAGATCCCCTTCCTTGATGTGCTAGTTGAGAAATCCATTAATGGGTTCTCTATTACTGTCCACCGCAAGCCTACGTTCACTGGTCAATATTTGCGTTGGGATTCCTACAGCTCCAAGTGCAACAAGCTTTAACTTATTGGCAAACTAGTCAATAAGGTCAGAGATATTTGTTCACAGTGCAAGCTTGATGCTGAAATAGGGCACATCAAAGCTATCCTGCAGAATAATGGCTACCTCCATCAGATCATTGCTTGCTGGGCCTCGCGCAAACTTATCAATGGGTCTAAGGCTGCCGCTTTCAGTCCTGGAAAATGTCCCATCCACCTCAGATTACCCTGGGAGGGTAAGTTGCCTCAAAACTTTGAGCAGCAGGTGAAACTAGCTGTTTCACGCTGCTACTATGCAGTAGTAACGCAAGTGGTATTCTCCACTAACAGAATGCTGGTGTCAAGCCAAAAAGACATTCTGCCTACCACACAAATGAGTAATGTGCTATTTGAATTTCAGTGCCTGTCTGATGCCAACTTTGTAAACCATCTGCCCCAAAGATTGCTGCATTGTATCAAACAGCATGGTCCTTCAACTGTTCGCAAGAGGCAGAATACTGACTGCACTCAACCAGCCCATGTTCGCAAAATTCAGAACATATTGTCCAACATTAGATGTGATTCCACTATTGGACATCACTTACTGAACAATCACGAGTGTGGTAAGAGTCATATTAACAAAAAATTTAAGATTATTAGCCGGGTTGACACTTACACTTGCTAGAAGTTACATATATTCATGCACAGGGCCCTGTCCTCTGCAAACAGAAAGAATCTGTCCAGGCATTGCACCTTCTACAATTAAACTAAAGCATGGGAGACAACACTTCCCTGGTTCATTCCCCAGGGCAACACCTCAACCAATCAGAGTCTATTTGCTAACCAATCAGCACCCTTTTCTCATGCAGTATAAATTTGAAATTTGACATTCTTGTCTCTGCCCTGTAAGTGCAAGCCACAAGTCTTCAACAGCATGTTTCTTTTTTCAGCAATACTCAAGGTCTGTATTAACAAGTGAATAAACATATTTTCTTTAATTCCCTATTAGATTTATTAGTGACAATTTTATATTTATTGCTCCTACTTCTGGACTCACATGGAAATTGAATCAACTTCTTTATGTTTACCCTGTCAAACTTTATATAATCAGGTGTGGGAAAACCCTATCAGGTCACCCTCTTGGTCTTCTCTCTTCTAGAGAAACAACTGCAGGTGTCTGTTACATACTAGAACATCATTTTTGCATCTTCTCTAGGCCCTCCTATATATATTTTATAATATGGAAATCAGAACTGTTCACAGTAGTCCAGGCATCTGCTAATCACTCTCAAGATCAAAATACTGCAGGTGCTAGAAAACTGAAGCATAAACAAAAAAAAATGCTGGAAATTTTCAGCAGGTCAGGCAGCATCTGACAAAAGCAACAGAGTTAATGTTTCAGGTTGTGATGGCCCCATGATCTGAAACGTTAGTTCTGCTTTTTTCTCCACAGATGTTGCCTGATCTTTCAACTATCTCCAGTATTCTGCCTTCTATTCAAAGTTTTATACAAGTTGAACACAACTTCTCCGCTCTTCAAACCAATCCCAAGGAATGAACCCCAGGAAAATGCCTGCTCTCTTTAATGGCCTTATTCACCTACATTGTTTCTTTTTATGAGCTGTGTATGTAAACCCCAGATCTCTCTGTTCTTCTATCACATTCAGACTTAGTTTCCGAAGTATATGAGCTCCTTATGCTTCCCACCACAATGTATCTCCTCGCACTGTCAATATTGAAGCTTTTTCGCCAAACTATACACCCATTCTATATGTTTATTAATGTCTCCCTGTGTTGTCGCTGTCTTCCACAGTCCTCTTTTTTTTAACGACACACCCAATTTGATGCCATCTGCAAATTCTGAGAGATTTCTTGTTAGTAGTATGAATGAATAAAGGGTGGTGGGAGGGGGGTGGGTGAGGGAGGTTGTGAGGGGTAAATCTTGCTCCCATCTGGAACTTTGCTTAGATAAGCTTTGAAGGAAGAAAGTTTGTAGGATTTATCTCAGACTGGGATGGTGTCCATGGCAGAACATGTGGATGGACGAGAGCTGCAGGCCCCTTCTTCTTGCCCCTTGCTTTTATGTTAATGAAACCCAGGAATTTCAGTAGCCCCAGCTCTAACTCACCTTGCCAGTGACCCACCCCAAACCCACCTGCAATTAAAATCAGGGCCTTGGACCTCCAAAGCTGGAAGGAATTCCGGGAACCCAGCGTTAATCTGGAACAGTTCCTCATACAGAAGTTATGTGGCACGGGTCTAAATCGGAAGTCTATACAGAGAGTATCATCCAATTCCAGACACATCTTTACAATCTCTGAAACACACCTACAAATAATCTCAGGCGCTCACTGAGGGGAAAATTTTTTATTTAAACGCACATGCATGCAAGAAGTGAAAAATAGATTTTCTTCAAATGGCTTTTGGGCTTGATGATTGGATCTATTTTCCGAAGCCTCTTATCTGACAAGATTCACAGCAATGTCAGCTCTTCCTGTTATAGAAATCCAAGCTTCTGATTTAAGTCAACTGATATCTCAGCCAGCAGGAATATTACGAAGCACAGGCTTGACAATGGGGTCCTCTGCTAAGACGAAGATTCAAAATTCCAGTGCTCACACTTGCAGTTTCTCAAAATCATGTTTAATGCAAAATAAATGTCTCCAGTTCGATGCTGAAGGCTGCAAGGTAGTCTTTAACATTCTGCCGAGCCACTTTTCATTTTACTTAAAGGCAGCTGCTATCTTATCTCATTGCAGTTCCCTGTGGCTGCTAAACAATATGCGACCTTCAGCTCTGAAAATCAAGGGCTTAAACAATGGGAGAATACGTCCCGAGGTAGAATCTTTGCATCGTAAAAGTGGAAGAAACAATCAATTGGCCAGGCACTGGAGCAGGTTATCACTGCAGAATCAGCACTCCTAAGTAGGAACCCGAAAGGCATCCATAAATACTGCCTGAAGGTCTTTACAACATGAACCATTTACAGGGGTGCCTGCTCTACAACCTAACAGGTTGTATAGTAGCATCTTTATTATGGCTTGGCAGATAACTAGCTCTTTCGCTGATCTTTGTAGTGTTATCAGTGAGCCTACTTATATCAGTGATACCAATACACCATAGGAAAAATGCACTTAAGTTAAAACGATTTAATGCTGTCTCAGTACCTTTTTTTGTGCCGATACCCTAAATTCATCAAAATAAATTGCTTCCATGTTCCATCAGTCCACCTGTGGTACATTAGTCCTTTACATTAGTGTTACATGGCAGGAGTATATTGCAATGGAAATAAACTAAATGGTACAACTTTAAGGGAGTATTGGGAACAGAGCGGTTTACAGATTCACATACATAAGTCTTTGAAGGTGACAGGAGAAGTTGATGAAGCTGTTAAAAGATTATGGGAAATGTGGCTTTGTTAATAGAGGCATAGATTACATGCTGAACCTTTATTGACCTTGTGAGTCTCAGCTGATGTTCAATTTTGGGCATCACACTTTAGGATGGATCTAAAGTTTCAGAGAGGATGCAAAAGGAGATTTGTTAGAATGGTACTGGGGATGAGGGACTTTGATTATCTGGAGAGATTGGAGAAGCTAAAATTATTCTCCTTAGAGCAGAGAAGGTTAAGGGGAAGGTTAAGAACTGTCGGCGTGACATTAGTCGTCTCAATTTCTCTGCTCCTCTCACCCTTTCTAATCTCTCTCTCGCTGAACTTACTGCACTCCATTCTCTCAGGTCCAACCCTGACATCGTCATCAAACCCGCTGACAAGGGTGGTGCTGTTGTTGTCTGGCGCACTGACCTCGCAGAGGCTGAGCGTCAACTCACAGACACTTGCTCCTACCTCTCCCTGGATCATGACCCCACCACTGAACATCAAGCCATTGTTTCCAGGACTGTCACTGACCTCATCTCCTCTGGGGATCTTCCTCCCACAGCTTCCAACCTGATAGTCGCCCAACCTCGGATGGCCCGCTTCTATCTCCTACCCAAAATCCACAAACAGAACTGTCCCAGTAGACCGATCGTGTCAGCTTGCTCCTGCCCCACAGAACTCATTTCTTGTTATCTTGACTCCCTTCTCTCTCCCCTTGTCCAGTCCCTCCCCACCTACATCCGTGATTCCTCTGACACCTTACGTCACATCAACAATTTCCAGTTCCCTGGCCCCAACCGCTTCCACTTCACCATGGACGTCCAATCCCTCTACACCTCCATCCCCCACCAGGATGGTCTGAGGGTCCTTAGCTTCTTCCTCGAACTGAGGCCCGAACAATCCCCATCCACCACTACTCTCCTCCTTGTTCTCACTTGTCCCCTGAACTTGTTCTCACACTGAACAATTTTTCCTTCAACTCCTCTCACTTCCTCCAAATAAAAGGTGTGGCTATGGGTACCCGCATGGGCCCCAGCTATGCCTGTCTCTTTATGGGGTAAGTGTAACATTCCTTGTTCCAGTCCTACTCCGGCCCCCTTCCACAACTCTTTCTCCGGTACAACGATGATTACTTTGGTGCTGCTTCGTGCTCTTGTCGGGACTTGGAAAAATGTATTAATTTTGCTTCCAATCTCCACCCCTCCATCATTTTCACATGGTCCATCTCTGACACTTCCCTTCCCTTCCTTGACCTCGCTGTCTCAATCTCTGGTGATAGACTGTCCACCAATATCCATTACAAGCCTACCAACTCCCACAACTACCTTGACTACAGCTCCTCACACCCCGCTTCCTGTAAGGACTCCATCCCATTCTCTCAGTTCCTTCGCCTCCGTCGCATCTGTTCCGATGATGCTGCCTTCAAAAACAGTTCCTCTGACATGTCCTCCTTCTTCTTTAACTGAGGTTTTCCACCCACGGTCGTTGACAGGGTCCTCAACCATGTCCGGCCCATCTCCCGCACATCCGCCCTCACGCCTTCTCCTCCCTCCCAGAAACATGATAGGGTCCCCCTTCTCCTCACTTATCATCCCACCAGCCTCCGCATTCAAAGCACCATCCTCCGCCATTTCCGCCAACTCCAGCATGATGCCACCACCAAACACATCTTCCCTTCACCCCCACTGTCGACATTCTGTAGGGATTGTTCCCTCCGG
This sequence comes from Carcharodon carcharias, assembly GCF_017639515.1. Lineage (NCBI taxonomy): Eukaryota > Metazoa > Chordata > Chondrichthyes > Lamniformes > Lamnidae > Carcharodon > Carcharodon carcharias. The sequence continues at coordinate 17,089,166 of NC_054477.1, forward strand.
GACACCCTGGTCCACTCCTCCATCACCCCCTACTCCCCAACTCCCACCAATGGCACCACCCCATGCCTACGCAAAAGATGTAACACCTGTCCCTTCACTTCCTCTCTCCTCATCGTCCAAGGGCCCAAACACTCCTTTCAAGAGAAGCAACATTTCACTTGCATTTCCCCAAACTTAGTCTACTGCATTCATTGCTCCCACTGCGGTCTCCTCTACATTGGAGAGACCAAACGTAAACTGGGCGACCGCTTTGCAGAACACCTGCGGTCTGTCCGTAAGAATGACCCAAACCTCCCTGTCGCTTGCAATTTCAACACTCCACCCTGCTCTCTTGCCCACATGTCTGTCCTTGGCTTACTGCATTGTTCCAGTGAAGCCCAAAGCAAACTGGAGGAACAACACCTCATCTTCTGACTAGGCACTTTACAGCCTTCCGGACTGAATATTGAATTCAACAACTTTAGGTCTTGACCTCCCTCTTCCATCCCCACCCCCTTTCTGTTCCTTCCCCTTTCCTTTTGTTTTTTTTCCAATAAATTATATAGATTTTTCTTTTTCCCACCTATTTCCATTAATTTTAAATATTTTTAAATCTTTTATGCTCCCCCCACCCCCACTAGAGCTATACCTTGAGTGCCCTACCATCCATTCTTAATTAGCACATTCATTTAGATAATATCACCAACTTCGACATCTATGTGTTCTTTTGTTCTGCTGTCTGTGACATCTTTTGATGATCTGTTTCTATGACTGCTTTTGCCTACAACCACACCACCCCCCTCCACTTCTCCCCCCCAACCCAATCCCCACCCCCCCCCACCACCTTAAACCAGCTTATATTTCACCCCTTCCTGGAATTTACCTAGTTCTGTCGAAGGGTCATGAGGACTCGAAACGTCAACTCTTTTCTTCTCTGCCGATGCTGCCAGACCTGCTGAGTTTTTCCAGGTAATTCTGTTTTTGTTTTGGATTTCCAGCATCCGCAGTTTTTTGTTTTTATATTTGTTTTTATAAGGTTAAGGGGATGTTTAATGGAGAAGTTCAAAATTGTGAAGTTCTTTTTAGTAGTAATAAGACAAACACGTTTCCATTGCTGGTTTATCCTATACAAGAGGACACAGGTTTAAGATAATTGGAGATAATTAAGATAATTGAGATAATTTAAGAAAGAAATAGAGGGGAGAGTTTATTTTATGCAGTGAGTTATGTTATGACTTGGAATGCATTGTGTGAAAGGGGGCAGGAGTATATTTAATAGGAATTGGATAAATACTCCAAAGGAAAAAATGGCAAGGCCATGGGAAAAGAGCTAGAGGGGGAACTAAGGCTAATTGGGCAATGTGAAGTTCGTGGGACATAAACATCGTGAGACACCAGAATTTAATTTGCATGAGCAAAAATGGTTTCCCTTTGACATTTCTTGTTTCACACTCCCTCTGCTGGTACAAATGTGTATGGTAGCTTCAGGTGAAGAAAATGAACATTGCACTTTTCAAAACACTACACATTACAGACAATTCTTTCAAAGAGCCAGCACAGGCATGATGGGTCAGATAGCCTCATTCCATGTTTTAGCATTTTATGATTCAATGAAATTTGAAAGAATAGAATCTATAATTGCACTGCTAGGTGTTTCTCACAGTCTCCATGGACACAGTTTGAAAGATTTCTCATTCCCATTGAAATCATACAGATTTAATTCAACATAATATTCAGCAGTATTTGGTCTGGCCCTTTCATCTAAATCAATTCCAAGGCCTCATTCATTCAGCTTTTATTCCCAAGTTCTTCCAACTTAGATTGTTTGGCATTTTCATTCCATCTATTAACTTACTTGTAAAACCAGTGTTGCTGCTAAGATGTTTCAGGGAGGAAAACAAATATATTTTATCTGACCCTGCTTGTTCATTTAGGCCGTTAAACTTGCTCCTCTTGTTTAAGTGTTTTGCAATATAGCTGGACAGTGGTCACTGACTTACTTTGACTCCCAGTCAAGCAACGCCTTGTCTTTAAAATTCTCATCCTTGTTTTCAAATCCCCCCATGGTCTTGTCCCTCTCCATTGCTGTAATCTCCTCCAGCCGCACAACCACCGAGATACCTACAGTCCTTCAGTTCTGGCCTCTTGTGCATCTCCAATTTTAATTGCTCCATCATTGATGGCCATGCCTTCAGCTGCCTGGACCCAGAGCTCTGGAAATGCCTCCCCACATTTCTTTGCCTTTCCAGCTCGCTTTCCTCCTTCCTTAAAACCTACCTCTGTGACCAAAGCTTTGGTCATCTGACTTACCATCTCCTTATGTGGCTTGGTGTCACACTTTGTTTTATTACGCTCCTGTCAAGTACGTTGGGGCGTTTTATTACATGAAAGATGCCATATAGATAAATGTTGCTCTTTAGTTGCTGTGGGGACCAAGGAGCTTAAAACAGATAGCTCATCCTGGTTAAGAGTGAACAAGTTGTGGTCAATTAAACTCAGAACCATAAATGGGCCAGAAACCCACTGTTCTCTAAAAGTTATCTCTAAAAACAGTAAGAATTAATCAACATGAGATTCTGGTGCAGTTCCATCCAATGATTTTATGTGTTGAGAGTACAACCTGACTGACTTTACTTGAGGCATACTGAAACACAAAAAAGTGTGTGTTTAATGTATATTGATTACATTTAATGTCATCTCCACAGGAACATCATACAGAATTTGACATTGAGCCACATAAGGAGATGTGTGACAGATAACCGAGTGCCTGATCAAAGTGGTAGCTTTTAAGGAGCATTAATCAAGGAGCTTCAATCAGATAAAACAGCCTTTAGTTATGAGGAGCGATTGGATAGACTGGGGTTGTTTTCCCTGGAGCAGAAGAGATTGAAGTGGGACATGACTGAAGTGTATAAAATTATGAGGGGCATAGATAGGGTAAACAGGAAGAAACATTCCCCTTGCAGAAGGGATCAATAATCGGGAGGGATAGATTTAAGGAAATGGGCAGGAGGTTTAGAGGGGATGTGAAGAAGATTTTTGGCACCCAAGAGGGTGGTGGGAATCTGGAACTCACTGCCTGAAAGGGTGGTAGAGGCAGAAACATTTAAGAAGTATTTGGATGTGTACTTGCGATGCCAAGGCATACAAGGCTATGGGCCTAATGCTGGAAAATGGGATTAGAATAGTTAGGTACTTGTTTAACTGGCACAGACTCGATGGGCCGAAGGGCCTTTTTCAGTGCTGTTGACCTCTATGACTCTATACCATCGTAAAGGAGGGCAGAGAGGTGGAAAGATTGATGGTGGGACTTCAATAGCTTAGAGCCTTGACAACTGAAAGCACGGCCACCAATGAGCAAAGGATATGGAAGCCATCAGTATTGAAGGAGCGCATCTCCGAGGTTTGTAGGGCTGGAAGGGATTACGGGGCTAGGGTATCACAACAGAAGAGATTACAGAGATTGGGAGGGGCAAATCCATGGCGCGATTTGAAAACAAGAATGAGAATTTTAAAATCAAGGCATTGCTTCACCAGGACCCAGTGCATGTCAGCAAGCACATTCATGAGGACTCGAAACGTCAACTCTTTTCTTCTCCGCCGATGCTGCCAGACCTGCTGAGTTTTTCCAGGTAATTCTGTTTTCATTTGAACAAGAATTGGGGCAGATTTTTTACAGGTCCCCCCGGAAGAGTTGCAGGCGGTGGGGGGTCGGGGGGGGGACTTGTATAATTCCCTATGGGGCCTCCCGCTGATCTCCTGCCCGATTCCGACTTGTTATCAATTTTACGGGGTACAAGTGAGGCGTTGGGTGACCTTCTATAGCTTAGAGCCATCTTCCATCACCCAAACTGAGGCCCTTAAATGAGGCTGGTGGAAGGAGGTCAGGGATGGGAGAGAAACCCAGCAGGTCATCCTGCTCGGGCTTCAATGGGAAGGTGGGGTGGGGGTCAGCCCGCCTCCAAAAATGACCCTCTTTCCTGATAGGGGTGGAGCCTACTGAAGTTTTTACCGTTCTGGGTGCTGCCTAACCCCCCATTGGCCTTTCCATCAATATACCCCACACCCCTAACCCCCCACCATAGCTTGGATCTCCCCTCATGCCCCTACCATGGGTCCTCCACATTTGCCTTCATCCTGGCTCCGGAACTTTGAATCTGGCCACTGCTTGTAGTCTCCGCAATGGCCACTGCTCCCAGTGGCGCTGCTGGGATTTCGGAATCTCTGAAGCAGGAGTCCGCCCGAGTGAGGCTGTATGGTAGCTGGCATTGGCAGGGATGCATTCCTTGCCAACTCTTCAGGTGGCAGGAGGGGTACCCCACCACCGAATAAATTCTGCCCCTGGTGATTAGAATATAGGCAGCATAGAATTTTGGATGAGCTCAAGTCTACAGAGAGGGTAAGATGGAAGGTCAAACTAGAAAAATATTGTGATTAACATATTTAATAATGAATGGCAGCTCAATTGGATATACCTCAACTTTAAAACTTCTTTATGGAGCAATACTGAAGGAGTTCCTCTGCAGGAAGTAGGTCTCAGATGATTTCTTCTGTAGAGAGCTGTATTGGAATTCTCTGTGGAATTAGCCTGAGAATAATTCTGCTGCATATAGATTTTTTCAAAAGGAATATGGAATGAACCAGCACTGGGCTATAACATACGTAGCTGGTCACAATAGAGAAATTCTGGTGCAATGCTATTATCAGAGATTAGGCTCCTGAACTTTAGCTATTGGAAACCAATTTAAAGCCAGTGTAATATATTCATCTGAAATAGCTCTTTAGGCAGGATAGGATGAAAAGCCCAAATACTAAGCTTCATTATCGCCCTCCTACTATATACTAAGTTCCTTTTTTTTACACTGGCTTCTTGTTTTTTTTATTCATTCATGGGATGTGAGCATCACTGGCTGGGCCATTTATTGCCTATCTCCAATGGCCCTTGAGGAGCTACATTTGTTGATGATACCAAGATAGGAAAGTAAGTTGCCAAGAGGAGGTAAAGGGCCTGTGAAGAGATTTAGACAGGTTAAGTGAACGGACAAGAATTTGGCAGATGGAATATAAAGTGGAAAAATGTGAACTTGTCTACTTTGGCAGACAGAATGGAGAAGCAGCATATTTTCTAAATGGAGGGAGTTTGCAGAACTCAATGGTACATAAGGATCTTTATTTTATTCATTCACAGGATGTGGACGTTGCTGGTTAGGCCAGCATTTTTATTGCCCATCCCTAGCTGCCCCTGAGAAGGTTGTGGTGAGCTGACTTCCTGAACCGCTGCAGTCCATGTGGTGTAGGTACACCCACAGTGCTGATAGGGAGGGAGCTCCAGGATTTTGACCCAGCAACAGTGAAGGAATGGCGACATATTTCCAATTCAGGGAGGTGCATGGCTTGGAGGGGAACTTTCAGGTGGTCGTGTTCCCAGGTATCTGATCTGGCTGTCCTGGTACATGAATCACAAAAAAGTTAGTATGCAGACACAGCAAATGATCAGGAAGGCAAAGGGAATGTTGGCATTAATTGCAAGGGGAATGGAATGTAAAGTAGGGAAGTTTTACTGCAGCTGTACAGGGCCTTGTTGAGACCACATTTGGAGTACTATATACAGTTTTCGTTTCCTTATTTGAAAAAATATATAATTGCATTATAAGCAGTATAGAGATAGTTCACGTGACTCATTCCTAGGATGATGGGCTTATCCTATGAGGAAAGATTGAACAGGTTGGGCCGATACCCATCGAAGTTCAGAAGAATAAGAGGTGACTTTATTGAAACATATAAGATCCTGAGGGCACTTGGCAGGGTCGATACCAGGAGGATGTTTCCACTTGTGGGGAAGACTAGAATTAGGGTACACGGTTTAAGAATTAGAGGTCTCCCCTTTAAGGCTGAGATGAGGAGAATTTTTTTCTTCTCTCAGAGGGCATTAGTCTATAGTATTGTCTTCCCCAGAGAGCAGTGGAGGCTGGGTTATTGAATTTATTTAAGGCAAACTTATGCAGATTTTCATAGACAAAGGAGTCAATGGTGATGGTAGGCAGGCAGGAAAGTGGAGTTGAGACGACAACCAGATCAGCCGTGGTCTATTGGCTGGTGGAGCAGGCTTGAAGGGCCAAATGGCCTATCCTATTCCTAAGTCCTATGTTCCTATGACCCTTGAAACAATATAAAAGAACACACCTGTGTGATGCTGAGCAACCATGTGGAATGTTTGGGATGATTTTGTAACAGCTCATAGGGACTCTGCCCATGAGGGTGCCATTATGCTTTGACCACTCACAGAGCTGAACATGCAGAGAGTAACCCATCCCTGATCACCTCAGATTCTGAACAATGTACAATAGGGGCATAAGAAAGGAATTTTACCTTACTTTAATGCTCTTCACTATGCAGTCTGACGTTGGTCAACATGTCAGAAGTTACAATGTTTCCCTGAGAATTTGATCAGTGGTCCAGGTGTGAACAGAGGCTAGAAGGAACCAGCTGGGTCAGGTATTGTTCAGGTCACATGTAACACTTCTGTCGAAGGGTCATGAGGACTCGAAACGTCAACTCTTTTCTTCTCCGCCGATGCTGCCAGACCTGCTGAGTTTTTCCAGGTAATTCTGTTTTTGTTTAACACTTTAGTTTCCTGATTGATTTAAAGCAGAGAGCTGGATGGGAAGGGACTAGTTGTTTCCTGGAGATTAGGGTAATGAGACTGGTGGGGAGGTGGTGGGCGGTGCAAGGCTCTGGGGACTGTGTGGAGGATTCAGATGAGTGGATGTCATCCAGACAGCTGGATGTGTAAACCTTTGATTTCATAATTCAAAGAAAGACAGGGAGCTGGATGAAAGAGGACAGTTTGTAATGTAAAAGGTAAACCACAGGATTCAGCTCCTGTGGGGCATTTATAAGACGAGGAGACAACTGAACCGAATGTGATCTATTCACGTGTTTTGTTTCTCATTGATGGGTCCAGCATGCGGTAATTCACCTGTTCATCAGCTATCCATGTCCTTGTGATTTTGAAATGTAGCTTAATAATATTAGTTCAAGAATTTAATAATCCTGTACCATTGCCAGCATCGTCATTTATTCTATTCAAGTCTGAATCCTCGTAAAAAGTCAAGACCAGGCTTTTCCAGTTCCTGATGGCGAGCATTGTCATGGGCAGGACAGGAAGGTGAAGAAATCCAAATTTTTCCGTCCCTCCCGCAATGATGCCTGCTGCTAGCAGGACCGGAAAATCCCGTCTCAAGTGTTATACACTTAGGACAAAACAGTGTGAATTTGATCGGAAGAATTGAAACATGTTACAGTTCCAAACTCGGGTTTCACAGGTTATCCAGGCCTTAATTTAATCTTGTTGATGTTTCGAGTCCTCATGACCCTTCAACAGTTTTGTTGAAGGGTCATGAGGACTCGAAACGTCAACTTTGCTCTTCTCCACCAATGCTGCCAGACCGGCTGAGTTTTTCCAGGTAATTCTGTTTTTGTTTTGGATTTCCGCAGTTCTTTGTTTTTATCTCTTAATTTAATCTAATTTTTACCTGTTCCAACACCCACTTTTTACAGTGTTTTCATTACCCCTTCTACACTGATAGTTCATATACATCTGCATTTTCTAAGACAACACCAGAACTTTCTCTTGTCGGTCCCTTATCAATACCTTTAGCTTGAATTAGTTAATTTTTCCATAGAATTCCTCTCAGGCAGGGGTTTAACCTTCAAGGCCTTCACGAGAATGAATGAACAAAGAAAACCTTTCTACCTGTAAGTAGTCCTCTCCAATGAATTAAAACTCTCCGACTGATGCCTTTTAATTTGATTTATTGTCTTAACTGACCATTGCTCTGAGATCAATCTTAATTCAACAGAACTGTGGTCACTTAGCAGCCAAAGGCTAAAGGTTAAGGTCGCTGCAATATAAAGGTTAACCCTTTCCTTACAGCAGCACAGTAAAACAACTTGTCATGAGCATGGACATACCTTTAAAACAGAGCTATCACTTCAAATTCAAATCTCACCCAATTAAACAGTGAACTACATTATTCAATTACATAGAATTTACAGCACAGAATCAGGACATTGGTCCAACTGGTCCAGGCTGATGTAAATGCTCCATATAAGATTCCTCCAGCCCCTCTTCTTCCAACCCTTTCAAAATATTCTTCTATCCCTTTTTCCTTCGTGTGTTTAACCAACTTACCCTTAAATGTGTCTATATAATTTGACTACTACTCCTTGTGGTGGCTAGTTACATATTCTTCCCACTCTCCAGGTGAAGAAATTGCTCCTAAATTTCAATGAATACCAGTTAGACCCACAAGGAAATTTGACCCAATGACCTGCCAAGCACTGTAGGATCACAGAATTATAGAATGGTCACAGGAGGGAAGGAGACCATTTGACCCCTCATGTTCATGCTGTCTCTCTGCAAGGGCACCTCATCTTGTCTCACTTCCTAGCTCTGCAAATGTTCTCTTTTCAAATAATTACATAATTTCCTTTTGAAAGCCAGAATTGACGTTGTCTCCACCACACTCTCAAGCACTGCATTCCTGATCCTAATCAGTGGCTGCTTAAAAACATTTTTCCTCATCACGCAATTGGTTCTTTTGTTAATCACTTTAAGTCGGTGTCCTCTGATTCATGATCTATTCCCCAGTGAGAACTGCTTCTCCCTACACACTCTGTCCAAACCCCTCATCATTTTGAACGCCTCTGTCAAATCTCCTCTCTAAAGAGAACAGCCCTGGATTCTCCAATCTATCGACATAACTGAAGTTCCTCATCCTTGGAACCTTGTGAATCTTTTCTGTATCCTATCTAATGTCTTCACATCCTTCCTAAAGAATGGTGCCTATTGTGCACTTTAGATCTTTGATTTGCCTCAAAGCAATGCAAAGATGACACTAGTTTCTAAATGTGTAAGGACTTTATTTGCAGAGCTTTTGCAATGCTTTAAAATGTCTACCATACTTAGCACTGCTTCTAATAACTTCTGTGGCGTCTGTTTACTTTGCTCTGAGTCAACAGCCAGGCTTAACCATGAAGAACAGTGAGCGTAGATCAGTTACCAGATTCACATAACCAAACACAGCAAAACTGAACTATTGAACACTACAGTGACCAGAATTAGACATCATATCCCAGTTGAGGTGAGACCTGAGTTTTATAAAGGTTCATTATAACCCCCTTTATGCCTTTATTTATAAATCCCATTGCAATTCTGGCAGTCAAATTGAGATTGTGTGTATTATCGAAATTAAAGTCAACTCTACTGAGGTTCAAACAAAAAACAAAAAACTGCGGATGCTGGAAATACAAAACAAAAACAGAATTACCTGGAAAAACTCAGCAGGTCTGGTAACATCGGCGGAGAAGAAAAGAGTTGACGTTTCGAGTCCTCAGTTCTGTCGAAGGGTCATGAGGACTCGAAACGTCAACTCTTTTCTTCTCCGCCGATGCTGCCAGACCTGCTGAGTTTTTCCAGGTAATTCTGTTTTCTACTGAGGTTCAGATGGTCAATAGAGGAGCTCCCACAATTGGACCTTTAGTGCTTTGGACATGCATCTGCCACGGCCACTCTCCTCACTGAGGATCCAAAGAGATGCTACCTTTAACAGGATGGCCTATGAGGAAAAAGAAGTAGAAAAAAACAGCTATCCCCTGGAGAAGAACCTGACTGCCTGACCCCTCAAACAATAGAAGAGATGCAAGAATGGCAAATTTCAAAGGGATCAACACTTTGTACTGCATGAGAAAAGGTTGAGGATTGGTTGGCAATTCAGCCTTGATTGGTTGAGGAGTTGCCATGGAGAATGCACCAGGGAGCTATTGTTTCCCCATGTATAATTAATTTATTTCAATTGTTCAAAAAAGGCATTATGCCGGGACACACTTTTTTTTGCCTGTGAGGCCAGGTCTCTTTGTATGAATATATGTGGCTTCTAGCAAGCATAAATAAGCTACATTGTGAGCCCCACTGATAATCTTTATTTGACTGTTGGTGTAATTCTTAGCACTATTGGGATTTTTCAGCAAATGCTGTCCAATTTTGGAATCACATCCAAAATTATATACTATGTTCTGAGTTTTGCAGGAATGGCTGTTTGAGTACAACTAGTACTCTGCCTATTGTGAACAGCTGAAAGAATGTGCCCTTCGATACGAGCTGTTGAGACCCATATGGCCTACACATCTGGCATCGCAGTAGCACGGAAATTTGTATATCACATTACTCATTTGTGTGGTAGGCAGAACATCTTTTTTGTCTTGATGGCAGCAAATCCTGTCAGTGGAAAGCACTACTCTTGTTGCTACTGCATAGTAGCAAACCAATTCTCTTCAGCTCAACTTTGGTGCTTCAGCTAATTATCTTTAACCTACCACCCCACTTTGGCAGTGGAAACAGTTTCTCCCTAAAGCCCTTTGCTGGATTTGCTAAATGGGTCACATGGTCACCTTCATCTGCACTTAATTTTGCTGCACCCCACAATACCTAGCAGTGTTAAATGTGGAGGGGTGTGGTGATGAAGGCTGGCACTGAAAGCATGGGATGGGAAGGTCTATAATTGCCCAGTAGTAACATTCTGTGCCTTCAAGGCTGTAAAAATGAACGATAAAGTGGAAGGCTTATAAGTACGAGTATATGTCAGCACAAATGAAGTGCGTAAATGAAGGAATTGTTAAGGTAAAAACAAAAATTAGAGCATTTTCAGTGAGATTGCAAGAGTCACTCGAAATCGATACAATAGATTTTTTTGACTGAGTAAATAAAGTGTAACTGTTCCACTGGCTGAAGGATTAGTACACAGACTTAGGGCAGAATTTTCCAGTCAGCGTGCAGGGTGGGCCAGACACGCCGACACATAAAATGATGCATGATGACCTCGGGCGTGCATCCCAACGTCATCGCGCACCATCACAATATCTCGTTGGGCGGGCGTGCACCGGAGTCGGCTGAAATGTAAACGGCCTATTAAGACCATTAAGAAATCAACTGAGCCACTTGAGAATGCTGCCCGTCCAACCTTAAGGTAGGCTTCGGGAAGAAGGAAAGCCCAAGTGGCCTTTGCGTTTTTCAGGAAGCATCAACCACGAGCGGGATGAGTTTTCCTGAAAGTTTTATTAAATAAATAAATTTGCATAAATGTGAGAACATGTCCCCACTCATGTGACACAGTCACATGAGAGGGGGTATGTTTACATAAATGTTTAAGTCAATTTGTCAATTATTTTAATATCCATTCAAGCTCCCTGAGACAGCTCCGTGCCTCAGGGAGATTGCTGTGCTCTTTCGCGGGTGGCGATCAGCTCCGCGCCTGCCCCTGCCCGCTCCCATCCAGCCCACCAGCCATAGGAAAAATCTTGGCCTTAAAGCCATTAGCAAAAGAGCCAGCAATATTCTGGGAAGAATGTTTTTTTTAAAATGCAGTGAGCTGTTATGACCTTGATTGGCGCACAGCCTGAAAGCAGATTCAATCATAACTCTCAGAATATCGGAATTGGATATATACTTGAATATAAGAACATACGAATTAGGAGCAGGAGTAGGCCACTCGGCCCCTCGAGCCTGTTCCGACGTTCAATAAGATCATGGCTGATCTGTATGTATCCTAAATTCCACATTCCTTCCTATCCCCGATAACCTTTCATCCCCTTGCTTATCAAAAATCTATGCTACTCTGCTTTAAAAATATTCAAAGACTCTGCTTCTAGCACCTTTTGAGGAAGAGAATTCCAAAAACTCAGTGCCCTCTGAGAGAATACAACTCTCCTCATCTCTGTCCTAAATGAGTGACTCCTTATTTTCAAACAGTGGCCCCAGTACTAGATTCTCCACACGAGGAAGTATTCTCTCCACATCGACCTTGTCAAGACCCCTCAGGATCTTATATGTTTCAATCAAGTCACATTTTACTCTTCTAAACTGCAAAAATCCAACCTTATCATGTCCAACCTTTCCTCATAAGATAACCCACCCAATCTAGGTACTAGCCTAGTAAACCTTCTCTGAGCTGCTTCCAATGAACTTACATCCTTCCTTAAATAGGGAGACCAATACTGTACACAATACTCCAGATGTGGTCTCACCAGTGCCCTGTACAGCTGAAGCATAAGCTCCCTACTTTTGTAACCAGTTCCCCTCACAATAAATGATAACATTTAATTAGTTTTCCTAATGACTTGCTGTACCTACATACTGACCTTTTGTGATTCATGCACTAGGACACCCAAATCCCTCTGAAACACAGACCTCTGCAATCCCTCACCATTTAGATAATATGCTTCTTTTTTGTTATTTTTCCTGGACAATTTCCCATTTCCCCACATTATACTCCACCTGGCAGATCTTTGCCCATTCTCTTAATTTATCTATATCCCTTTGTAGCCTTCTTGTGCCCTCTTCACATCCTTCTATCCTACTTAACTTTGTATCTTTGAATTCGACAAGAAGGAGCAGGGAAGTGGTTCTGAGTGGTTAGCACTTTCTAAGAGCTAGCAGTGGCATGATGGGCTGAATAGTCTCCTCCACTGCTGTAAGTTCTTTAACAAGCCTGCTGACTGACTGACTTATAACAGGCAGCCAGCATATTCAGTGAATACAGACTACCAATTGTAAACAGGGTGTGCATCCAGAGGCAAACCTAGAGGTACCATCTTCTAAGAGAAACTCGTTACAGAAGAACATAAACTTTAATAAGCCCTTTAATTAGTTGTTTCAAGAGCGGAGCTCATTTCTGTGAGCTGATTAAGCTATTGAAAGATTATCATTTCTACCTTACAGTCTTCAGATCCTTGGGTCTATATCCTGGATAACAATATTTATAACACAGTGTGAGATTCAACGTGCTTTGTAACCTGTTTTTGAGTTGCTGAAGAATGGGGTTGTAGGGGTGTGAGCACCTACTAAATATTAAATATTAATCAGATAATTTATAATATTCAAAAGCTAACTGATTAAAACATGTAAATGACACCTTGAGGCATTTAAACAAGGGTGCAACCTGCATCTTAGTGAAGCATCAAATTTTAATTATAAATATGCCTATCTTGGGAGCTACTGTTTATTGACAAGGAGTCCAGCTATGTTTTGTAAAATTAATTACCAATAAAGGTTTGAGCAGATGATTTGCTTAAATTTCAATCATTTTGTAAAGAGGAATTACTGGCTATTGTAGGATGAAATTATGTAGATCCATAAATACAGTATTATTTATGGATTATGCTTGAAGTCATCTTTAAATGCCTTAATATCAACAGGGTGCAATACCACCCCCTAGAGGACAGAATCATTTTTGCACATTTCACACATTTTTGGAGGAGAATTTAGGAATATTTGCAAAAGGAGGAGGCCTTTCAGCCCCTCAGGCTGACTCCACCAGGTCCACCTGAAATGCATCAATCGTCTGGAGGTCAATTAGCGCAGTTCCAGGACATCACTGCATGAGTTCCTCAGGGTAGTGTCCGAGGCCCAACCATCTTCAGCTGCTTCATCGATGACCTTCCTTCCATCATAAGGTCAGAAGTGGGGATGTTGGCTGATGATTGCACAATGTTCAGCAACATTTGCGACTCCTGAAGCAGTCCATGTCCAAATGATTTGGACAATATCTAGGCTTGGACTGAAAAGTGGCAAGTAACATTTGCATCACAAAAGTGCCAGGCAATGACCATCACCAACAAGAGAGAATCTAACTGTCACCCTCTGACATTCAATGGCATTACCATCACTAAACACCCCACCATCAACATCCTGGGGGTTACCATTGACCAGAAAATGAACTGGATTAGCTAGAAAATACTGTAGCTACAAGAGCAGGTCAGAGGCTAGCAATCCTGTGGTGAGTAACTTACCAGCGGACTCCCCAAAGCCTGTCCACCATCTACCAAGAACAAGTCAGGAGTGTGATGGAATACTCTCCACTTGCCTGGATGAGTGCAACAATACTCAAGAAGCTTGATACCATCCATGACAAAGCAGATCTCTTGATTGGCACCACATGCACAAACATTAACTGCCTCCACTATTGATGCATAGTAGCAGTAGTATGCACCATCTACAAGATGCATTACAAGAACTCACCAAGCTCCTTAGACAGCATCTTCCAAACCCATGACATCTATCATCTAGAAGGGCAAGGGCAGCAGAAAGATGGGCACACCACAACCTCGAAGTTCCACTCCACGTTACTCACTATCCTTACTTGGAAATATATCGGCCGTTCCTTCACTGTCGCTGGGTCAAAAACCTGCAACTCCCTCCCTAACAGCACTGTGGGTGTGTCTACACCACATGAACTGCAGCAGTTCAAGAAGGCAGCTCACCACCACCTTCTCAAGGGCAACTAGGGATGGGCAATAAATGTTGGCCTTGCCAGCAAAGCTCACATCCCATGAATGAATAAAAAGCAACCCCATTTTCCTGCTGTTGCCTCATACTTTTTGATACTCTTACCCAACAAAAATCTATCAAGCTCAGTCTTGAAAGGCTTTATTAGCCTCAAAATCACCATCCTTTTAGAGTTCTAGATTTTGCATGAAAAAGTGTTCCATGACCTCACTTCCGACTGGCCCTTTGTGCCTTTGATTCCTCCACTAGAGAAAACTGTTTCTGCTTATTCTGTCGAATCCTTTCAGCATTTTGAGCAGCTTGATCCGATCACCCCTCAATCTCCTGTACTCAAAGGAATGCAAGGCAAACTTATTCAACCTGTCCTCATTATTGAATCCTTTATGATCTGGTTACATTCTTAAGTGATTTAGACAGGATTGGATATTTTCTGAGGGGTAAAAAATAAACTGTAATTTTATTGTGAGTGCCTGTCAGCATGCTGCCTCGCTACATAGAACATTATGGAGTGTAGGGGGCAGTGGTGTGTGTCAGCTTCACCTCTGACTTCTGAGCGATCCGAATCGCTCCCGCTCCCTGGGTTCTAGACCTTGGACTTATTTGGGGGTTGTGACAAAGCGCAGCAGACAACTGGTTTTGGTGCAAGAAAAAAAGACTATGTTTATTGAAGTCACAAATGAACTTATAACATTAGGATTACATTGAGATTATACAGACCTACAAAGTACACTTAGTTAAGAATGGGGAACACATGGCATAATGAGGGAAAAGTCACGCAACTAATCCCCTTATCCTTGTCCCACCCCTAAAACCTAACTAAATTGAACTGGGAGAGGTCAGGGATCATGCTCACCAACCCAGGGTTCCTTGACAGTTTGAATCCAGCCAGGTAAGCCAGTTGCAGTTTTGGGGTACGCTCCTTGTGTCCTCTGGGGCCTGCCGTCCCCACGTGGTCCTGGTCTGTGGAATCTGCGAAGGTTCTTCAGTTGGGTGGAGGGCGCGGTTGTGGGTTGTGGATCTTGGTGGAGGGCTGCGGTTGTGAGTGGTCGATCTTGGTGGAGGGTTGTGATTGCGGCCTTGTTGTCTTCGGTTGAGCCTGCCACCCCGTGCCCCTCGCCATGATATTGCCTGCGGGCCTGCAAACCTCCAGATCTCCTCGCTCCGCTTGGCTCAGCTCCTTGCTTAAACTCTGCTCACCCTCCTATGTCCGCTTCATCTTTGAAACTGGTGGCCCAGTTATACAGTTTTTTCAAATTTCTTATCTCAATCCAATCAAGCTTAGTTCTTTGTTTGATTTTGGTGGGCTTCCCCAGGTGCTTGTTGTCTCATTGTTTTTAATGGGCTCGCATGATCTTTACCGTTGTCTTCCTGTCCCTGTAACTAGTTTTGAACTGAAAGCCATTGTTTTTGTGGAGTATTGATGGGTTTGTATAAATGCATTGAATTGTGGCCTTCCTGCCTTAGTAGTTAGTAGCGATTATTTATGCAAAATTTTGATGGGCTTTAATTCTGCGTAAGATGAAGTCTTTCTCTGGGTTGATTGTTTTAAAGGGAAGAATGTGTATTCTGTCTCCTCTCGTCCTAGCCTCCTGTGTGCAGGGTTCTACACTTAACTCAGCAGTTGGGTCCTCTGCCATAAAAGTCCAAAAGTCATATCCTTATTGATGGTATGAAAAATGTGGGAATTTTGAGAACCCTTCAGAAGTCCCCAATCAGGTCTGGCATAAGTAAAAACAGAGTGAAGCTCTCTCTATTTTTCCTCTGTGAGATTGTTTAATCCTGACCTCAGTTGGGCACCCTTTTATTCCACTGGTGTGCCATTGCTATTTCTCATGCCCGGCCGATGCCGTGATCTCTCTGTATTTGCCAGTTAACCAAAAAATTGGAAAGAGCTTTACGTTGTTGCTACATGTCCACCAAGCACGGGGTCAGAGTTTGCTCAGCTTCCTTTCACCTCATGATGTCCTGAAGCTTTTCACAGCACTTTTGCATTGCTTTGATGTAGGAAATGCAAAAGCCAGTTTGTGCCCAGCAAGAACCGGCAAACAGCAAAGTGATAATGGCCAGATCATCTGTTCTATTCACATTGATTGAGGCACAAACACTGAAGAAAGCTCTGCCAGATGTTCTTTAAAACAGGGTCACTGGACCCTTTGCGTTCACTCGAGAGGACAGGCTAGGGGCGGAAGTTACCATACCTGCTGGCATTGGGCATGTTAGGCAACATGAGCAGACAATGTGTGCGAGAAGGACAAAAATCGGTTTTACACTGTAAAGCCAGTTTGTAATTGTCTGCTCTGCCCAGCCAGAATGAGAAAACAGTAAAAACTGGGAAATAAGAATACTGGCCTGAACTGGTCATGCAGACCTTAAAATGGAACACCAACAAAAACTGGTTAATACGGTTACTGGTCCAAACTGTTTTTTTCCCTCCTGGGGGTTCAATGGTGGGTCGCGTTCCTGCCGTTGGACATCAGCAACCTCATTGTAATACATCTGCATATCATTATACGCCCAGCTCACTGGAATCACCCCCCAACCCCCCCTCATTCTCGATCACCCAAGCAGGCTGACGTGTTTCACAATTGTACATAAGCGACGTGCACCTGATGAGCTGCACTTCCCTCGGGTCTTCAAGGTTTGTTTGACTACCTTGCTTCAATCAGCACTCGCAGTCATCAGCGCCAGGCTTCACAGACAGCACCACATCACTGCCAGGGGGGCTCATGGGTAGGTCCCTACCTACCATAAGGCTTTTCAATGGCTGCAGGGGTAGGCATTGCTTGGGGAAGGAGGAGAAGTGGCCTCAGGCAAGGGAAGAGGCTGCAGGGTGAGGCCTGCACTGGAGAAAGGGGGAATCCCAGGGTGTGTGTGTGGAGGGCACATGCTGATCTGTGCAAGTGGCCTCAAGATGGTGAGTGCTGAGGAGGCAGACTCCAGAGGAGATGAGGCCAGATGGAGATGTGAGGGTGTGTGTGTGAGAGAGTGAGTGGTGATGTCCCTTGAGCTGGCAGTGACTGAGATGCCAGTGAATGTGTGGTGGGCTTGTGAGTGTGTGAGTTTAGAGTGATGAGATGGTTGCCTTACCCTGGTTGAGATGAGATCATGCATCCTCTATCCACATTGGATGGCTGACCTGTTCTGTGCAGCATTGGCACTGACCACCACTGAGTGGTAACGTTGCTAAGATAAAAGCAAAAAATTGCGGATGCTGGAAATCCAAAACAAAAACAAAAAATACCTGGAAAAACTCAGCAGGTCTGGCAGCTTCTGCGGAGAGGAGCACAGTTAACGTTTCGTTAATGGGTTCCTCTCTGCAGATGCTGCCAGACCTGCTGAGTTTTTCCAGGTATTTTTGTTTTTGTTTGGTAATGTTGCTACCACTCCTGTGGCCAGAATGGGGATAGAGGAGGTCACAGCGTCCAGAAGGTGCTTGAAGGGTGCGTCACTAAACTGGGGGCCTTTGGGGGTGGGCTGCCGTCCTCTTGCCTTTTGGGGCCTTGTCTTCTTTGTAAGAGTGCTCGGCTGGATGCACTGAGAGATGAACACACAGCTGCACTTTACATGTGGCACCTGGTCTGATGATGCAGTGAGGTGATGGCATGGCGGGTGAATCGGAGCCTGCCCGCCCTTTGAATGGCGTGTTTTCTGGCAATGCATGATTAATGAGGCTAGATTGGAATGATACGGCATAAAACACCATCACAGTCAATGGGTAAAGCATCTTTTTTCTGGGACGATTCTGCTCTAGAGCTTGGTTTAAGACATAATCCAAATGAGAGCATCACTGACAGAACAGTACTCTCTGAAAGCTGCACTAGACAGCCTCGGTTTTGTGCTTAAGCCTCTTTGGTGGTTTATGAGCCGTTGCCTCACATTGGCCCCTGGTCAAGGCTTGACTTTAAGATTTTCATCCTTGTTTTTAAACCTATCTCTCCCTATCTCTATAATCTCCTTCACCCCCACAATCCTCTAAGGTACCTGCATTCCTCTAATTCTGGGCCCTTGAGCATCCCCAATTTTAATCGCTCCACCATTAGTGGCCATGCCTTCAGCTGCCTCGGGCCTAAGCTCTGGAATCCCTTCTCTTCACCTCTCTGGCTACCTCTATTCCTTCCTTTAAGATGCTCCTTAAAGCCTAGCCCTTTGGCCAAGCTTTTGATCTCCTACCTAATATTGCCTTTTGTGGCTCGGAGCCTAATTTTGCTTTACGCAGCTCCTGTGAAGTGCTTTGGAGCGTGTAGTTATGTTAAATGGTCACTTCATGAATATAAGTTGTTGTTGTCTGACCCAGAGGTGAGAGTGATTTCAACCAAGGCACTGCAGACTGCACAAATTGGCGGATACCATATTTGCAGGCCGTGGGTTCCATATTTTATTTTGAGTGGCTGATTCACTTCTCCGAAAAGATACTGAACAAATTGGCCGGTCTCTTCTGCTAGATGCACACAGCGCCTATCGTTAGCGTGTGTCTCCTTGCTTTGATCTCTGCCTTGCCGCCCATTTGGTTATCACTGAAAATGCATCTTGACTAAATGCGAAAATATTGGTTCATTAATTTTATACGATTACTTTTTCTGGCTGTAGAGAGTCGACAGTGATAAAAAGACATAAGGCTTAGGGATTTCCATGAGCGTGTAAATAATTTACAGTGTAATTTTGAGAGGAACTAAATTACTGCTGCCTTACTCATTCAGAATAATTGATGAGCGCTTGAAATTTGCTATACACCAGTGGGGAAAGACAGCACACTGACCTTTTCTTCATGCATATGGATTAAAGTGCTCACCGGCTATACAATCCAACATGCCCAGAAATTGGGACATCTACAATTGCTACGAGTGAATCTCCCAAAAAAATTAACTCTATTTCACTATGATTCATTTTCCATTAGGAAGGGCTGAGGCCTATAGAACAACAACAGTTTGCATCTATATAGCGGGTTTAATGTATTAAAACACTCCAGAGGCACATACGGAATTTGACACTGAACCACAAAAAGAGATAATAAGCTAGGTAACTGAAAGCTTGCTTGAGGGAATAGATTTTAAGGAGCATTTTTATTGAGGAAACAGAGATAGAGACAAGGGGCAGAATTTTCTGCCCGCCGGGAGGGCCCGGCCCAACCCAATCTCTGGCGGGTGGGGAGCCGATATCCGAAGCCGGCCACACCACCATTTTACGTGGGCGGGCCAATTAAGACACGCCCGGTGTGACGCCCAGTGGGAGGCATTCCCCAAAAGCGAGAGTGCGCTCTTTCGCACATGCACACGAAAGAGCGCACATCTCCCTGAGGCTAAGTGCAGCCTCAGGGAGATCGCATACACTTTGAAAAATGTTAAAAAAAAAGAAGAAAAAAAAATTCCCTAACATGTCCCCCTCACGTGACAATGTCACATGAGGTGGGACATTTCTATAATTTGCAGATTAACTTTATTAAAATGTTTAAAACCCTACATGAAACCTCATCCCACCACTGGATGAGGTTTCATGTTTTCTCTAGCTGCCGCCGGAGCTCCTGGCCGACCCCCCCCAACCTTAAGGTTGGACGGGCAGGTCCTTTAATTGTTTCAATGATCCTGTCAATGGCCTCAATTGACCATTGACAGGTCGGCGGGCCCGCAGCTGATTTTGCTGCGCCCCCACCTTCCTGAAAATTTAAATGGGGCGGGGTGATGTTGGGGGTTCCACCCGACACCATCCCATGGTTAGGATTTGGAATTCACTGTCTGATAGAGTAATGGAAACATTCAAAAGGGAATTGGATAAATACTCGAAGTAAAAAGGATTGCAGGGATATGGGAAAGACCTGGGGACTGGGGCTAATTGGATTCCTCTTTGAAAGAGCAAGAGAAATGGCTTCCTTCTGTACTGTACAATTCTACAATTCTATGATCTTATAGACCAGACTCCAATATTCACCAGGAAGCCCGAGCAAAGAAATGGCAAGTCTGTTTTCTGCCAACTCAGGTCAGCCTGGTTGTTGACTGGGGCCAGGAAACAGCACAAAATGATTCTTTTTTAACCTTCTGATGGATATCTTAGACTTCTTCACTTACAGTTTCACACCCACCCACTCTCCCCCTACCCTGCTCCATGCCAACCTGATCATGGGTCAATCCAGCAGCCAATGTTACCGACATATCTGGTCAATGGGAGGCAACCGTGCCTGATGAATTTGGGTGATTTCACATCAACTTCCTGCCCAGAACTCCACTGGCTATTGAAGCACTTTGTGACCTGGCAGCTCAATAGCTTAGTTCACAGTAAGGCCAGCCATGAAAATATCCTGGGTTTCCCTCAGGCTTCTCTCGACATGTGGTGTGATGTGCATCCCACATGAAAATTGCTTCCAGTGAGCTGATGTTGAAATGCTGTGACTGCTTGAGGGAAAAACACTGACAGCAATGAGATGAATGACACATGAACCTGAATTTTGATGGATTGTCTCAAGGAAGAACATTAGCTCAGTCATCTCCGCAGTCTCTTTAAAGCAGGACCTTGGGATATTTAATATCCAACTGAACTTTGCCCTAAAGATATATTACACATTAGATTACCACAGAAACCCTCAGGTGCATGTCAGCAGACAGAGTGAAATAGCAAGCAGTGATTTTTATAATGCTCCAGAATTTTTTTGCCAAAGACTTAAAAGGCGGGACTTTTAAATATCTTGATAGCTAGAGAGCTCCCTTTGACAGATGCTTTTGACAGGCCCTCATGACACTTTTGACAGCTTCCTTTTACAGCTTCTGACAGGTTTGACAGTTGATTTTGTTGAGCCTGTTGACAATTCAATGAACTTGACGGTAATGTGTTTACACACTTATTACACACATTCATGTCTAATTTTACAAATTCCAATGGGCATCTGATCTAACTTAGAGGGAACGTTACCTCCACCAAAGAGCACCTTGCCTCCCCAAAGGTGGCCCAGGACCAGATCCATAATGGTACCTTACCTCTTCAAATGGGTACCATGACTGTCCAAATGAAAACACAAAGTTCAGACCTGCTTTTACCAGGTTTCAGATTTCACACACTCCAAAGCTACCAGAATCCCAGTTGAATGGAGTCAGCTTATGATTTAAATGGTCAGCTGCTTCTGTAAACCGCGCATGCGCAAAATGCGTACCACCCCCAAACCCTCCGCGAAAATGGAAATTGCTCTGTTCGGGGGTGGGACTTACAATTTTGGGGCCACTTCGACCATTTTTGGCCACATGGGAGAGGTTTTCCAACGTGGCAGAAATCTGGGCCGTAAGTTTGACTGATGCTTTTTTGGTTACAATAGCAACTATAGGAGTCAACGGGCAGAATCCGACTGACATACCACACACCCTTGAATCTCGTTTGTTTCTTATTAATGATTATACCTTGTCACCCTCCCCCCATGATACTTTGGAGTGGGGGGATGGTGAGGGGGAATTTTAAATCCCAAAAATTGCTGTTTCTGGGTTAGGTGTATAGTATAAATGAAAAAAAAAACCTGTATCCTGCATGTCTTTCGAAGAAAATATGTTAATTGAGTCCTGCTGTTAAATGCTTTATTCCAGGTTTCTCAACCTCAAAACTATACCCTCGCAACCCAGCTCCCTCCCTGCCTCTGAGTGACTAACAGCCCTGGTCCCTGACTTCCACTTCCTTTCTATTGGCTCAACAGCTTTTGAATATTTTTTTTTAAATCCCGCTCAATGTATATTATCATCTTTCATCTGGTTGGTCATGTCCTTGTCTGTTGCTGTCAAGTATTACATTACTCCTCTTATCCCTCACATGATATCGCCTGACCTGTAATGGCTTCCTTGTCACCTTTAAGTCCTCAGAGAAGCCCTCTTCATCAAAGAGCACCATCAGCTGGCAGCTGATACAGTGATACAGGACCCCAAAAAAACTCCACACCTCCGTCTGAAATATCCATCCCTACCGGAACGCACTATACACCCGACAAACTGATGCTAACCCACCACAAGAACATAAGAACACAAGGAATGGGAGCAGGAGCAGACTATAGGGCTCACCGAGCCTGCTCTGCCATTCAATATGATCATGGCTGATCTGGGCTTCAACTCTGTTTTTCAGCCTGCTCCCTTTATTCCCAGAGAAACCAAAAATGTGTCTATCCCAGTTTTAGCTGTATTCAACAATGGAGCATCCACAACCCTCTGGGGTAGAGAGTTCCAAAGATACAGAAGGCTTTGAGTGAAGTAATTTCTTGCAGTGGCACACCTCCTGGTTGACCACCAACATCACCAATCGCAACCTGGTAACTGACCCGAATGATTAAGTCTCAGGTTTGAGCCTCTGATGAAGAATCTGAACAGCCTTTGAAAATCTGAAAACCCTCAACTGCTTGAGCTCAGGCCAGAGAAAGTGTGGCCATTCGCTCCACATGTGGAACATGAGGAACAGCTCAAATTGCGACTGTGGCCATCCAAGTCAGGCCATCACCCAAAAACTGAACTCCTGCCCCGAGCGATCCATTTCTGGTGGCATCACAACAATTCACACTGCGTCAGCGGAAGCCGTTGAATAGATTGTTAACCTTAGCGTTGAAATTTAACTGCTTATGCAGCCATAAGAATAATAATACAGTTACAGGGGAAGTAGTGGCACTATTGCTGAACTAGTTATCCAGAGACCCAGCATAAAGCTTTGGGGACCTGCATTCAATAAAAATCTGGAACTAAAAAGTCTAATGATGACCATGACAACCATTGTTGATCGTTAAACACCCATCTGGTTCACTAATGCCCTTTAGGGATGGAAGGAAATCTGCTGTCCTTACCTGGTCTGCCCTACATGTGACTCCAGGCCCACGGCAATGTTGTTGACTCTTAAATGCCCTCTAAGGGTGGGCGATAAATGCTGGCCTAGCCAGCGACGCCCACATCCCATGAATAAATTTAAAAAAAATACCCCATGTTGTACCCATTGCAGCATATTGTACATGGCTTTCTCCTTTACATTGAAAATAAAAGTAGAGCAGATGTTCGTTCATGTCTGAACCTTTGATGTCAGTCAGTTAGTAGCCTCTCTTATCTCTGAGTCACGAAGTTCTAGGTTCAAATCCCACTCCAGAATTTATGCATACAAATTTAGGGTGATTCTCCGGTGTCCTACCGTGGGAATGCTGCCCCATTAAGGTGCCATTAAACCGAGGTCTTGCCTGCTCCCTCAGGAGAATGTAAAAGATTTTATGTCACCATTTAGAAGAAAACTAGGGGGACTCCTTTGTGTCCTGGCCGATTCATATCCGGCAATCAACATCACGCAAAGGCAAAATGCTGCAGATGTTGGAAATCTGAAATAAGAACAGAAAGTGTTGGAAATACTCAGTAGGTCTGGCAGCATCTGTGGAGAGAGAAACAGAGTTAGCATTTCAGGTGGACATCCTTTAAGGTCATCCACTTGAAACATTCACATAAAAGCATTGCTGTTTGTGGATGCTTGCTCTGTGCAAATTGGCTTCTGTAGTTCCTACATTACAGCAGTAATGAAATAAATCAAAGACACTTACAGTGCAGAATGAGGCCATCTGGCCCATCGTTCCTGTGCCGGGTGACAATAGTATCTAGCCTAATCCCACTTTCCAGCTCTTGGCCCCCTAGCCTTGTGAGTTCTGGCACTTCAAGCGCATGTCTAAGTATTTCTTAGTTACGAGGGTTTTGCCTTTACCACCATTTCAGTCAGCGAATTCCAGATGAAAACATTTCCCCTCAAATTCCCTCTAAACCTCCTACCTCTTACCCTAAATCTATTTTACCTGGTTATAGACTAACAAAGGGGAAAAGGACCTTCCGATCCACTCTATCTGGACCTCCCACAATCTTATACACTTCAGCTGGGCCTCCCTTCCTCTGTTCATTGGCTGTAAAACACTTTGGGACATCCTGAGCTCATGAAAAGTGCTGGATAAATGCAAGTCATTTTGCTAAAAATTGTGGGGAGACGTTGGTGTTGTGGTAATGCACCACCCCGGACCAGACGTCCAAGCTAATGCTCTGTGGAAATGGGTTTGAATTCCACCATAACAGCTGATGGAACTTAAACCCAATTAATCAATCTGGAACTAAAAGCTAGTCTCAGTAATGGTGACCGTTACAACTATCGTCGACTGGTGAAAAAACCCACTTGGTTCAATAATGTCCTTTGAGGAAGGAAATCTGCTGAGTTTACCTGGTCTGGTGTACACGTGACTCCAGAGCCACAGCAATGTGGTTAAACATTAACTACCTGGAACTCCCTCCCTAACAGCACTGTGGGTGTACCTTCACCACAGGGACTGCAGCGGTTCAAGAAAGCAGCTCACCACCACCTTCTCAAGGGCACTTTGGGATGGGCAACAAACGTTGGCCCAGCCAGTGATGCCCACATCCTATGAAAGAATAAAGAAAAAATAATCTGTGTCCAGATCTAATGTGTGCCAAACGTGGGTCTTTCTTTTCTTTTCTCCTATCTTTACTGACCCTAAGGATCTCTTAATGAAATAATTCTGAGCCTGTTCCAATCCAATTTCCAATGAGAGCGATTCCACAGCACAAAAATGGGCATAATTTGGTGATAATTGTTTTGGGATGCCCTAAAGATGTTACAAATGTAAGTGTGTTCTTTGCTATAATTTGGCAGTAAGTGGTATTAAATTTGCAGTAACTCACAATGAAGCTGTGAAAGTGGCCAGTGGGAAAAGTGTAAATTGTAGAGTACTGAATAAGAGCTGTTCTTGTTATGTTAGGAGCATATGGAAACATCATTGAGTAGAGGAAGCTCTCTAATTGATCTCGCACAAACCTAAAAATCTAATTAGATGGAAAGATAAGAGTCCACATTTTTATAATGTGTTTCTACGATAGTAGTAAATGTAGACCCGAACATATAAGAGCTTTTCCATAATACATTGATAAGCAAACTGTTGCCTTCCCTACAAGGTACCTCCTACACCTTGTTACAATGCTCCATCTTGGGGCAATATTAGATTGGTAATAGTTGGGTAACAGGAAGATATTTCATATTTGTGGGCTGCCAACAAGTGAGAATAATCTGCACAAGTTTACAAGTATACATATGAACAATGATGGATGGGAAGGGACCCACTGACCAATCCAAACACTCCCATAGAAAATCGATACCTTTTGTATCACAATATATACACACTCCCCAGCCCACACAAAACTGGTGGCGGTGGTGTAATCATTGAACTAGTACTCCAGAGGCCCAGGTAAGGGTCTGGGGACATGGGTTCAAATCCCACCACAGCAACTGCAGGACTTTAAATTTAATTAATAATTCTGGAATGTAAAACTGGTCTCGGGCACGATGACCATGAAACTATCATCAATTGTTATAAAAACCCATCTGGTTCACAAACACCCCTTTAGGGAAGGAAACCCGCCATCCTTATCTGGTCTGGCCTACATGCGACTCCTGACCCACAGCAATGTAGTTGACTCTTAACTGCCCTCTGAAATGGCATTGCAAGCCACTCAGTTCAAGGGAAATTAAGGATGGGCAACCAATCTAGCTTAAACAGAATTACCTGGAAAAACTCAGCAGGTCTGGCAGCAGCGGCGGAGAAGAAAAGAGTTGACATTTCAAGTCCTCATGACCCTTCAACAGAACTTGAGTTCGAGTCCAAGAAAGAGTTGAAATATAAGCTGGTTTAAGGTGTGTGGGGGGTGACGGAGAGAGAGAGAGAGAGAGAAGTGGAGGGGGTTGGTGTGGTTGTAGGGACAAACAAGCAGTGATAGAAGCAGATCATCAAAAGATGTCACAGACAATAGAACAAAAGAACACATAGGTGTTAAAGTTGGTGATATTATCTAAACGAATGTGTTAATTAAGAATGGATGGTAGGGCACTCAATGTATAGCTCTAGTGGGGGTGGGGGGAGCATAAAAGATTTAAAAATATTTAAAAATAGTGAAAATAGGTGGGAAAAGAAAAATCTATATAATTTGTTGGGGAAAAAAAACATAAGGAAGGGGGAAACAGAAAGGGGGTGGGGATGGAGGAGGGAGCTCAAGACCTAAAGTTGTTGAATTCAATATTCAGTCCGGAAGGCTGTTAAGTGCCTAGTCGGAAGATGAGGTGTTGTTCCTCCAGTTTGCCTTGGGCTTCACTGGAACAATGCAGCAAGCCAAGGACAGACATGTGGGCAAGAGAGCAGGGTGGAGTGTTAAAATGGCAAGCGACAGGGAGGCTTGGGTCATTCTTGCGGACAGACCGCAGGTCCAATCTAGCTTTGCCAGCAATACCCACATCCCATGAAAGAATAAAGAAAAACATCTTTAACATTAATTTCTCACTGAGAAATTGCAGTGGGAATGTTGTCCTACGTTCTGTGATTTTGTTGAGAATCTGTCCCAGCTAAAGATTTGGATTTTTAACTTGCCATCCTGCTGTAAAACTGGCATTCTGTTGTGCCACCCATTGTAAAAAACATCCAACTTTCATACGTATGGATATCAATGGCAAGTTGGAAATCTACTCCAGGACTTTAGAAGTCTTTGAGCAGAATCATCCCAGAATTGCACTATGAATGGTAGTGGGCATGATAAAGGACATTTTACCGACTGGCCGCAATGGTGGGTTTTCACGCTGTATCGTCTGCTTCCCACCTCATCAATTTTGCAGCCACAGGAAACATACCATCTTGCTGGCAGGCGGCCTCTGAATCACCCGCTAAGCCGTTACCTCACTGTTTCCACACTCCATGTGCCATATCTAAACTGTAGCCACGCACACAGTTCTCAATGCTTTCAGCCCAAAACTGCTCCAGTGAAGACATGGTCCTGAAAGGCAAGAAAAGTGCAGCCGCCCATCACTTGAATGCTTTTTGGAAGCCGGCTATGATGTCCTCCACTTCCGCTCTGGCTGCAGGAGGTCCAGCAATCTTACCGCTTTGGCTTGGGATGGGGTGGCAGTGGTGGTCAGTGTCAATGCTGCACAGAAGACGTCGACCATCCAGTGCAGGAAGAAGATGAATGATCTCATCTGTGCCGCCAGGATAAGGCAACCATCTTATCACTCTAAACTCACACAGTCACTAGGATCTCACTCACTGCCAGCTCAAGGGACATCACCAATCACTCTTTTGCATACACCCTCACATCTCCATCTGGTCTCATCTCCTCTGGAGACTGCCTCCTTGGCCCTCACCCTCTTGAGGCCTCTTGCACAGATCAACTTTTGCCCCTGCACACATCCTGGGACATCACCCTTCTTAGTACAATGCTGGCACTGCAGCCTCTTCCCTGGCCTGAGACCAATTCTCCCCCTTCCCCAAGCGAGCCCTAGCCCCGCAGCCATTAAGAAGCCACCGCTGCCTTACAGCTCATCTGGTAGGTGGAGGCCTACCTGTGAGCCCCCCTAACAGTGATGTGGTGCTGCCTGCAAAGGTGGCACTGACGACCCCGAGTGCTGCCCAAGGCAAGGTAGGCAAACAAACCTCAAAGTCCCAAGTGAAGTGCAGCTCGCCAGGTACACGTTGCTTATGTACAATTGTGAAACACGTCGGTGTGTAATCACATCGACGTTCCCAGATGATCCAGTGTAGGGGGATGATTCCGGCGAGCAGGGTTTATAATAAGATGCTAAAGTATTGAAATTAAGTTCCTGACATGCAGCAGTGGGAAACGCAGCTCGCCATTGACGGGTTGAGTGGACGCTCGCCAACAGGTTTCACGACAGCACAAAACCAATTTTTGGCCTTCTTGTCATATTGTCCACTCACGCTGTCGAATAGACCTGTCACCAACGGGAGCTGAAAGTTCCAAAGAGCAATTGTCAATGAGATAAAGGTTTTTTTTGTCCATAATATAAAGTGCACCTCTGCTAATGATTTCATTTGAACTACTTGTTGAATACCATCTCACATTTCTCCAGTTGAATATCATCTCACATTAGTCCAATGATACTTCATCATCCTGATTGGTCATTCTAATTGCCTCGTTAAAAATTGGTAAAGAATCAAAAACCCAGTCTCTCATGCAGAAAAAGCCTGCATTTATTTAGCAATTTTTCACATCCTAAGGACATGCTCAGATGTTTAATAGACAATGAATTACTCCCAACGGTGCAGTCAGTGTCATTTTCTAGGCAAAAGTCACAGCCAATTTATTCAGAGCAAGATTTTGCAATCAACAAACAAGGTGAGCATTTGAAAAGTCTCACTTCTAAATCAGAAAGTTGTCCACCCGAGAGATATGAGCACATAACCTAAGTTGACACTTCCATGCAATACTACCATAGCTCAGACACCCAAATCTCCCCCAGGATCACCCTTCCTTCTTTTCACCTTGGACTGGCTTGGCTTCATAAAGGACCTGGTGAATTCCCAAACCCTTTGATTTTTGTTTTATTTATTCATTCTTTCATGCGATGTGAGCATCACTGGCAAGGCTGGCATTTGTTGCCTACCCCTAATTGCCCCTTGAACTGAGTGGCTTGGCAGGCCATTTCAGTGGGTAGTTAAGAGTGACCCACATTGCTGTGGGTCTAGAGTCATATGTAGGCCAGACCAGGTAAAGATGGCAGAGTTCCTTCCCTAAAGGACATTAGTGAATCAGATGGGGTTTTGTTTATTACAATTTATGCCTCAACAGAGGATACCTCAACTTTAACCTGGTTCCAGCTGTTGTGTTCCTTCCTGGCCTCCATCTCCTCTTCATGAATAGTGAACACATTAATATCTACCCTTGTATGAATGTTGGCTAGGACACTGGGTTAAACCCCTGTTTCAAATAGCACCACTTATGTCTCTCATATCCATTTAAACAGAAAGGCAGGACCGCCATTTAATATCTCACCCAGAAAATGGCAGCTCTCTTTAGTGCTATGCTGGAATGTCAACCTAGATTACTGCTTGGAATTTTCATGGGGACTTTCGGGCCAGATTCAGACCTAAACCTGCTTTCCATCAAAGTAATCGTAGCCGGTCAGGAGAATCCCTATGGAATTCCAGGAAGAAAGGCTTAAGAACAGTCTTGAATATCCTCAATGGTGAATCATCCACAACCCACTGGGGTTGAGAAAACCAAACATGCACAATCATTTGAATGAATACATTTCCCCTCATCTCAGTCCGAAATGATCAACCCCTTATGCTGAGATTATACCCCTATGTTCCACATTGATCAGCCAGGGGAAACAACCGCTCAGTGTCTACCCTGTCAAATCCTTTCAGAATCTTGTATGTTTCAATCAGATTACCTCTCACTCTTCTAAACTCCAGGGAATATAGGCCCAATTTAGTCAGCCTCTCATCATAGGGCAACTCCCTCATCTCAGGAACCAATCTAGTGCATCTTTGCTGTACCACCTCCAAGGCAAGTGTATCTTTTCGTAAACATTGAGACCAAAACTGCGCACATTACTTTCCAGGCGCTATACAGTTTTAGTAAGACTTGCTTATTCTTGTACGCCAATCCCCAACATGCCATTTGCCTTCCTAATTGCTTACTGGACCTGCATGCGAGCTTTCTATGTTCCTTATACGAGTGCATCTAAGTCTCTCTGAACATCAACACTTAAAAGTTTCATGCCTTTTAAACAAATTCTGTTTTTCTGTTCTTGCTTCAAAATGGTGGAGTGAGCATTCATTCCACAACTTCTGATCCTGAAGCAAGAGTGCTACCAAATGAACCAAGCTAAAATTATAACTTTAGGCTGTAATATTCCAACCCTCAATAACCATTGGAGGATGCATTAATTAGCAAAGTAAAGAACTTTGTCCCCTTAACCGTTCCTCCTGAAAATTCCCAGTTATAGACTTGTTATGGTCGAGAAAATTGCCATCAGAATTCACACTTTCTTTTGCAGTATATGATGTGGGGGAGGAGAGGCAGTGATACAGTTCTCACTGTCATCTCACATTTCATTGTGTTTTGCTGCCTACAAGTTAGTGTCTATTATTATGTCATTGCCACCTTGAAATTTTTCTGTATTAATGTCACTGCACTCAGAGTCAGGGCCATAAATGTCACCTCCCATTTCTTTTGCTTGAAGTCTTGTATGTGCTGAATCAAAAGGCATAACACACAATGTCTTTCCTTACATTTCTCACACACTGATGCGGTGCTTTATAGTTCCTTGATGACCTTTTTTTTACCCTCGCTATACTATTGGCCTGAGCAGTTTAGGCTGTTAATGGTTGTGGTAGCTCTTCCATTCTGTAGCAGTAGGCACAAGGTGTTTGGGAATAATGATTAGCCAGTTATGATCTATCATGTTGATAGATCTCTTCAGCTAAGCTCTATTGCTTTACTATTTTCTCCTGGATACTGCGTAAGTCTCAGACTGAACTGGTCCTGTATCTCACGTTTTACACACTCCTTGTGTACCTGGATAAGTTTTACAAAGGCTGGTGGGATAAGTATGTCCTTTCTCTGCTTCCCTTTCATTCTTCCTGGCATCTTAACAGTTTTAGCTGCTTGAGATTCAGAGCAGTATATGTCTCCATTCTGTGCTCACATTTAGTATTTTTTTGCTGTTGAGAATCCTAGATGAAAGCTTGAGTCCTGAAGTATGTGACAATAACAAAAAGATAGGAGAGACAAGATGAAATAAGGAGTTGTGGCAAGTGGCTCTAAGCCTGAGGTTTAGAAGCCTTGTTGTATATGTTACTATTGACTCATTGATAGCACTTGTGCCTCTGAATCAAAAAGCCAGAGGTTAAGCACTATTCAGATACTGAAGGGTATTGCCTAGGCTGCTACTTCAGTGCCACCTTTTTGAGATAAGGCATTATATCGAGGCACTATCTACTGTCATGACGATTAAAGGTATGTCAAATTATTACTTATAAAATAGGAACTTTACTCATTATGGAATCTTTTGAAACTGGCTTTTCTTTTAAAAGGGACAAAATGTGCTGCAAAGGATGGCTGCCAAAAGGGTCATTTGACCTGGTCTGTGAATTCAAAATGACCACATTGTTTCGCAAGGGCATTCCAGACTAATAGATGTCAAGTACTTATCTCCTGAGACCATCCAAAAGATGATTTCTGGCTTGAATGAGTCTTTCTAAAACAGTGGCGTTGAGTATCTCAACTCTACCCCCCCCCCCCTCCCCCCACTCCAGGGTGAATGTCAATAAATAATAACCCAGGTTGTGGCTTAATCAACCTAAGATCAACACTATATTTAGAAAATGGAACTTTGAGAAGCCACCTGGTAGGGCAGCTGTGTTGGTCTCCCCTTAATCTTTAACTATTGTGTGCCAAAAGACACAGGAGCAGCAGAAAAGGCAGTGACACCTAACTCTTAAGAACCGCGGACTATAACATCATAAGGTTTCCAAACCTGTTCCTTTTTGAGTCCACCATTACATGAAACTGACCTCCTAGTAATGAGCTGCCAAGTAACTAACTTCACAACCCACAGAAAGTCCATCTCTTTGAGAGAATCTGGAAACAACTTTGGTACATGGCTTTAGCTATTAAATTCACCTAAACTACACTTCAGGAATGAAGTCATTTTCTTCATCAAGCCTGCAATGTCTATTTTCCAGAATCAGCCAATCATGGGAATTATCAACAACTCCTTTTGTTTATATCTTGTAAAAGTGCACTATTCTCTTTAACTGTACTTTCTTCAAATGTGTTTGTGTGTGTGATTGAGTGGGTGTGCTGCAGCATTAGGCTTCTGGGTGAGTGCATTGTTACGCGTTTCAAACTTAACTCCTCAGCAAGCGGGGGCTGGGAGCTCCTGGCATGCCTCGAGACATTTTGCACGTGCAATCCAGCGTTTGTGAAGTTCTCCGGGCTGAGGATGGGCCCAGTGCATCTGCGTAAAAAAAAAAGGCGTGAAAACCGGATCATGTTACCTGGAAGCAGAAATGCTTTATTGAGAATAGTCTCAGGCAGGAGACAGGGAGAGTGGACAGGGAGAGGGGACAGGGAGGGGGTGGGGGGTGGGCAGAGGGAGGGGACAGGGAGAGTGGACAGAAAAACGTCCCAGTTAAGGAAAAAGAGGAGCAAAGAAAGAGGAGGGAAGCATAAAAAGGGCTGCAGTTGACCTTTGGTGGGGCCTCAAGCGAAGGTCAGGGTGATCGAAGAGGGATCAGGAGAAGCCCTGAAAATTGAAAAAGGCAGCAGATGGTTGATGATTCCATGCCAGGAGCCACCGGGACGAAGGTAATCCTTTGGAGCAGCCATGTTCTGCTCGGTGCCACCAAAAAGCTGAAGTTATGCCTGTGAGTTGGTGCTGGAGCGAAGGGAATCCAAAGGAACGAAGCCTTGGGAGATGAGATTGAAGTCCTGCAAGGTGTGCTGCCACTGAGGCCAGCTGAGTTAGGGCAACTTCTGGAGAGAATCCCAAGGCGAGATCTTCAAAGGTGAAGACTGGAATCCCTTGTGAGAGAGACAGAGGCCGGAATTTTCCTCCCCTGTTGGCGTTGGCCGTCGTGACGGGTGGGGGTGGACAATATCTCTTTCGCGCAGTTGTGAGATCAGTTTGCAATCATGCACTCCGGCTGTCAATGGCCGGCCATGTTTCGTGCCACCGGACATTGGGAATGACATTTTAATACATTGGAACCTAATTGTAAGTCCTGCTCGCCGGAATGATCTCTCCAAGTTGGATCGTCCGGGCATGTTTCACAACTGCACATAAGCGACGTGCACCTGGCGAGCTGCACATTGCTTGGGACTTCAGGGTTTGTTTGCTTATCTTGCTTTGGGCAACACTTGTGGTCATCAGCGCCAGGCTTTGCAGTTAGAACCATATCACTTTTCGGAGGTCTCTACCTACCAGACTAGCCGTTAAGGCAGGGGTGGCTTTTCAACGGCTGCAGAGCTAGGGTTTGCTTGGGGAAGGGAAAGAAGTGGCCTCAAGCAAGAGCAGGGCTGTACTGGGGAAGGAGGGCATCTCAGGGTGCATGGGGGCACTTGTCGATCTGTGCAAGTGGCCTCATGGGCGTAACCGCTGAGGAGGGAGTCTCCATAGGAGATGAAGCCAGATGGAGGTGTGAGGGTTTGTGTGAGAGAGTGAAGGTGATGTCCCTTGAGCTGGAAGTGAGTGAGATACCTGTCAATGTGGGATGGGCTTGTGAGTGCGTGAACTTAGAGTGAGGTCATTCATCCGTTTTCTGCAATGGTTGGCCAATCTCTTGCGTGCAACATTGGCATTGACCACCTCTGTCATTGCCTCCCAAGCCAGAGAGGTGAGACTGATGGGCTTCCTGCAGCAAGAACAGGGGGCAGGGATGTGGTAGAGGACATCGCAGCAGACCTCCACAGTGTCCAAAAGGCATTTCCTGGATGCGTGACTGAATTGGGGGCTGCACCCTGCTTGGCTTTTGGGGCCGTGTCTTCACCGGTGCCCCCCTGGGCTGCAAACATTGAGAAGTGTGTGTGCAGCTGCAGTTTAAATATGCCCTGAGTGAGGAAGCGGGAAGGTAATGGCATGGCGGGCAAATCGGAGGCCGCCTGCCAACAGACGGCAGGTCTCCTGTGGCTGCAAAGTTAATGAGGCAGAAATGGGATGTTATGACGTGAAAAGCCACCATTGCGGCTGGCAGGTAAAACGTCCTTTTTCCTGCCCGCTGCAGCACTTAGTGCAACTCTGGGATGATTGCCCCCAGAATTTCGATGAGATTCGTTGACTCATGTTTTTACTCACATCTGGGTGTGTTGTTGAGAAATCCATGGAATCTGCCTTGGTCGCCTCTGTCATTTATTGTGAATTGTGATGTGTTTGACCACTGTTTTCTTGTTAAACATATGTATCGCATATTATGAATGTTAGAGTATAAGATGGATATTGTAAATTGTTTATATTTCTGAACTTGTATCGTAAAATTTAGTTTTGTTTGTTCAAGACCTGTGGAATCTTGAGGCTTTATTCTCTTAGCAAGTGTCTTGAATCTCAAACTTTGTCTACTTTAAACAAGAAGTTATGGGTTTCTAATCCAAACTATGGGGCCTGGTCCAGGATCATAACAGTGTGAATAAACAATCCTCCTTATTTAAACCCACAAAAGGCTTGTGTCATGGTGTGTAGTCATGATGTTCTGTAAAAAAAAAATGTACCCTTTCTAAGATGGACATGGTGGACATTAAAATGGCTGTCGAGAGTTACAAAAATAAAAATAATAATATAAAAACAAAAAAACTGCGGATGCTGGAAATCCAAAACAAAAACAGAATTACCTGGAAAAACTCAGCAGGTCTGGCAGCATCAGCGGAGAAGAAAAGAGTTGACATTTTGAGTCCTCATGACCCTTCCACAGAACTGAGTGAATATAAGGAGAGGGGTGAAATATAAGCTGGTTTAAGGGTGGTGGGGGGTGGGAGGGGGCGGTGTTGGTAAGAGAGAAGTGGGGGGGGGTGTGGTTGTAGGGACAAGCAAGCAGTGATAGGAGCAGATAATCAAAAGATGTCACAGACAAAAGAACAAAAGAACACAGAGGTGTTGAAGGTGGTGATATTATCTAAACGAATGTGCTAATTAAGAATGGATGGTAGGGCACTCAAGGTACAGCTCTAGTGGGGGTGGGGTGGAAAGACTAGCAGGGCACAAAAGATTTAAAAATAATGGAAATAGATGGGAAAAGAAAATTCTATATAAATTATTGGAAAAAACAAAAGGAAGGGGGAAGAAACAGAAAGGGAATAGGGATGGAGGAGGGAGTTCAAGATCTAAAGTTGTTGAATTCAATATTCAGTCCGGAAGGCTGTAAAGTGCCTAGTCAGAAGATGAGGTGCTGTTCCTCCAGTTTGCATTGGGCTTCAGTGG
Organism: Carcharodon carcharias; assembly: GCF_017639515.1. NCBI lineage: Eukaryota > Metazoa > Chordata > Chondrichthyes > Lamniformes > Lamnidae > Carcharodon > Carcharodon carcharias. The sequence goes on from NC_054477.1 coordinate 17,124,225, forward strand.
AACATTGCAGCAGGCCAAGGATGGACATGTGGGCAAGAGAGCAGGGTGGAGTGTTAAAATAGCAAGCAACAGGGAGGTTTGGGTCATTCTTGCGGACAGACCGCAGGTGTCCAGAGTTACCTCACTTTACGCCTACAATGCTGTCAAGACTCCAGAAGGCTCCGAGTGGATTACAAGCAGACGTATCCAGACATAAAAAGACTTTTTAAATTCAGTGAGCCCTCAAGCAGACAATGGCTTCACCTGATAATGTAAACAGTCCCTTCCTATCTCATCAACTTTGGAAGAGTTGAGCCATTCAAGGTCATTGCTGGCACTTATAAGAAATAAGTACCTCAGCTAAAAGTCACTGGCTAAGATAAGCTCCAGACTTGGTTACCAGTTTCCACACTTGGAACACGATGAGGCATTTTGATACAATGCCATCATGTCTTGCCTATGAAATGGATGGAAAAGGCAGAGCAAGCTGATTAGAACTCAGATCCATCTTGAATCATGTTGAAACAGCTTCAATGCAGCAGACAAGAGACATAGAAAGGCATCCAGAAACAGCCAAATAGTTCTGCTGTAAAGTAATTTGGCAGCTGTAAGTGCCATGCCTGCAGAACTAGAAGCAAGGAACTTTCTCTTCTCCCTGTAAATTTGATTCCACCCACCAAGCTTACCTGTTAAAGCAACCTCAGGCAATTCAACAGTGGAAGGTAGCGTAGCTGCAGAGCCATTTTACATCCTCAAAACCTTCACTTCAGAAAACGCAACATCTCAATTTCACAACATATCAGGTCTGCACCAAACAATACTGACTAAACTCGCATCACATTTATAAGTATAATTTTATCTTCATTTGTAATTAGCCTTTGTGTGTGTATGTGTTAGTAACTTTATTGTTTCTTAGGTAACTTGCAGAGCAATAGTGTAAAACTCTGTTAGACCTGCTGAGTTTGTCCAGCATTTTCTGGTTTTGTTTCAGTGTAAAATAAACTAACCTTTTCTTTTTAAATAAAAAAGTCTTAGCTGCTGGGTTATTTTTCAATTGAATTAGTCGTTCCAAGGGTAAAACACACACACGCGCACCTATGCACACACACATACACATGCACAGATGCACACGTACTCACACACAAACACACATATGCACACACACACGCACTACACACACACACACACATGGCTCTTGGTGGGTTTGAGGAAAGACCTTTTAAAGCATCTATGGTATTTACTGCTGGTTATTCAATTTGTCCACACACTCAGGCAGAAACAAACACATCTTCCTCTCAAAAGCTAATTGGTTATGGACAGTAGGGAAGGAAACAAGGATTGCAGTTGTTCTGTCTCAGCCTGTCCACAACACTACCTTTTCGGATAGAAGAATATAGAATTCTGATCAACATTTAACTCTAAACAGGAATCAGTGAAACAGATCATGTAGCCATTAATCTCATTGCTGTTTGTTGGGGCCTTGCTGTGTTCAAATTTACAGCTGCTGCATGTCTCTTCATTACAACAGGGGCTACATTTCAAAAGTACTCCATTGGCTGTGAAGTGCTTTGGGACATCCTGAGGTCATGAAGGTGCTATATAAATGTGACTTTTCCCTGTCTCAGGGGAAGGGAAAACTGAAGGGGTCAAGAGGATCCACGGCTTTGATGTCCTTATGAAAGTTGAGTTAATCAGGTGGAGAAGTGGATTGTGGAATGGCTGCATGTTAATTACACCATCCTTGGAAATATGAACCAGGTGATTTCTATCTATGGGCTGCTGCTGATCTGAAATGTTAGCTTTTCACCAGCGCACGCTGGTAGCAGTGTGTACCATCTACAAGGTGCAGTGCAGCAACTCACTTCAACAGCACTTTCCAAATGGACGACCTCTACCACCCAGCTGGAAAAGGGAAGTAGGTTAAAAATCAAAATAAAAATACTTGGAAAAACTCAGCAGGTCTGGCAGCATCTGCGGAGAGGAACACAGTTAACATTTTGAGTCCGTATGACTCTTCAACAGAACCTGTTCTGTTGAAGAGTCATACGGATTCGAAACACTAACTGTGTTCCTCTCCGCAGATGCTGCCAGACCTGCTGAGTTTTTCCAGGTATTTTTATTTTGATTTTTGTTTTGGATTTCCAGCATCCGCAGTTTTGTGCTTTTCTCTAAGGGAAGCAGGTTCATGGGAACACCACCACCTGCAAGTTACACACCATCTTGACCAGCAAATACATCGCAGTTCCTCCAGGGTGAAAACCCTGGAGCTCCCTCCCTAACAGCGCTGTGGGTGCACCTTCATTACACAAACTGCAGAGGCTCAAGGAAGTGGATCACCACCAAGGGCAACTAAGGACAGGCAATAAATGTTGGCCTAGCCAGCAAAGCTCACATCTTATGAATGAATATACAAAAAAAAATCTATCTCAAGAGTCTTATACAAATTGCACATAATCATGTAAACCAACAAGGCACTTCCTCCTGTGGCCCATTACTTGGGCATAATTGGTAGTATTAACATTCAGTTCATAGCATCATATCTTACAGAACAGGAGCAGGTCATTCAGCTGATTGTGCCTATGCTGGCTCTTTGAAAGAGCTATTCAATTAGTCCCATTCCTCCTGCTCTTTCCCCCATCACCCTGTGAAATTTTCCTTTTCAAATTCATCCGACAGCCTTTGAAAGTTTCTATTGAATTTGCTTCTAGCACCTTTCAGGCAGTGCATTCCAGATCATAACAACTCGCTGCATAATGTAAATCTCCTCATCTACCCCAGCTGGTCCTTTTACCAATTACTCAAACTCATTATGCTGTTGCTATCGATCCTCCTGCCATTGGAAGCAGTTTCTCCCTGTGTATCAAAAAAAACTTCATAATTTTGAATATTTTCAATGAAATGTCTGCCCTCAGGAGAATGATTCCAACCTTTCTTATTTCTCCAGGTTACTGTGGACCCTTTCCACAGCCTCTTGATAGGATAGCAGAAGCATAGCTAAGACCTAAGGTCAAGATACATATACTTTCCATTGTGAATTGGACCTTTAGATTTATTGCGGTGGTTTTTGCGGTAATTTGCAAGCTTTTAACTGTGAGGCAAACAAAGATTGTTTGCAGTGCAGCCATCTTAATCGTGCTGTCAGCTATGCCTGTTTGAAGCAATCAAAAGGTTCTGAACTTTCCAGGATAACCATTTTCCACCTGAAGTGTCTCAGTCATGTCAAGGCCAATGCATTATTTATGAGCATTGAAACTTTAATCATTTTTCCTTTGCTCAGTATTTACCCAATAGTTGCTTTTCCATTTCTTGTCCTTGTCTCCTGAGACATCACTAATAAACGCAATGAAAATGTCACATTGTATTGATCAAAAAGGGATAAGAGCTGAATGGGCCCTCTGTGTCTACTATCCTTTTGTCTGAATTTCTGGCCTAAACTGCCCACTGGGAATTTCTGTCATTATCATTAAAATTATGTAAAAATGCCTGAAATGTATGACGAGCTGGCATGTGCACTCATTCCAGCAGGATTCAATGGACCAGTCATGGGCACCTGACAGAACACTCTACTTGCAAGCTCAGGGCATTGAAGCCATTACTATTACCTCTACTGTTCCTGAAGTCAGCTAACTCAGCAATATTGACTTGCCTTTATATAATGTCTTTAATGTAGTAAAATGTCACAAATTGGGATTGAGCAAGAGATCAGAGTTTAAGGGGCACAAATGTCCCAGAGGGCTGTAGGGCTGGAAGACAAGTCAGAGGGTGGTATTCGAATCTAGGATGCTTTGGTGGGTATGGCTTGACATTTCACAGCCTTCACTTGGACCATCAGGGGAGTTACTTACTTAAACAGGATTACATTGGATTATATGGCACAGAAACAGGCTATTCTTCCATGTTGGTGTTTATGTTCCCCTCGAGCCTCCTTCCATCCTTGTTCATTGAAATCTACCATCATAACTCTTTATTCTCTTCTCCCTCAAATGCTTTTCTAGTTTCCCCTTAAATACTATTCTATAGTATATAGTATATAGTATACTACACTAAATTCTATTCACTTTCATCACTGCCTGTGCTACTGAATTCAACATTCTCACCAATCCCTGGGTAAAGAAATTTCTTCTGAATTTCTTATTGGATCTCTTGGTAACTTGTTGGCATCTAGTTATGCTCTTCCCCACAAGAAAAAAACATTCTCTTTGAATCCATCCTACCAAAATCTTTCCTAACTTCAAAGACCTCTATTCGGTCAATCCTCAGCCTTTTATCTTCAAGAGAAAAGAGACCCAGCCTGTCAATCCTGAAATGTAAACCCATGCATTTCTGGTGTCACCCTTGTAAGTCACCTCTGCACCATCTCCAGTGCCTTTTTATAACATGTGATCTTGCCCGCAGCATTCTAAGTATTAGAGCTTGCTCAGAAAGTACTTACTATCTTTGAAATATTGCCGATATTATTTAACAAGCACTTTGGAAGGTTCACTTATGCATTGTCACCATTGCTATCCATGTAGTTCTCCCAACTGACCAACGCAACTTTGGCAGATCACCAACACAAATCCTGCTATTTCATTTTTATTTTTTATTCATTCATGGGATGTGGGCATTGTTGCCTAGACCAGCATTTATTGCCCATCCCTAACTGCCCTTGTGAAGGTGGTGGTGAGCTGCCATCTTGAACCGTTGCAGTCCCTGAGGTGTCGGTACGCCCACAGTGCTGTTGGGGAGGGAATTCCAAGATTTTGACCCAGCGACAGTGAAGGAATGGCAGTATAGTTCAAAATCAGTATGCTGTGTGGCTTAGAGGGGAACATCCAGGTGATGGTGTTCCCCTGTGTCTGCTGCCCTTGTCCTTTCAGATGGTAGTGGTTGTGGGTTTGGAAGGTGCTATCTAAGGAAGCTTGGTGAGCACCTCCATTGTATCTTCTAGATGGTGCACAATGTTGCCACTGTGTGTTGGTGGAGGAGGGAATGAATATTTATGGATGGGGTGCCAATCAAGTGGGCTGCTTTTTCCTGGATAATGTCAAGCTTCTTGAGTGTTGTTGGAGCTGCACTCATCCAGGCAAGTGGAGAGTATTCCATCATACTCCCGACTTGTGCCTTGTAGATAGTGGACAGGCTTTGGGGAGTCAGGAGGTGAGTCACTTGACACAGGATTCCTAGCCCCTGACCTGCTCTTGTAGCGATAACATTTATGTGGTTAGTCCAGTTCAGTTTCTGTTCAATGGTAACCTGCAGAATGTTAATAATGGGGGATTCAGTGATGGTAATGCCATTAAATGTCAAGGGGGTGATGGTTACATTCTCTCTTGTTGGAGATGCTCATTGCCTGGCATTTTTGTGGCTTGTCACTTGTCAGCCCAAGCTTGGATTTTGTCCAGATCTTGCTGCATTTGGACATGGACTGCTCCATTCTGTCATTTCTCTGAGATTTCTGTGCATCTTCCACCAAAGTTATGATGGTCTTTCAAGAGAACATCCATAGAAATTCAACCTCTTTGTCCTTTTTTCCACTCCCTACTACCCCTGTGAGTACTGAATTCCTGCTCGACATCTCAGCAGTGTTGATGGGACCAACAGTTTTAGTGGCCTACAATTTGTCAAGTGTTCGACTGTTATCCCCTTGGCAACTCCAGCTAGGTTTAGCATGCCAACTGAGGCATGTTTCTGGGGTGTAGCTGTTGGAGCCACTGAAGAGTTGTCAACTTGCCAGGGTTCACCTGGAGCCTCTGAGAACTGAAGACCCTCCACTGCTCTCTGGGAGAGAGAATTCCAAAGACTAACAACCCATTAAGAAAAGAAATCCCTCCTCATCACCATCTTCAAGGAGAAACTACTTATTTTTAAACTGTGCGCCCTAGCTCTAGATTCCCCTACCGAGAGCAAATATCCTCTCAACATCTACCCTGTCAAGCTCCCTCAGAATCTCACATATTTCTCTAAGATCACCTTTCATTCTTCTAAGCTCGAAAGACTATAGGCCCAACCTGCTCAACCATTCCTCATAAGACAATCCCTTCATCCTAGGAATCAACCTAGTGAACAGGGGCAATGGAAGATGAGAGGCGGTGAGCCAAACTCTCCAGGAATATGTCAAAGCTGAGTTGACAACCCTAACCACGAGTGAGAATTGGACAAGTCATCTGGCCCCAGTTGCTGGTAAAATCACTCTCCTGAGTGCAGTTGTTTGCCATAGAGAAGTGCTATTGTTGGAAGAAGAACAGGGGAGATATCCCTAATGTCTTAAGCAATATTTATCCCTTAACTAACATTACTAAAACAGATTATCGGGCCATTATCACATTGTTGTTCATGGAACCTTGCTGAATGTAAACTCACTGTGGTCTTTCCTATAGTACGCCAGTCCACCACCCATCCCCCTACCCTTATTCTTACATGAGAGAAAACATAAGCATATTTTTACACATGGTGTCCAAACCTTGAAGAATTAAATAAACCACACATTTGTGATTGAAAATGTACCCGCTGAAAATACCATTAATACTTATTCACACTGGGGATAGACACTAGTATTGAAAGAGCGGGTCCGAGCGGATTTGAGTCACAGGTGGCTCTAAAACTTGGAGCGGGGTGCTAATATTTCTAACGGTGAATTATGAAGCTGGCAGTGTAGGGGAACAAGAAGACTTTGTGTGAAGTGAAGACTACTTCCACTCCCTTGGCCCTTCTTGCACACCCATAGCAAGAACTATTAAAACAGGAAATCAATTTTAAAAATCTATTGTCTACAAAAACATGCATTCTACATAATAAAAAAAAGAGTAATACTTATGTACCTTTTAACTGGTATTGATTGGCCACAGAATGGAGAAGCTAATGAAACAGTCCCCATGAGTCAAAGGGAACGAGTCACCTAAACAGATTATTTCTTCCACTTGTCAGTGTGATTTCTGCAACACTGGGCATGTTTCCTTGTTGTTGAAAGTAATCTTACAACCTCTTTTTAAATTCTTTTATGTTTTCCACTAGGACACTGTGGTGCACCAAAGCATTCTGCCATTTATACTGGTCTGATGTCTAGAAAAAGAAAGACATGCATACATGTAATGACTTTCACAATGTCCCAAAGCACCTTGCGGCCAATGAAATACTCTTTAAAAGTGTAGTCTCTATTGTACGATAGGAAACATGACAGTGAGTTTACATTCAGCAAGGTTCCAGAAACAACAACACGATGATGGCCAGGAAATCTGTTTTAGTAACGTTGGTTGATGGATAAATGTTGTCCAAGATGTTGTGAGACCTCCCCTGTTCTTCTTCCAACAATGCCATGGGATCTGTTACGCCAGCCTGAGGGGGCAGACGGAGCCTCAGTTTAAAGCCTTACCCAAAACGCAGCAGTCCCAACTGCGCAGATCTCCCTCAATACTGCACTTTCGTGTCACCTTAGATGAAGTCTTTGGATTGGAAATTGACTTCACAATGTACTGGCTTAGAGGCGAAAGTATTTCCCAAGTGAGCCACAGACCCTAACGAGAACAGAGGCAACATGGTCTAAAATTGTTATATTTGGTCACATTCTTCAGATGGATTACCCATGTGTTTCCTTCAAACACAAAACCAGTTTGAAGGGTCAAAATTCAAGCTCTGCGTTTTTTAAAAGCCGTTTTATTTGTAAGTGAGGAGACAAACAGTGGCAAACCTACTGTGCCTGTTTAGGATACAAGACAATGGCCCAGAATGTCCATCCCATGGGGGGGTCATACCCAGCAGGTATCCCAGGAGATGCACTGAGGGATACCCAGAAATCCCAATGCAAGAACTGCATGAGAATTGCCTGGGAAGTTTAAACTTTTGATGGGCAATTACCCTGCACCTGGAACCATGTGATACTCCAATTTAAATCAGAGACTTTGGATGGTTCCGGCTCACTTAGCATAATAGTTATCCAGGAAAAGTTAAAAGGTTTAAAACCAATTCTAACTCCTGAGTAACTATATCACTGATCTCCACCACCAACCCCCCCCCACCCCACCCCCCCCGCCAACTGGACCCCCGACTAACCCCCATTCCCCAACTGCCAGCCTCCAGTCCACCCCCACCCCCCCAACACTCACTACCCTCCCAACCCTCCTACAATACCCTTCACACACCTCCCCAACACCCTGGCAGCCCACCTGACCCACCGACAGACACCCGACCACCCTCCTGACTCCCACCCAACTAGCCCCCGACCCCTCAAGTACTCCCCAACCTCTAACTGCACCTCTGACACTCTGAATTCCCCCCAACTCCAGGCTACTCCTTGATTCCTTTGAAGGAAATTAGTATTACTAAAATAATAGCACTGGAGAAATTAATGGGACTGAAAGCCAATAAATCCCCAGGTATTGATAATCTACATCCCAGGGTACTAAAGGAGGTGGCCTTGGAAATAATGGATGCGTTGGTTGTAATCTGCCAAAATTCTGCAGATTCTGGTACACTCCTGGCAGATTGGAGGGTGGCAAATATAACTCCACAATTTAAATAAGGAGGGAGGGAGAAAACAGCGAATTACAGACCGGTTATCCTAACCTCAGGAGTAGGGAAAATGCTGGAGTCTATTATAAAGGATGTGATAACAGGACACTTAGAAAATATTAACGGGATTAGACAAAGTCAATGTCGATTTATGAAAGGGAAATCATGTTTGACAAACCTACTGGAGTCTTTTGAGGAGGTAACTAGCAGAATAGATAGGGGAGAACCAGTGGATGTGGTGTATTTGGATTTTCAGAGAGCTTTTGATAAAGTCCCATGTAAAATTAAAGCACATGGGATTGGGGGTAATATATTGGCATGGATTGAGAATTGATTAGCATATAGGAAATGCAGAGTAGGGATAAATGGGTCTTTTCCGGAGTGGCAGGCAGTGACTAGTGCAGTACCGCAGGGATCAGAGCTTGGGCCCCAGCTATTCACAATATATATCAATGATTTGGATGGGGGAACCAAATGTAATATTTCCAAGTTTGCTGATGACACTAAACTAGGTGGGAATGTGAATGGTGAGGAGGATGTTAAGAGGCTTCAAGGTGATTTAGACAGGTTAAGTGAGCGGACAAATACATGGCAGATGCAGTATAACATGGATAAGTGTGAGGTCATCCACTTTGGTGGGAAAAACAGAATAGCAGAGTATTATTTAAATGGTGATAGATTGGGAAATGTTGATGTACAAAGGGACCTGGGTGTCCTTGTACACCAATCACTGAAAGCAAGCATGCAAGTGCAGCAAGCAGTTAAGAAGACAAATGGTATGTTGGCCTTCATTGCAAAAGGGCTTGAGTGCAGGAGCAAGGATGTCTTACTACAGCTTTAACGGCCTTGGTGAGACCACACCTGGAGTATTGTGTGCAGTGTTGGTCCCCTTATCTAAGAAAGTATATACTTGCCATAGAGGGAGTGCAGCGAAGATTCACCAGACTGATTGCTGGTATGCCAGGATTGTCGTATGAGGAAAGATTGGGCTGACTGGGCCTGTATTCACTGGAATTTAGAAAAATGAGAGGGGGTCTCATTGAAACATATAAAATTCTGACAGGGATGGTCAGACTGGATGCAGGGATGATATTTCCTTTGGCTGGGGGTGTCTAGAACAAGGGGTCACAATCTCAGGATACGGGTTAGACCATTTATGACTGAGGTGAGGAGAAACTTCTTCACTCAGAGGGTGGTGAACCTGTGGAATTTTCTACCACAGAGGTCTGTGGAGGCCAAGTCACTGAATATACTTAAGAAGGAAATAGATAGATTCCTAGGCTGTAAAGGCATCAAGGAGTATGGGGAGAGAGTTGAAGTATGGCGTTGAGGTAGAGGATCAGCCATGATCATATTGAATGGCAAAGCAGGTGCGAAGGGCTGAATGACCTACCCCTGCTCCTATTTTCTGTGTTTCCTATGTCTACCCTCGCCACCCCCTGACAACCCTCTGACCAGCACCCTGAGCCCCCAACTACTCTCTCTGCCCCCAACTGCCTCCCCGCCACCTGACTACCCTCCCAACCCTCTGACCAGCACCCTGAGCCCCCAACTACTCTCTCTGCCCCCACCTGACTACCCTCCCAATATCCCCCACCCCCAACTACCCTCCCTGGGTGCCCGACCACAAAAACCCCCAGTCCCGCTGACCCCCAACCCTGACCGCCATACCACACCTAACTTCTCACCCACTTCCCCTACACACTTATCTTTCTCCCCGGTCCTTCAAAGTGGCAGGGGGGCGTTTACATTTACCTGGATTATGGCAGCTGGTGTCGTAAAAGAGGGTCGTCTCTTCACTTCCCCCGGCGCTGCAGCCCTGCCATTGGAGGGACCCTGGAGCTGCTGCACTGCATATTTCTCACCCAGCCCGGGTTGGAGAAATCAGGCCAGGAATGCGCAGCTCCTGTCCTGGCTAAGGAGAGAGGAGCGGAGTGGAAATCCAGTGACGATTGCCACTCCCTGGGTCCTCTGGCCTACTGTTACAGTATTTACAAACAGTGGTCTCAAAAGCCAGCACAACAGTCGCAATGTCATCAGAGCCCACAGCCTTTGTTGTGTCCATTACATTCACCCAATTATTAATATCTAGCGGCATGGACCAAATTGGCTGGAGACTGGCATCAATGATCATGAGCAACACAAGAGGAAACTGGCGTTTCTGGCTTAAAGGCACCTGAGCCACATCTCTTGCACTCAAAAGATGGGGTCAACTATAGTAAAGGATGGGAGTGTTGGCTGCCGGTTGCCTGGCTGTCCACTGCTCTTCTGGGCCTTGCTTTGATCCATTGTCGAAAGCATTTTATTTTTGGTGGCCCCTGCATGGTGCCTTCGCTAGGCTGGTGCCTCACTTTTTTATGGGCAGGTTTTTAACGTTACTCAGCTGGGCGCACGCCTGACCCGATCGGGTGGCGTGGAATCACGCGCGATGGTGTCCCGCGGGCACCCTGACGTTGTCGCGCACCCTCGCGACCTTTTGGTCGGCAGGCGTGTGCCAGAGTCAGCAGCGCGCCTGCCAGCAATGAACAGGCCTATTAAAAGGCGCTTGAACAATTAACTGAGTTGCGTTTCTCACTGCCCGTTCGACTGTTCGGTCGGCGGGTGGACGGATAGGCCAGGCGGCCTTTGCACTTTTTAGGAAACCTCATCCTCGGGCGGGATGGGGTGTCCAAGAGCAAGTAAAAAAACGCAAAGGATGTTTCAAATTCGTTTTAAGCGTGCCCCTCTTCGTGTGACTGAGGCACACGTGGGACGTGTTTATATTGTTTATTAAACCTTTATTTTCCTTTGTCCAAATCTTAAGCCCCCCCTGGGGCGGCTCGGATCCCTCAGGGAGCTGTCAGCGGGCGCTCGGCCGCGCATGCGCAGACTTCCACACTCGCCCTCCTCCCGCCTCCATCTCGGCAGCGCTGGGCCTTTCGGGCTGGCCGGCCGTTAATCGGTCAGCCAGCGCCAAACCGCGGTCGGGCCCCGATGGCGGGCGGCGGTCCGTTTCGGGGCTGCTCCCGCCCGAGGAAGGGAAAACCCTGCCCTATGCCGGCTGCTCCTGATAGGCCTTTTTGCGCTCCCCATGGAATCAACATCCTCACTCTAAAGACGATCAAGGGTGAGGAACGTGCTGGGCCGTGAGGTTACGGAATGTTGTGCAGGATCCTCCTGCCCGCAGCCCCTCAAGGATGTTTAATGGACACGGTATTTGAGAAGCATACGCTACGATGTTGGGTCCGCTCAGTCACGAAGTCTCAAAGACATTGGGTGTCCAACACGTCTTGTGTTTGTTCCATAGTAATTAATGTAAAGTGGTATTAAAAAGAAAATTATACGAGCTCTTTAATAGTTCACTTACATTGAAACAACTGGCAGTGGATTAAATTGAGATGAACCAAAGGAATGCACTAACATGATCAAGGAGTAAAGCTCAGTGAAAATCAGCTCTGGTCAGATCTCAACCCAACAAGCTGGATGATTCAGTCAGTTCATGCAATGGTCTTTCCGCAATTAACATGGTAAAACATCAATAGAAGCTTTTGCTGGAAATGAGCTTACACGGACACAAATATAACTAAAATTTACATTTATATAGTGCGGGTAAAGTAATAAAACGTCACAAGATGCTGCACAGGAATGTTATCAAACAAAATTTTACACCAAGCCACAAAAGGAGATATCAGGGCAGGTGATCAGAAAGCTTGAAAAAAAGAGGTAGGTTTTAAAGGAGGAAAAGAGATGCAGAGGGGTGGGAATTTCCAGGGAGGGAATTCCAGAGTTTAAGGCTGGAAGACATGACCGCCGATGGTAGGGCAATTAAAACCAGTGATTTGCAAATGGTTAGAGTTGCAGGAGCACAGGAATCTTGAAGGATTTCCAGCATCCGCAGTTTTTAATCTTGAAGTCTTGTAGAGCTGGAGGATGTCATCGAGATAAGACATGGGGTCATGGGGGTATTTGGAAGCAAACTGGAGCAGCAAACACAGGGGTGGCAAATTGCCATGTGATTTTAGTGTCTTTTAAAAAGGGATTGAGAGAAATTTACCATGGATGTGTGTTTGCTTGCGAATCAATCAGCAACAGAGAAAAAACATTTTAATATAGTTTGAGTTGATTGATATTATTGTTATTTGACTGGCTGTATAAAGAATGACTCTAACTATAAACTGATTAGTCAAGAGATTAAGTAATCTTCAAAACGGTTTATTAAACTTGTTTCTGTCACTTTATTGCTGACATATCTCATTCTATTAATCAGTATTTATGGAAGATGACCTCATATATATACCACAGAAATCCAACTGGCAAATAATAAAAGTCAGACGTGTAAAGACACATTTCAACCTAACTTAGAGATGAGTGAGATGGTCATTAGTGCAGATTATATTATATTACATCTGACAGGAGCATGTGGAATGCATGATAGATAAGAATGCCAGAACAATTACCCCTGAGCAATGTAAGGCTTTAATATTTCCGTGCAACTGATCCAGTCTTATTCAGCAGGCTCAATCAGCCATTGAAATGGGAAGAACAATTAGAAATGCGTTCAATATTATATCAGCTGTGGCTCAGAGGTAGCACTCTTGCCTCTGAGTCAGAAGGCTGTAGGTTCAACTGTCCTACTCTACGCTGACGCTTCAGTGTGGAATTGTGGAAATGCCACAATATGGCAAGGGTGCTACCTTTCTAATGAAAGGTTAAACTGTGGCCATGTCTGTCTTCTCAAGTGGATTTTTAAAAGATCCCATGACATTAGTATGAAGGGGAAGTCTCCTTGGTCTCCTGGGTGATGTTTATCCCTCAAACAACGCCACTCTCATTCTTTTGTGGGCATCGCTGGCAAGACCAGCATTTATTGCCCGTCCCTTGAACTGAGTGGCTTGCTAGGCCATGTCAGGGGGTTTCTAAGAGTCAGCCGCATTGCTGCGGGCCTGGGTCACATGCAGAGCAGACAGGTAAGGATGGCAGATTCCCTTCCCTAAAGGGCTTTAGTGAACCTGATGGGTTTTTACGACAACTGATAGTTTCATGGTCACCATTATCCTAGATCTTATTAACCGAATTTAAATTCCACCAGCTGCCATGGTGGTGTGCCCAGATCATTGGCCTGGATTACTAGCCCAGTGACGTTCTCACTCCGCTACCATCTACCCTATTGTCCTTGGAAAAGGTGGTAAGCAGCCGCAGCTTTGAACTGTTGCAGTCCGTGTGGTATAGGTGCACGCACAGTTTTGTTAAGTGGGGTTTGTTGACTATAGAATTCACTCAAGGAAACACAAACCAAGTTTATTGGCGAAGGTTAACTGAGGTGTGGTGGGGGGGGGTTGGGGGGGTGGTGGGGGGGGGGCGGGGGGGTGCGTGGGCAGAGGATTGGGAGGGGCCGACTCAAAGAGATGTTCATTCTGCAACACTCAAGGGTTAACAACTGGGAACTCTGGCCAGCATCTTCCGGTCAGCGAGTGCCCTCCCCCCTTGCTCACCCCCACCCCTGCACTTCCCCCCCCGCCCAACCTCTAACAAAGAATAGTATTAAGGTCATCTGTGGTATTAAAAACAGTCTGTCAACTGAGCCCAATATTGTGGATTTGAGGGAAAATAATAAGATGTGGAAAGGAAAATAATCAACGAAAGGGTAATATAGATCTTTGTTAGATCTTGGCAGATAATCAGCTGGTACCATTAAAAAAATTCCATTGCTTCCAAACTGGACACCAAAATACACAGTGCGACATTAATGTTCTTAAACTTGATTCTGTTAGTGTATATTCATTAAATACAACATCCTGTTGATAAGCATCTTAATAATGTCCAACTTCAGGGAATAAGTTCCCTCCTCTTTGGCTCTCCAAAGGTGGGACTCCTGAAAATTAGATCCAGAAGATTAAGGGAATCCTAGTAGTCTGCATCTCGAAGATAGTGATATTAAAACTGTCAGCTACAGCTCAGCTTCAGAATAAGTTTAGCCGAGTAAATATTATTTCAAAGATTGTGAAAGGCAAGCATACAGAGATACAGTATGTTCTTATGTTTAATGTAAAGGCAAAATTGATTCTTCTCGACAGCAGTGCGATGACAGTGTGCCAGCCGCTCAGCAACACTGAACACATCTTTTATGCATTTCTGACATTTCACAATGAATGTGCTTGTCAACAAGGGATACTGAACGCAAGCAAAAAAGTAATAAGCCCAGAATTCTCTATCAAAAAGAGGACAGAGTTGTTAGCTGCCTTAACCTTTTCTGCTTTTAGAGGAGATTCTAATTGCACTGAGAAATATCTCAAAATTCCCCAGTCAGCTCTTTCAATATGTTTGTCAACTCATTTAAAGTAACTGGGTTAATGGCTGTACCAAGATAGAGGAAATGAATATTGCAAATGAGTATGTGAATATGTTGGCTCGGTACTTGCTGGTGCGGGTCATCTTACGGTGTGCCCGGCCAATTAGATGCCTTTTTTTCACTGTTCAGCTCAAAATTCTTTTGAGCCACAATTTGCTGGGAGTGCAAGCCTGAATTCGGACCAGGGTGAATGATGAGACCAGCAGGCTCTCTTCTTAACTAATGTAAGCCAATGCGTTATTTACCTTTTAACCATGTAACTGTTTCTTTATTTCTTTTATATTAATGTACGTAGAAAGGTTGCGGTGTGGCCCTGTGTGTGGAGTTTGTCAGGTGGCAGAAGATGAACTATTGAGGTGAAAGAACAACCCAAGACCAAAGATATCTAAGAGCTGTGTGCTAGGGGCCTAGAGTGGGGCATGATGGTCAATTCAGCCAAGTCAGAATCGTGATAGAATTAGCAAGCGCAGCAAAATGAATTGAACTGCAGTAGTGCTTGCATCAGGGAAAAGGTATCGACTTCCTCTCATTAAGGCTAATAAACATGTCTCCCTCTCTCAGCTTCAGATATTAATAACGGTGTTAGAGATAACAACGCGGAGTCAATCTGGCTTTGTTACTTCAAGTGTGGCCACAGGGATTCCTGTGAGGGGCCTGGCCAGGAGATAGCTGGAGAAGTGACTCTGAATCCACAGACTTGTATTGGGAAGGACAGTGAGGTAACTACAGACCAATTAAAGGAATTAAATGCAGGTTTTACTTTATGTGGCACAAGGTCTGAGCCAGAAACATTCCCGCCAACCATCAATGAACTTTTGGCTGGGCCTCCGCATTCACTGCCAAGAAGGAAAAAAAAACACTTTGGACCAGTACCCTTATTTCCCAGTTTTACTGGTGTTCATCGGACCAGTACCCTTATTTCCCAGTTTTACTGGTGCTCATCGGACCAGTACCCTTATTTCCCAGTTTTACTGGTGTTCGTTGGACCAGTATTATTATTTTCCAGTTTTTACTGTTTTGTTTTTCCTTCTGGATGCGGCAGCTCCTAGCGCGATGGGACCGGAGAATCCCGGCCACTGTTGCTGCAGCGGTTAGAGTGACCTGGTCTGCCGTTCAGAAGTCACGCACAGAGGCCTTTCCAGTGGATTGACCACTGAGACGAACTCCGGCTCACAAGGACACGAAACGACTGGTATTATCATGAGCATATACCACTGCTTAGGAAATAGCCAAACTGGTGACCAATGAAATACAGAGGGGAAAATCTCTCACAAAAGTTCTCAGTCCAGAAACTAATGTTAGTTATATTGGCACTTAATGCATCCCATATGATTGTCCTGTATCCCCCATTTTAGTGGATTAAACCAATTAAAATAAAATGTCTTTAAAACAGCAGACACAGAAGTGCCAGATGGATATATGGCTCTAATCTTGTCAACGGTCATTAAAAGGCTACTATGTTCTTAGGGTGATTTATGGTATGGTGGATGCTGCTCTTAAAACCTAATTGGCAGTAAACAAGAAATGGCTGAGTACACTGGATACAGCTAAGGTTATGGGCCCCTAACAACCACCTGGCTGGAGTATTGAAGACTTCGTGCTCCAGGATTATCCGTGCCTCTGATTAAGTTGTTCCAGTACAATCATAAAACTGGCACTTATCCGACAAAGTGGAAAATTGCCCTGATAAGTCCTGTCCAAGTGAAAGCAAATCCAATCAGGCCACCCCATCAGCCTGCACTCAGCAAAGTGATGGAAAGTGTCATCAACAGTGTTATCAAGCTGCACTTACACAGCAATAACCTACCCATCAATAGTCAATTTGGGTCTGCTAGAACAACACGGCTCCAGATCTCATTCCAGGATTGGTCCAAACGTGGACTAAAGTGCAGAATTCCAGAGTTGATTTGAGGAGGACTGCTTTTGATATCAGGACAACAGTTAACTGAGTGTGGCATCAAGGAGCCCTGGCAAAACCAGAGTCAAGGGGAATCTAGGGGAAAATTCTCCACTGTTTGGAGACATGCCTAGTACAAAAGAAGATGGTTGTGTTTATTGGAAGTCAGTCATCTCACCTCAGAACCTCACTGCAGGAGTTCCACATGGTAGTATCCTAAACCCAACCATCTTCAATTGCTTCATCAATAACCTTCCCTCCATCATAAGGTGAGACGTAGAGATGTTCACTGATGATTGTACACTTTAGTTCCATTCGCAACTTCTCAGATAACAAAGCAAGTTCTAGGCAATATTCAGGCTCGGGCTGAAAAGTAGCATGCAATATTCGTGCCACGCAAATGCTGTTTCCAACAAGACAGAGTGCAACCATCTCCTCTTGATATTCAACAATATTAGCCTCACAGAATCCCCACCATCAACATCATTGGGAGTCACCATTAATAGAAACTAAACAGGAAAAGCCCATGAATCCTGACATGGTTTCAAGGGCAGGTCAGAGGCTGAGTATTCTGAGGCAAGTGACTCGGTTTCTTATCTAAATCCTTTCCACCATCTCCAAGACCATAGTCAGGAGTGTAATGGAATACTCTCCACTTGTCTGGATGAGTACAGCTCCCACAACACTCAAAAACATTCACTCCCTTCACATATGGCACACAGCGGCAGCAGTATGTGCCATTTACAAGGTGGGCTGCAGCAACTCACCAAAGTTTCTTTAACAGTACCTTCCAAACCAATGACCTCTACCATCTAGAAAGACACTGTGGATATATCTTTACTACGCAGACTAGAATGGTTTAAGAAGACAGATCACCACTACTTTCTCAAAGACAATTAGAGATTGGAAATCAATGCAGACCTTGCTAGTGATGCCCACATGTCATGTTTGAATTAATAAGTAACCTGGTAACTAGAAAATCTCACTAAATTCCCATTAGTGTTTTTTATTCATTCATTGGACATTAGCATCACTAGCAAGGCCATTACTTATTGGCCATCCCTAATTGCCCTTTAGAAGGTGTAGGTGTTCTTACAGGAGTGGAGCTCTTCCTCCTTCTTGCATCCTCACTATCTTCAGATCAAGACCCATTATAATGTCTCCAAAGTTAATGCATTCTTCCCAAAATTTCAGAGCTGTTGGCTTCCTTCCCTCCCTCCCTTTTCCTCCCCTCCACTAAATTTCAGGCCTTTTAAAAACAAAGGCCAGAATTTGATGCTGTTCGAGCAGGCGCACGCCTACCCAGAATTGTGCACGAAGACGTTGGATGTGCGTCCCGACTTCATTGTGCTCGCTCGCAAGATTACGGTGGGCGGACACACGCGGGAGTTGGAAGCACGTCCGCCAACAATTAAGCCCATTAAGCCATTCGAGCCCACCCACTTTTACGCGGCCCATCCAAATGGCCAGGCGGCCTTTACATTTTCACTACAACCTCAGTCCAGGGCAGGTTGAAATGCCCGGGGTTATATAAAATATAAAATAGGAGTTTGAGGGATGATCTGCTAAGTAGTCTGCTGCCTGCATTTACAGTATTGTCACAGTTTGCAGCAGTTTACTGATCTCATTTCATTTTTAAATTGCTGCAGCTTCCTGAGGCAGCTCCGCAGCAGCCGTCAGCCTTCAGGCAGGGCAAGCCCACACCCTCCCTTCCCTCGGCGCCCGCCCACTTCCCACACCACCGCCCCCACCCCCCTCCCCCCCGGCAGCGCTGAGCCTTTCCCAGCGCACGTTTCACACCGCGTGAAATTACATTCGGGGGCCGATTGCGGCCGGGAGCGCATTTGGCATCCGCTTCCGGGCCCATCGATCGCACGCGCCCGACGAATGTAAGATTCAGGCCAAAGAAAAACTTACACTTACAGAGAGCCTTTCATGACCTCAGCACCTCCCAAAGCGCTTTACTGCCAATGAAGTGCTTTTGAAACGTTATCGCTGTAGTAACACGTGAAACATGGGGCAGATCTTCCCCCCCGCTGGTGGGGGGAGGGGGGGTTGTGTCAGAACGGGAGCGAGCGGGCGGGCTGGTTCCCAATCGGCGCCCCTGATTGGGTGTGTGTCGCCATTTTACATGGGCGGGCCAGTTAAGGCCCACCTGGTGTGACGTGCGCCAGGAAGCGCTATGCGCTCCCTGTGCGGGCAGCGGGGGGGGGAGGTGGAATCCCTGAGCTGGGAGTGTGCTCTTCTGCGCATGCGTATGGAAGAGCGCACAGATCACCCTGAGGCAAAGTGCTGCCTCAGGGAGATCGGATCAGGTTCGAAAGATTGAATAAAGGTGAGAAAAAAATTTACTGAAATGTCCCATCATATGCCACTGGCACATGAGCTGGGACATGTCAATTTCTTTTACTTAGACATTCCAGGCAAATTTTAATACCCTCATGAAACCTCATCCCACCCGTGGATGAGGTCACATGTCTTTCCGAAGCCTGCCTGGGCTCCCGGCCTGCCCACCACCCTTAAGGTTGGACGAGCAGATCCATTGATTACCTCAATTACTTTATTAATGGTCATTGACAGGTCGGCAGCTGCACAGCCGGATCAGCTCCGCGCCCGCCGACCTGAAAATGTAAGTGACGCGGGGTGATGTCTGGACGCCTGCCCGACGTCACCCCGTGTCGTTTTATGCATCGGCGAGCGGGCCCTGCACACCCCCCCCCCACCCCCACCCCCAAACCCCACCACTCGCTGACCGGAAGATACAGCCCCTGCCTGCTCATTGGTGCACATCAAGATACCACAAACAGCAAAGTGATAAAGGTCAGATATTTATTTTACTGATATCAATTGAGGCATAAACATTGGTCAAAAGTCATCTCGAATACCTCTCCTGCACTTTGAAAAATTGCCATGGGATCTTTTAGCTTTGTATTACAATAACTACTTCCTGATTTACTTCATCGCCCCTTCTAATGCTGATACTAATTCCTTTCTGAGAGGTCAGGGATGTGGCGAGCCTGTAAGCTAGGTGGCTAGCATGCCGTCCAAAATCATGTCAACAGCTTGGCTTCAAATCCTGTTCAAGTTGAGGTAGGCTTTGGGCCTGTCTCTTCACCATGTAACAGAGTCACAATATAAGCTATAGCTTGGTGATCCTTGAGTAATTGAGGATGCTGCCTGGAGGAGAAGAAGAATTGGAGACATGACATGCAATAAGTGTAGAATTCTTGGGTAGAACAGGTGATTTTGCACCTATTTTCCCCCACTGGGGATTTTCCTGTGGTCATGTCCTGGTCTATTGAAGACGATTAATTGCTGTTAACAACTTCATTATTGTTGTATCATGTAAAGAAAAGTTAGCCCTTTGTCTTTTCGCAACTAGCAATTCCAATCCTCTACTGTTTAAAGCTTTGATGGCTTTGATCGACAACGATCAAAGGGTTAACGCATGCCACTAACCTCATTTATAGGTGTGTGCTGTTGACATCAATGCTTACAGGTTCATAAAGGGCTATGAAGGTAATTTTTCTAAGGTGTTTTGCGTTTACTGTGCTCTTGCCTTTAACGGAGGGTTAGCTGGATAAGGAGAGTTGTTTCTAATAAACACAGCAAATGCTGGAAATTCTCAGCAGGCCTGGCAGCCTCTGTGGAGAAAGAAATCTTTCATCTGAACACTTACA
Organism: Carcharodon carcharias; assembly: GCF_017639515.1. Taxonomy (NCBI): domain Eukaryota; kingdom Metazoa; phylum Chordata; class Chondrichthyes; order Lamniformes; family Lamnidae; genus Carcharodon; species Carcharodon carcharias. The sequence goes on from NC_054477.1 coordinate 17,144,596, forward strand.
AAAGGTTACTGAGACATTGGGCAGGATTTTGCCTTTTGGGTCAAGACACTAGGGAAGTGGTGGCATAGTGGTATTGACAATGGACTAGCGTTCCAGAGACCCAGGGTAATCCTCTGGGGAAGCAAAAAGAAAAAATGCTGGAAAAACTCAGTAGGTCTTATTATCCACTTATTTTTACTTATGTTAATTTTTATTAATTGTTTTATCCCTTTTTTCGATCTTTTTTCCCAGCATCATCCCCTCCCCCCACCCCCACAAGGTCCCTCTGTCACTTATTCATGTTGTTCTTTCCAGAGTGCTTACCCTTGTCCGGCTATTATCACATTCTGCTTTCTGACCTTAATGCCACTATCAGCACCTCCTTTAGCCAGTACCAGTACCAGTACCATTAACACACCTTTGACCTTTTGTTTATGACATCTTTGGCAATCTCTCCTTTGCCTCCACCTATCACTGGTCTTCTATTCAGCTTCATCTGTCCCACCCCCCTTATACAGTATAAATTTCACCAAATTTTTACTTCACTTTAGCTCTGAAGAAGAGTCATTCGGATTTGAAATGTTAACTCTTTCTTTTTCTACACAGATGCTGTCAGACCTGCTGAGTTTTTCCAGCATTTTTTCTGTGTTTGAATCCCACCATGGTAAAGGGTGAAATTTGAATCCAATAAAATCTGGAATTAAAAGCCTGATAATGACTCCCATGAAACCATTGTCGATTTCCATAAAAACCCATTTGGAAACCTGCTGCCTTTACCCTTACCTGACCTTGACTACATGTGTCTCCAGACCCACAGCAGTGATTGACTCTTAAATTTGGGATGATTTGGGATCAGAGTCAAAAGGGCATCCCAACCCCACACTGTGTGGAAAACTGACTTCCAATTAGTGGTCAAAGAGCTTGCCGAATGTCCAATTAAGGACAGTAGGTGGTCTTTCGAAGCTGGAGAGCCAATAGGATATCCTTGAGGTCAGGAGCTTCAACCTGCTGTTTCAGATAAGGAAGAGAGTTTGCATGAGGGCACCTCCATCTTGAGATATCCTTTTCCACTGATTTGGATGAGGGAACCAAATATAATTTTTCCAACTTTGCTAATGACAGGAAACTTGGTGGTAATGTAAGTGATAAGGAGAAAGTTTAGAGGCTCCAAGGCAATTTAGGCAGGTTGAGTGAGTGGGCAAATACATGGCAGATGTATATAACGTGGATAAGTGTGAAGTTATCCACTTAGGTAGTAAAAAAAGAATGGCAGAGTATTATTTAAATGGTGATAGATTAGGAAATGTTCGTGTACAAAGGGATCTGGGTGTCCTTGTCCAGTCACTGAAAGCAAGCATGCAGGTGCAGCAAGCAGTTAGGAAGGCAAATGGTATGTTGGCCTTCATTACGAAATGACTTAAGTACAGGAGCAAGGATGTCTTACTGAAGCTACACAGGGCTTTAATCAGACCACACTTGGAGCTTTGAGTGCAGTTTTGGTCTCCTTACCTAAGAAAGGATATAGTTGCCATAGAGGAAGTGCAGCGAAGGTTCACCGGGCTGATTCCTGGGATGGCAGAATTGGCAAATGAGGACAGGTTGGGCCAACTATGCCTGTTCTCAGCGGAGTTTATAAGAATGAGAGGAGACCTCATTGAAACATATAAAATTCTGACAGGGCTGGACAGACTGACTGGGTGCAGGGATGATGTTTCCTCCATCTGGTGGATCTAGAACAAGGGATCACAGTCTCAGGATATGGGGTAGAGCATTTAGGACTCAGGTGAGTGATTTCTTCACTCAGAGGGTGGTGAATCTGTGGAATTTTCCAGCACGGAAGGCTGTGGAGGCAAAGCCACTGAATATATTTAAGAAGGAAAAAGATTGGTTTCTAGACTGTAAAGACATCAAGGGGTATGGGGAGAGAGCACGAGGATGGTGTTGAGATCAAGGATCAGCCGTGGTCATATTGAATTGCAGTGCAGCTCGAAAGGCTGAATATGAAGGCCTACTCCTGCTCCTATTTTCTGTGTTTCTATGTTAATTGAACACAGAAACCAGGCCACCATCGTAGAGGGGAAACCAGGTCGGTGGGAAGGGCCTCAAAGCCTTACTGGATCACTGGCCCTCAGTCTTGTTGAGTTTTCCAGTCAGCTTCTGATAATAGGCCTTAGTTGGCCTGTCACCTACTTTAACTGGCTACTCGCCGCTTGCAGGATCAGCAAATTGGCACAATGGCCAGCAGCATGAGTTTGCATACACATCCACCTCCATACTTGCCCCTCTTTGGGGGTGAGAATTCTGCCTATTAACTCTGTTTCTTACTCCACAGACGCTGCCAGACCTGCTGAGTATTTCCAGCAATTTCTGTTTTTATTTCAGATTTCCAGCATCCGCAGCACAGTGCTCTCGCAAGAAAAATCATTAGTTCGAACAATGAGTTGGAAAACACAACTTTATTTGTAATAAGTAATACCAGAATGTAAAGAGATTACCATACCAAAATCTAGCCACCAATATGCGCCAATTAGTAACGCATCTAGTAACTAGCATTTAGTTTTAAAGTGGAATGAGACAACGGGAGGAAACAAGAAGATTGCGAGTCCCTAAGAATGTTTGGTGCAACACTGAGATTTGCAAAACTCTATTGATTGAGCCAGGGAATATAATGTACACCCTCTGTGACATGTGGTTGACAGGCTGTGAAATACAATAAAGACAGAGTAAATGTTGCTACCTTGATGTGATCACTGAATACTTTTAATTACGCTACTTCAAGATAATGCCAGCAGTGTGAGTGAATAGACATTGCTAACGCTGATGAAGTGAGTTGGATGGGGAAATTGCATTATTGAAACATACAATCATAGATGGGGAGAGATTAAATGTGACTATGCTATTCCTGACAGGATGAACTTGAGAAAGCCGTCTGCTCAATTTACCATTTAATTAATGAATTAATTGATAGAAGGATCCAGCCTCCTGAGTTTTTGATGAATTAGGCGGTTCACTTGCACAGAAGAGAAATAATTTCATATGGTCCAGTGTGCAGATTGAAATGTTGATCAGAAATCGAGTCACCTGTTGCTGAAGATGTCTGAGAACTCTCGTGCTTAACCAGTTGTTCACCTTCATTTCCTGATCTCCTCACCTATGACTGCAGAATCTTCAGTCATCTCGTGCTTGCTGCGTTATCACATAAGCGTTTTCCATGCATGAGGAAATCAGGATAGGGGATTTTCTCCGCTGGCTGTCTGTCAGCAACATGACAAACGAACCATGAGAAAGAGACAAGGAGGTTTTCTTTTTATAAAAAAAAACTGCGGATGCTGGAAATCCAAAACAAAAACAGAATTACCTGGAAAAACTCAGCAGGTCTGGCAGCATCGGCGGAGAAGAAAAGAGTTGACGTTTCGAGTCCTCATGACCCTTCGACAGAACTTGAGTTCGAGTCCAGGAAAGAGCTGAAATATAAGCTGGTTTAAGGTGTGTGCGTGGGGGGCGGAGAGATAGAGAGACAGAGAGGTGGAGGGGGGGGTGTGATTGTAGGGACAAACAAGCAGTGATAGAAGCAGATCATCAAAAGATGTCAACGACGGTTTTCTTTTTAACGCGTGCAGTGAGTTATCATGATCTGGAAGGTCACACTCTGAAAGCATGGTTGAAGCAAAGCATCTAGTTTGATGGACAGGTGTAATTTGCTATACTGGTAGATTTCACCAATTTACATTGTAACAGTTAACGGTGGTGATGTGATTGAATGACTTATTGAGAGAAAGTTAAACGTGTTGAATAATTTTATTCACTTTGTGCGGCATTGTGAACCAGTAAATGAACAAGAAGCAAAAGGTTTGAAAGTCAAGACCAGAGTCAACAGGAAAACAGGAAACCTGGCAAAGCTTCTGCATCCAGACAGTAACAGAATTATGAAGTTATCGGGGTCAGAAACTGAAATAGAGAAAGTAGAATCGAAGGGTTTGGTGGGAAGTCAATTGCAGGCCTTAATGTATCGAAACAGGATAGGCTTTGAAGGAGAGTCATACGGGGAGGGATATTGCGCTCGTCCAGTGGGCGGGTGCCTGCCTGGCCCGAATGAGCGCAAAACGACGGGCGATGACATTGGGTGAGCATATAGGCGTCATCGTGCACGAGTGTGATATTTCGGTCAGCAGGCGCGCCTGCCAACAATTCACAAGCCTGTTAAGGCCATTAAAGTTGGAATGAAATGAAATTTTTCGCCGCCTGTCAAACCTTACGGCTGGCGGACAGGCGAAAAGGCCAAGCGGCCTTTGGATCTTTTGCGAAACCTCATCCACGGGCGGGATGAGGTTTCAATCAGTGATTTTTTTTTTAAAAAAAATCAAATTTCTTCAAACTAATTTGTAACATGTCCCTGCTCATGAGACAGGGCCACATGAGGGGACATGTCCTTAACATTTTTAAAATATTTCTTTAGTGTTTTCCAAAATTTCATCTCCCCCGAGGCAGCTCTGTGTCTCAGGGAGCTGTTCCAGCGCCTCAAGTGAACTTCCGCGCTCGCTCTCCTATTCCACCCCCCCTCAACACAGGCAGCCAATAGCGCTGAGCGCTGCAGCACAGTTCTCATGCTGGACGCGGACCCCGATCACTGGTGCCGGTTGCTTTTCGCAGCTGCTCCCGGGCCCACCTGCCGCTCCCACCCGAACAGAGCAAAACTCTGCCCACGGACTCAAAACGTTAACTCTGTTTCTCTCTCCACGGACGCTGCCGGACCTGTTGAGTGGTCCCAGCACTTTTTTGTTTTGATTTCAGATTTCCAGCGTCCGCAGAATATTTCATTTTGGGCTTTTGGGTCTAACAATCCTTTCAAATTCCTAACCAATCTTGTTCTTCTTTCTTTCCCCTTCAGCTCCCTCACTTTTTAGCTCTACTGATGGAGGCACCGACTCAACTTGGGCTGTCGTTCCCTGGGGACACGCAGCTCTCCAGTACCTCAGCCGGGTGATTGTCTTTCAGGTGCATCATCTTGACAGTGGGGAGAATGTTCTGCCTGTTGGGGGTGGTGTGGGGTGGGGGGGGGGTGGGGGGGGGGGGGGGGGTGGGGGAGGGTGGTTGGGTGGGAGAGGGCACGGGTGTGGGCAGGCGCGCAGCCCAGCGTGACGCGCACCCGGAAGCGCTGTACGCTCCCCGTGCGTGCAGGGCGAGCGGGCTGAGTTGGGGCCTGTGTTCTTTTGCGCACATGCTGCCTCAGGGAGATGACTTAGATTTTTAAAAATTTTAATGAAGCAAAAAAAACTTAAAAGACATGTCCGCCCTTATGTGACAGCATCACATGAGCTGGGACATGTCTATGAATTTTATTAGAAATGTCTATTCATGTTGTAAAACCTTCATGAAATCTCATCCCCTCTCATCCCAACCATGAACAATGCCAAGGCCGCCCAGACTCTTCGCCTGCCCCTCCCCAACCTTAAGGTTGGATGGGCAGCTCAGTCAATGATTTCAATTGGAATTTAAATGGCCTTAATAGGCCTTTGACAGTTCAGCGGGCACGCAGCCAACTCAGGTACACGCCCGCTGAACTGAATATCTGAACATCGGGACGCACATCTGAGGTCACTGCGCATCATTTTACCCAAAGGCGAGTGGGGACAGGCCCCGCTCGCTGACCCGAAGATTCTGCCCAATGAATACGGTCAGGTTAGTTAGCTATAGGGACATAAGTAAAACACTCATTTTTACAGTACCTTTCACAACCTCTGAATGTCCCGAGGCACCTTACAGCCAACAAAGTGTAGTCTCTGTTGTAAAATAGGAAATACATCAGCCACTTTATGTACAGCAAGGTCCCACGTACAGCAGTGAAATAATGGCCAGAGAATCTGTGTAAGTAATGTTGGTTAATGTAAGGATACTAGGGAGAGCTCTTCTGCTTGTCTTCAAAATAGTGCAATGGAATCTTTTACATCCAGCTGACATAGCAAATGGGTCCTCAGTTTAATGCCTCACTAAAAGACAGCGCCTCCAACAACGCAGCACTCCTTCAGTGCCATACTGGACTATCAGTCTAGATTGTGCTTTTATGATCTCCATAGATGTCGTAGGGTGTTGGTTACAGTACAATAAGTCTGAAGAAGTCTTCATAGTCACACATAGATTAACTGTTAGTCTTTATTGATTCTTAGAACTATTTACAAATATACAGTCCAGGGTACAAGTGAGGAGCTGTCTCCATGTTTTCTGGTACACACGGCTCTGTGCAACACAAGACTGACCATGGGTGCGGGTCATGTGCTCTCTTACATCACAGTGTGTCCAGCAGTGTACCCAGTCCCTATAATTAACCCTATATGTGCCGGACCCTTATACTACAGTAGAGACCATTAAATTTTTTAAAAGAAATGTAAACACCCAATGACCTACAGAAAGAACAAACTACAAGATTCCATGGTTTAAGACAAATGATTTTTATGATTCAAGAGTCAAGGGAAGCAAACACTACTAAATAAACACTGTTTTAGGTAATTGGTTATACTTTACACCAAAAAGCACAATAACACAGAAGCACACGTACTTTTAACTAAAATCCTTAAAAAAAAACCTCCCCTCTTCCACTGTGCCTCCTCTCAGAAAGTCTTTGGCTACTTATCAGGTTCTTGAAGGTTATCCACTTTCTTGGGACAAAGCCAAACTTTTTCACAGCTGTCCTTTACGATCTGGGACTTTTCAGCTCAACCTGAACTTCATTCACAATTCCTCTGCAATGAATTAAATGGAAAATTAGAAACATCCATAGTTTCTAATAGCTCAGTTCTCCTGGTTCCCAGCTGCTTTACACTATAAAGGTCATTGTTGATGTCCACCCTTAGCTCCAAGCTAGGCAAATCTTCCAACCTCTTTTCCTCTCACAAACTTTGTTTCCAAAACTAAGCCCCCACCTGCACTCCACATGGTGAACGATAAATGTATTATTTTCCCTGCTTAAGGTACAGGTCTGGCTAACATTTATCTCTTTTGCTCCTTCAACTCTCAGTTTGGTTCCAAGCTGAACTGCTTGTTTCTGTGGGAAAAAGCACATAAATAAACTCCAAACAAAAGGGCATCTCCAAGGCAGTGTGGCATACCTGGGATGTTCCAATCAGCAATGTAAACTTTTACCTTTGAGTAAACTCTTTGAATCTGAGACCCGCATGAATAATTTATATTTTTAATGGAGTTAATGGCCCTTTTTGCAGACTTGCTAGTTCCATAAAGAAGTCCCCTTGTTTACAAAGGTACTTTTAGCTCCTTTGATCTGTGAACTACATTAATAATGTAAACCCCTTATTGAAATAAATGCAGACTTTATGTCCTTTCCAGGCTCTAGCTGGGTCAGCAATTGTTTAAGTTTTCCAACCCTGACATTAACTAAACATGGTTTGAACTATGATTATGCCTGGCTGTTCACCTGTTTCTCAACCAAGTGTTTCCATTTATCTACATTTAAAATTAAATTTCTAAGTCAAAAGTTACTTTCCAAAGAACATGAATGATGAAATCAGATATTCACAACAATGTGTTCAAGTCACTGGAGTGGGATTTGAACCTGCAACCTTCTGGTGAGCGCACTACCCACTGATCTGTTGCTAACACCATAGAGCCAAGTCCTTTTCTGATGTAGCATTCATAAAGACACACTTCATAGCACATGTAGCTGGATGTTAGTTAAAAATGAGAACACTGATTGTGTTTTCACCTCCTTAGGCCAGAGGGCAGTGGTAGCACTCGCTATGTTGAAATCAGCAGAGACTGGGAAGCAAACTACAGGACCTGTCTGTTTGCATTACCATATGAACTATGCCATTTCTCACCAAAGCCAACACGTGTCTCCTACATTAAAATCCAGGCCTAATTCACAGATTGCCAAGTGTTTGGTAAAGATGTCACATGTTGTGGAAGAGGTACTAGTCACAAGACAATAGGAAAAAAGAAACTCAAATAGACAATTTAATAGGGAGTGCTTTCAGTAAGTTTTTGATAACGACTCTAAAAATTCAACACACTGCAGCAAAAATGTTTCCAAACAATTCATCTTTGCAGACAAACAGAGACTTCTAGTATGTTGCCTGTCTTTGTCTCTCCTCCTTATCTCCTATTTGCGATTGAAGTTGCTTTCCTGGAATATTTCTTACTGAAAAATGTCCACCCTCATTTGCACTCCTTGTTCGAATAAGCTTTAAAGGATTATAAATCTGTGGGTTTCTCAGTTCAATGCTCAGCCAGAGAATGACACTCTCACTGATGACAGGCGATAGAGGCAAATCGCAATAAAAGCAGAAGAAAAGCAACTTTATTTTCAAGGACAAATTTACTCAACAATGAATGAATCAGTTTGAATGCATGGAGCAGGGCCTCCTATTTGCATTCAATGCTTAAGAAAGCAATATGACCGAGTAGATTGAATTTTATTAACGATATATAAACATGACAATGCGCAAAATGAGAAAGGATTGCAATAATTTATTTTGCGTTAATGACCCTTTTGTCCTTGCCTGGTAGTAAACAACATTTGTTTAAATTGGAACTGAAATTGAGAAATAATGGCCCGGGTGAATGTATTCCTTGATGTTGAATAGTTTACAATCACTCTGACAATTTCTCAGTTGTTAGTGAATATCTAAGTTGGACATACAGAATGGATGGAATGTAAGCCAATAACAGGATCTTGGACGGGGAAGGGATATTTTTTAAAAAGATTGAAAATTCATATTCTCTCTTCCATCCCTGCCTCTCTAGTCTTCTTATTTTCTTCAAGATATTGGATTTTGTCTCAAGAACATTGGGACTCCTCCATTTCCTTGCCCAGGAAGCCATTTGTCATTCTTACATAAAATTACATTGGCTTTGCAGCAGAAGAAAACTCAAGTCAACTGGGCCATTCCATTGTTTATGAACCTCCTTCCACCCTATGTCCTTTCACCCGAACAACACACCTGAGAGAGGGCAGATGTGAAAGAGAAGGAAAGAATGTACATTTGCATGCAGCCATCATAGCCTAGGATTTTCTGATTCCACTGTTAACGCTGACCCATTCTTTTTTAGTAGTCGCACTTGGAACATGGGTATTACTGGCAAGGCCGGGGTTTGCTCCCTACAACTGGGTGTATCGGTGAGCCATGGACAATCTGTGTCGGTCTGGAGGTCAGGGTAGATTCCTTCCTAAAGGACATTAGTGAACCAGTTATGTTTTCCTGACAGTCTGACAACTTAACAATCACATTTACTGACCCCAGCTTTTTATTACTTCATTCTACAGTACATCATATTTAAAGCACAAAAACAGGCCGGTCTGTGCTCCTCGCAAGCCTACCAACTGAATTCAAATTTTTAAACTTCCATGGTGGGCTTTTAATTCATGTTCTCTAGATTATTATTCCAGATTCCTGGATTAACTAGCCAAGTAAAATTATTATGCCCAGTAGTGTATTATCTCCAAAATGGATGTGCTATCATTGACATTATATCTGGAAACCCCAGCCCAAATGTCTTGGAAAAAGTTAAAGCCCTTGACATTGAATGAATGAAATTGAAGAGTTGTCACTATTTTTATAGGAAGTAAATACTGCAGCTATTCAGTGCACAGCAAGATCCCATGAACAACAATTTGAAACTGTTCTTTGCGGATTGAGGGAGGAATGTTGGGCAGGACTCCAGAAGAACTCTATGTCACCCTTTGATACCCCTGTGAAATCTTTACCACCTCACCCAGAACAGCCTCATGCTCCCAAAGAGAGGCATCTCCAATACAGTACAGGGATGTCCTGGAGGTCAAGGGGGTATGGGGGTGCTTGAAACCTTAATGTTCTGGCTTGAAAACAATATACCTATCAACTCAGACAGGCTGACAGTGGCCAAGTTGAGATAGTGAGTGTGTGATGACCTTAGACCCAGAAGCTGTTCAGTGAGGAGAATTTGTAATTTATCTGAAATGTCCATAGGCTCTGCAATGGTTTTAAAGAAAGCTTAAAAATGACTTTTAAGGGTTTACTTCAGTTGTAGGGGATCAATTGTACCTTTCTTGAATAATAAGTAAAACTGTTACTTGGCAACCCTTGAGTTGAAAGAAGTACCAACTGAAAGAAGTTAGTACCAGATAGCGTGTGGCCAATCACAAAGGAGAGCTGAAGACAAAAAGGAGAGCTACATGTAGAGGAGCTGCAAGGAGAAGGCCCAGGTGTGGAAACAGAGCGAAAGCAGAAAAAGGCAGAAAGAGGAAACACCAAAGAGTTGAAATATAAGCTGGTTTAGACTCTTTCTTGGACTCGAACTCAAGTTCTGTCGAAGGGTCATGAGGACTTGAAACGTCAACTCTTTCCTTCTCTGCCGATGCTGCCAGACCTGCTGAGTTTTTCCAGGTAATTCTGTTTTCGTTTTACCATGAACAGGGTTTGGAGGGGAGGTGGTGTGGTGGTGGGGGTGAAGGTGGGGTGGTGTCTTTGGTTGGTCAGTTATAAAAGAGCTCTGGAAAGCTACGCCATCGTGACTCTGGAAAGCTACACCATCATGACCAGAGGGAGGGAGGGTTTGTAGAAGTGTGCTTTGCTAATAATAATCAAACCCATGACATCAGAGGTGAAAGCTGCTGTCAGGCAGGACCCCTGATCTACCTCGTGAGGCATTTTGAGGAACTGTGCAGTTACAAAATGCCATACATGCTGAAGGGGGATGCTTGTAATTGTATAAGATGTATCTTTGTTGTAGACTACTTAAAGTGAAATTTACCTTTTTATTTGAAGTATCATTTGCCTGTTAATTAATGTTTAATTTACATTAGTTCCGAGTTGTGTTAATGTGATTTGATAGAGGTATTAAAAATCATAAAGGCTCTGAGCAGAGTAGATACGGAGAAACTGTTCCTATTGGTGGAATGTTCAAGAACAAGAGGGCACAGATCTAAGGTAATTGGCAAAAGAAGCAATAGCAACATGAGGAAAATCTTTTATTTACATAGCGAGTGGTCAGGATCTGGAATGCACTGTCTGAGAGTATGGAGGAGGCAGGGTTAATCGAGGCTTTCAAAAGAGAATTGGATCATTATCTGAAAGGGAAAGTAACAAGTTGCGTCATTTCACAGAAGTGGCCAAACCATGAACAGGGTTTGGAGGGGAGGTGGTGTGGTGGTGGGGGTGAAGGTGGGGTGGTGTCTTTGGTTGGTCAGTTATAAAAGAGCTCTGGAAAGCTACGCCATCGTGACTCTGGAAAGCTACACCATCATGACCAGAGGGAAAAGGAAGGGGACTGGAGGTAGCTGAACTGCTCCTTCAGAGGGCCAGCACAGACATGACGGACTGAAAGGCCCCCTTCTGTGCTGTAACCAATCTATGATTTCAGGATTTCCTATAATACAACAGTGACTACACTTCAAAAGTGCTTCATTGGTTGAAAAGCACAGTGAGATTATGAAAGGTGCCATATAAATGCAAACTCTTTTGTTCCTTTAACCAATCCATTATCTCCACATGCTGTGCATTTCCTGCAGATTTATCTCTGCCTAAACTTCACCATTTGAAGTTGCATTTTCTTCGTTTCTTCACTTTGTCCACTTTCCCAATGTCTTTGAGAAGCACCTTGGAGCATCTTTCCATGTTAAAAGTGTTATCTAATTGTAAATTGCTGTTGCATTACTTGGGATCTCAATTTCAGCTGTAGGTATTTACCTAAGATTGTGTTAAATCTGAGTTCAAAACAACGTTCCCAAAGAGCAAATATCCCCCCTACTGAAAGAATAAAAAATTAAAGTGAGATCCTGTCAAACAGGAGTATTTACGAGCATCTCAAACTAGCTACAGAATCCTCAAAAGCTGCTTTTAGTGTTTGATCAGAATTTGGCTCATCTTTACTCACATTCCTGAGTGCATCCCACTCTCCAACCAGCATTCCATGTACTTAATCTTTCATTGGATATGAGCATCGCTGACAAGGTCAGTATTTGTGGCTCACCCATAATTGCCCTTGAGAGCGGTTAAGATTCAATCACATTGCTTGGGTCTGAAGTCAAGTACACGCCAGTCAGGGTAAGGATGGCAGATTTCCTTCTCTAAAGGAAATTAGTGAACCGGATGGTTTTTTACTACAAGGGATGATAGCTTCATGGCATCATTACTGCGGCTAGCATTATAATCCAAAATTTTATTAATTAGAGTAAAATTCCACCAGCTGGAGTAGTGTGTCCCCAGAGCATCAGCCTGGGCCTCTGGATTACTGGTCCAGTGACATTAGCACCGACGAGAGTGATGGTTCCTCAGGGGAGTGCAGCAAGAGCCCAGTACTTGACAATGTAGCTGGCCCAGCTCTCCAGGTGGCAGGAGGAAGATAAGAAAAACAATGGTGATAGGGGATTCAATAGTTAGGGAAACAGACAGGCATTTCTGCAGCCACAGAATGGTATCCAGTATGGTATGATGCCTCCTTGGTGCCAGGGTCAAGGATGTCACTGGGCAGTTGCAGAGCCCTTTGAGAGGGTGAGAGACTAGCCAATGGCTATGGTCCATATGGATACCAAAACATAGTTATAAAGAAGGATGAGATCCTGCAGGACCTAAAAGGGAACTCGCTCACGGGATGAGGTGCATCCAAGGATGCTGAAGAAGGTAAGGGTGGAAACTGGCCATTATCTTCCAATCCCCTCTTAGATATGGAGATGGTTCCAGAGGACTGGAGAATTGCAAATACTGCACCTTTATTCCGGGAAGTGTATAAAGATAAACCCAGTAACTGTAGGCCAGTCAATTTTACCTCAGTGGTGTGGAAGTTTCTTAGAGATGATGATTTGGCATAAAATTAACCGTCACTCATGTTATGATTCCAGTTGAATACTGGACAAGTCAGATCCCAGTGTGAAGTCTGGCTTGATAGATCCTAACTTATTGTTTTTTCAAAAGTGTGGAAGTAAGTTACCGAACAAATTCACAGGAGTCTGCTGCTGAACTTCTAACACAAGGAATAAAACATTTATTAAACAAGAAAAATGAGCTGTATTACACCAGACAAAAGGTTGGAAAGGTCTCAATGCAAACACCAGAAAATGATTCAAATATGCACTATTCCTACACCCCAACTATCGTTCTACAAATACATATAAATTCGGAAAGATAAAATAATTTATAATATCTATCTTACACTTTAATATTGAAGTTAAGTATGTGGTACATGTAAATTAACAGGGGAACTGTGGTCAGACACTCCACACTCCTCAGTAAATGGCAGAGTCCGACCTCCGACTTCTAGCTAAGGTGAGTTCCTTGAGGTTCGTCACGCTTGGGCAGATGCAGGTTAATTAAGGAAAGCAAAAAAGTTATGATAAACCTGCATAAAACACTGTTGGGCCTCAACTGAAGTATTTGCCAGGATTTCCCAGCCCTGCCGCAGCATGTCCCATGCCCAGTGGACGCGGTGAGCCACTTAAATCTCCATTCAGTTCGGCGGGACTGTAATATCCCGCTGGGTGGGAGGGGCCGTAAAATCCTGGCCATTGTGTCCAGGGCCAGATATGTCCCCCCGTCGGGGCGGTAGTGCGGGGGTGGGTTGGAGCGGGTGCCCCCGATCTGGGACAAGCCGCCATTTTACATGGGTGGGCCAATTAAGGCCCGCCCAGCGTGACGCTCGCCCGGAAGCGCTGAGCTCTCCCTGTGCGGGTAGCGGGTGGATTCTCTGAGAGGTTCCCTGCGCTTTTTTGTGCATGCGCAGGAAAGAGCGCAGAGACCACCTCGAAGTATGGAGGTGCCTCAGGGAGATTTGTTTCAGTGCTAAAGTTTTAAATAAGGGTTCTTAGCACTTTTAAAACATGTCCCCTCTTGTGACACTATCACATGAGCTGGGACACGTCAAAGAATAAATGTATACATTTTTAAAACACTTCATGAAACCTCTTCTCGCCTGGGCTTATTGCCTGCCCGACAACCTTAAGGTTGGACGGGCAGCTCATTACATTGAATTAATTAGGTTTTAAATGGCCTTAATAGGCCTGTGACAGTTCGGCAGGCTCACAGCCGACTTGGCTGCATGCCCACCGAACTGAAAATCTAAACGACGCATGGTTATGTCGGGACGCCCGCCTGGCGTCAGCCCACGTCATTTTACACACTGGCGAGCGGGACCCGCGGGACCCGCCCCCCCCCCCCACCCCCTCACTGACAGGAAAATCCCTCCACAGTTCTTGATGAGGAATTTACATTACGTGAATAGATTGCAGAAGGCAGGCTGTTCTTGGAGAAGAGAAGATTAAGAGGAGGTTTGATAGAGGCATTGAAAATTATGAAGAGTCTAGACAGAAAGAAGCTGTTCCCATTGGTGAAAGGATCAAGAACCAGAGGGCACTGATCTAAGGTGATTGGCAACAGAAGCAATGATGACATGAGGAAAAACATTTTGACACAGTGAGTGGTTAGGATCTGGAATACGCTACTTGAGAGTATAGTGGAGGCAGGGTCAGTCGTGGCTTTCAAAAGAGAATTGGACAATTATCTGAAGACAAAAAAATGCAGAGCTACTGAGAAAAAGTGGGGAACGGAACTAAGAATGTTGCTCTTCCAGAGAGCCAGTATGCACAGCATGGGCAGAATGGCCTCCTGTGCTGTAATTATTCTACCATTTAATGAAAAGGCTGTGCATTCAAAGGGATGTAGTCTTCTTACTACATGTACCGTGAACAACAAAAACTTGCAATTATGTAATGCACTTAACATGTCCCAGGGACTCCATTATCAAATAAAATTTGACACCGAGGCATGTAAAGAGATATTAGGGTTGATGGCCAAAAGCTTTTCCAAAGGGGAAAGTTTTACGGTATGCTATAATGGAGGGAAGAGAGGTAGGGATCTCTGGAGGATAGATTTTTCTTTTACAGAATAGAAGGACTTAGCACGACCTGTTTATTTGGATGCTAACATGGAATTTTTTTTTGAAGAGATTCACAAGTTCACCTTGGAACTGTGAACAAGCAGGCCTCTTCCAAGAAAACACCTGAGCTATATGGTACTTGAGAAGGAATCGTTTGTTTGCTTTGAACTGCGAACACTTCATTTAATGAAAAGCTGGAAGACAAAAAGACAATCACACGGCAGAGGCAAACATTAAGTTTGAACCAGTGGTTTTGCTTTCAGTCTTGTTGGGGAACAAGCTGAGAACAGAAGGCTACCCTGACTGGCTCTCTCTCTCTACCTTGTCTAAAATTGTGTGTGGCTATCAACCTGTAGCCAGAGAGCTCTCATCTGAATGTAACTGGTACGCAATTGGACCTGCAAAACTGAGACCAGTTGGTGAGAACTTCCAGGCATCCACCAGGACCAGTGGCCCATCTTCACATGAGAGAACTCCAGATCGACAGTGTCGAGACCCTGCGGACTTTATCCTTTATTTTATAATGCCCAGCCTCTAAAACCCACCTCTGCAGAGAGGCTCTGTTTGTCCATTGTCTGTATGTGTGTGTGTGTGTGGGGCTGTGTGTTGGGGGAATTCTTTAGGGAAAGATAGATAGTTGTATTTCCCAATTACAATTGTATGATAATCAGAACTTGCAACTTGTTAAAAGAAGTTTGGTTTTATAATAAATTGATCATTCTGAGTTTTTTGAAAGAAGCCTGGTCAGAATCTCTTTTCTTCTGGGTGCTAGAGGTATAAATACACAATTGGCCATTTCAGTGAGAAAATTAAACAGCTAGATTAATGGTATGGCCTGTAGGGTAGTGGGGCCTGATAATTCGCGCACTCCTCCCATTCCAGTCGTAGCAAGATTTGGAGAGGCTCTGGGGTCGATTACCAGAGCTAAGTGCCTAGACATCTGAGAACAGGGCCACCAAAGGTGCAGTGATGAAAATTGGGGATGTACAGATGCAGAAGCATAGAGATCTCAGAGGATTGTAGGGCTGGAGGAGATTACAGAAATAGGGAGTGGTGAGGCTGCAGAGGGATTTGAAAACAAGGATGAGGTTTCTAAAATGTTAACTTGTTGAGCAAAACAGTGCCACTGAAGCAAAGCCATGAGGTATACAAACAAGCCAGTTGCTTTTTGGCACTGAAGGGCCTAACTTTGATAACTGCATCAGGGAGCAGTGAGCAAAGAGAGAGAGTTTAACCCATAAACAACAAGGCATATTGATTTGTTAATTCCTGTTTTGCCTAAATCATGTATCAAATATGTCCAATGTTTTGTCTAATTTCAATTTTCTGTTAAAGCTCTTTGTAAATTCTAGGCATTATTTCTCTTTGAATGCCTATGCATTTTGTCCATTGTATTTTTCAATTTTTTGGTAATTATCTCATGTCCTGTTCTCCTGCCAAATTATTTTAAGTGCAGTTTTTCTTTTAAATTCTGAAATTCCATATCATTAAGTAAAATAATTTTTAAAATAAAATTTCCAGAACCAAGCTAAGCATGGCTTATGATGCTGGCACCAATATTGAGTCGTGGGAGCTTTTGCGGTGTTTGACACAACATCAGGTAATGGCTTCATCGCAGAACTATAGAAAGTTCAAGTGGCAGGGAGAAGGTTTGGCCTTCTGTACCTCGGCCAGCTACACACTAGAGCCATTCCTTTCCTCTTTTCATGTATCCTGTTGTAGCAGGGCTGCCATAGCAGGTGGCGATGTTGGGGGAGACCACCGGACAGGGGAACTGCCCGGCTCTGCAGGGAGCAGTGTCCTTGATGAGCTGAGGGGCAAGAGCCAGACGCCACGCGGCGAGGAAGGAAGCAGCTCGGATAAAGCCATGACTTGTGAGCGGGCAGGAGCCTGGGGCCGCTTGAAGATCCTGAGGGTGTCTAAGGAGCCAAGAAGGGAAGAGGCAACCTAGTCAAACCGAATGGCAGCAACCCCCCCGGGTCTGAGAAGCCTCATGGGACAGAGGGCGAGAGGAACAGGGCTTCAGTCAGGAGCTGGGCTGCCAAGTGATTGCACTGAGGGGCCAAGGCCCTGAATAGGACAGGGATCTGGAGCGTAGGCAATGAATATTCTCTGTAAACAGCTTATTTCTTGGGGTTACACTTTCCCTTTTAGAACTCATACCCCCACTTTGATGCCAATGGAATAAGTGAACCTTGTTCCATAACCTCCGTGCTTAAATTATACATTACACTGTAATAGTTTCCTCTTTCAGTGTTTGCTTAATTCCCTCCTGAATGGTTTGGTGGACTCAGCTCAGCAGCAATTTATGATAAAGCACCTTTTGTTATTACATGTCTTTACACAACAAAAAATTTAAATTTCCATCTTTATGCTTTGGGTACTGAGCCTGCGTTTCTGCCCCTTTGTTACAGATTCGTTACTCGGGGTGGGGATACCCAAACAGGAAACCCCGAACCATGGATTTCCCAAATATCCCACAGGATTTAACTTCAGGACATCCATTCCATTGTTTCAGGAGGTTTAGCAGGCTGACTGACGGGGTTGGCTGCTAATCGGGCATCGCAGCAGACAAGGATGCCAGATAGCAGGGGGAAGTCGGAGATCTAGCATGGTGGGGGTGCGGGGTGGGTGGTTTAGGTGGGGTATGAAGATCATGGGGAAGCTCAGGCTTGGAGATAGGGGTGCAGGAGCAGGGTTTGAAGTTTGTGGTGGGTGTGAGTTGGAGACTCGCTTGAAGGGGCGGATATTTTTGTGGATGTGGGTCAGAGATCGGAAGTGAGATTCGTTTTGCAGACTGTGGTGGGCAGGGAGGGAGAGATTGGGATGGGGAGGTTGAATTCAGAGATTGCAGGAGATTGGCATCGGAGACCTGGGTGGGTGGGAGTCAGCCAATCACATGGTGTGTACAGGACTAAGCTTGTTGGATATCAAGGAAATACTCCTGCTCCTCCAGTTCCAGATATCATGCTGCAAATTAACATACCAGCCCTTTGTGCATCATTTTTCCTGCCTGGATTGCCAAGATCCAGGAGACCAGATTGACATTAGTTGAATAAAAAAACTTTTGAAAGGCACAATTCAAGGTATTTGCCATTCAGAAAAGCTCACAGCTGATAAGAAAGCCTCAGAAAGTCTTACAAAGCAAGGATTTGTGGTATAAGGAATTAATTTTAATTGCGCGATTTGCTAATAAGACTCAGTCTACATCATCACAGGAAGAGATGCAAAATCTCATGATCCTGCTCTCTCTTGTAGACCTTATGACAAGGAAGATACAGTAAGAGGTTTCCAATGAAGTTAACATTTTCCTTATCTCAACAAACTCTGTAAATATTCTGCGTTAGCACAACGAGACCAGAAATATCATATGGTGACAGTGAGTGAAAGAGCAAGTATGGAAAAGTCTCTACCATTACCGGAAAGTTTTGAGCAGGTTTCAGGTCTCAAATAAGCAGAAGCATGGCTGAATTGACACCAAAGATGTACCAGATATCATATCGCATTGGGCCTCACAGTGAAACCTAACAATAAACAGGTCAGTACGCTGTTATACCCAAAAGGTGGTTGTGCGGACAATATACTAGTCAGGTAAGGGATTGACAAAGAAAAAGCTGTGTATGATGAAGTAAAAAAAGCCCTTGATGCCTACTTAAATCTGCAAAAGAATACCATTGTTGAGTGGGCTAAATTTAACAAAAATACTCAATGACAAGGGGAAGGTATTGATACATTTATACATGATTTGTACAGTCATTCAGAAAATTGTGAATATGATAGCTTAAAAGATGAACTAATCAGGGACAGAATTGTTGTTGGAGTCTTCGATGAAACATTGTCTTGACAGCTTGCAATTGAGGGACGATTTAACCTGATTAAAGGTAATTCAGCTGAGCAACAAGCTGAGGTTAGGAAGCAAAATTGATCGGTAATTTGGGTTAACAGGGAAAACCATACCCCAAAAATGACTGACTCAGTGGAATATGTTAAAGTGAAAAGCAATGGTGGGCAAGATTCTAGAAACAATTATTCTGGATAGAATTAGTAATCAGATGGAAAAATATTAGTTGATAAGGAAGATCCAGCATGGATTTCTGAAGGGGAAACTGTATTTAACTAACTTGCTGGAGTTTTATGAAGAGGTAACAAAAAAGGTTGATAAGGGTAATGCTGTTGATGTGGTGTACATGGACTTCCAAAAGGCATTTGACACAATACCACACAACAGATTTGTGAGTCATGGAATAAAAGGGACTCTAGCAATGTGGATACAACGTTGGCTGATGGGTAATGCCGTTAAGTGTCGTGAATCTGTAGAACTCCCCGCTGGTTAAAAGCTGTCCCATTGTCAGACACGAGGACCTCTGGCAACCCATGCACTTCAAAACTCTGCCGCAAACGGTGTATGGTGGCAGCTGATATGGGTGACTGGACTTCATAGATGCCCTTCCTTTTGAAGTGGAAGTCAATTAGTGAAAAGAACATTGTGTCCAAGAAGGGTCCCACCTATTCGATGTGGAGGCGCACCCATGGCCATCCTGGCCATTCCCATGGGTGCAATGGAGCTAAGGGGAGGAGCTTTTGCACTTGCTGACATTGAGGGCAACTTTTGACCAGGGTTTCTATATCCAAGCCCATACCTGGTCACCACAAAAAGCTGCTTGCAAGCATCTTCATTCTGCCAATTCCCTGGGTGAGCATTATGTAGCTCAGCTAATAATGGCCTTTGCCCACTCGGGGGCATTGGATAACCCCTGCTCCACAGAGTAATATACCGTCCTGCTAGGAGAGTTCAAATTTGTGATCAAAATATGGCTTCATCTCTTCGGATTTAGATCCACCTGACCACCCATTCAAGACCTTCTCCCGGACATTAGACAATAGTGGGTCCCGGCTTGTCCACTCATGGGTTTGTCTGGTCTGATCTGGGGAGGAATCCAGAAAAACTAGCACTAAGACCAGTCCCTGGGGCTTTGGAGCCTTCCTGTTATTAGCTGGCAAGGTAAGGCGGCTTAGTGCATTGGCATGTGTGACTTGAGTTCCCGAGCAGTGAACAGAAGCGTATTCGTAGGCGGCTAGTATTAGTGCCCATCTCTGGATGCGAGCTGATGTGATAGGTGGTATCTCTTTATCTGCTTCGATTAATCCCAGTAGGGGCTTGTGGATGGTTATAATATGGAAATGGCCACGGTGGAGACAATGATGAAACTTCCAGATGCCAAACACAATGGAGAAGCCCTCCTTTTCAGTCTGGGAATATTGTCGCTCTGCAACACTGAGCGCACAAGATCTATAACCAATGGGTCGCTCGGAGCCATCCACCATCCGATGTGAAAGGACAGCCCCTATTCCATAAGGGGACGCATCACTTGTTAAAATTAATTCCTTCTTCGGGTCAAAGTCGACCAACGAGGCTGACGACCTTAACGATCGCTTCACTTTCAGGAAGGCAGGCTGGTGAGGGGCTTGCCAACTCCATTTCTGGTTCTTCTTAAGCAGACCATACAACGGGCCCAGCACAGTCAGGAGGTTTGGGAGGAATCGGCCAAAGTTGTTTACAATGCCTAAGGAGGCCTTTAGCTCTGTGGTATTTCTCGGGGAAGGTGCCTCATGGATGGCCTGGACTTTTTCTTCCACAGGATGCAGGCCCTGGCAATCAACCTTGTGATCCAAGTAAACTACCTCCTTAGCTTGGAACAGACACTTCTCTCGTTTTAAACGTACCCCCGTTTGTGCGAAGCATTTGAGCACCTCTTCTAGATTTGCTAAATGTTCATCATCGGTCAGTCTCGTGACCAATACATGATTCAAGTAAACGATAACATGGGGCAATCCTTGGAGCAAGTTTTCCATCATTCTTTGGAAAATAGCCCATGCCGAGGAGACTGCAAAGGGTAGACGTGTGTATTGATATAATCCTTGGTGTGTATTAACGGCGATGAATTCCCAAGAGTCCTTTTCCAACTCTACCTGCTGGTAGGCCTGGCCCATGTCTAGTTTTGAATATGTGGTGTCCCCTGCCAACTTCAAATACAATTCCTCAATCTTGGGTATCGAGTGTCTATCAGGTTTGGCCACCTTATTGACAGTTAGCTTATAGTCACTGCATAAACGCTTTGTTCCGGCTTCAGTACAGGTACGATGGGTGCCGCCCACTCAGAAAATTGCACTGGTTGTAGGATGTCCAATTTTTCCAGTCTGTCCAGTTCACTTTCAACCTTGTCCTGTAGAGCATAAAGGACTGGTCTAGATCTTAACAATCTGGGGGTTGCATTTGGGCCTATATGGATTCTGGCCTGTAGCCCTCAAATCCTTCCTATCTCATCATTGAAAGCGGAAGCATATTTTTGCAACAATTCCTGGAAGCCTTTTGTAATTTGAAAAATTTTGGCCCATTTCAATATAATCTTTTCGAGCCAGTTGCAGTCTATTAATCTGGGCCCTTCTCCAGCTACTGCTAACAAGGGCAGCCTTTCAGATTAATCTCCATACGTCACCGAGACTTGACATAACCCTTTCAGATATATTTCTTCGCTCAGCTTTGTGCCCGAAGCTTCCAATCTTAAAGGATGGACTCCTTTACTCAGATATCTAAATTTATGCTCTCCAATGACAGACATTGATACTCTCATATCAATGTCCATCTTAATGGATTGTCCGTTAACTGTAATGACTACTTGGATTGGCTCGGTTCTACCCACTTTGAGGTTATGTAATGAATGGATGCCTGATTCTATTTCTTCTGGCTCTTCTATGAGACGTATTTCATGAATTTTCCTTCTGCCTTTATAGTGTTGTTTTAGTCTTTCTCTGCAGTGCAGCATTATGTGGCCATAGTGGTGGTAGAAACAGCACTCAACTTGTTTGAGTTGTCACTTGCTTACCGGAGGCCTGGGTGTATTTCTCTCATTCGTTTTCCAGGTTTTCACTGCAGTGCCATTGATTTTCAATGGTCTGGAGCTAGAGAGCGCTTCCCACCTTTCTATGGAATCCGAAGCGAGTACTTGGCACATCATAACATTCAAGGCTATGGGCCAAGTGCTGCTAAATGGGATTAGGTAGATAGGTCAGGTGTTTCTCACGTGTCGGTGCAGACTCGATGGGTCGAAGGGTCTTGTCTGCACTGTGATTCTGTGATTCTGTGAACTTGTATTTATATTGTATCTTTCACGACCAGGATTCCCCATAGCGCTTTACTACCAATGAAATATTTTTGAGCTGATGTCATTATTATAATGTATGGAACAGTGAATTATGTTATAACAGCCAAGTGCTGGTAAATGGGATTAGGCAGGTGTTTCTCATGTGTCATGTTTCATTTTTATGCCACTTCACCAGGTTGGGTGCCATATTTAAAGACCAGCCGTGCGCACACATCTTATTGCTTCCAGCCCACAGCTGCTGCAGGGAAGATGTCCACAAAGGCAACAAGTAGAATAGATAAGGGAGAACCAGTGGATGTGGTGTATTTGGATTTCAAGAAGGCTTTTGATAAGGTCGCACTTAAGAGGCTAGTGGGAAAGATTAAAGCACATGGGATTAGGGGTAATATACTGGCACGGATTGAGAATTGGTTAACAGACCGGAAACAGAGAGTGGGAATAAATTGGTCCTTTTTCTGGGTGGCAGGCGGTGACCAGTGGTGTACCCCAGGGATCAGAGCTTGGGCCCCAGCTATTCATGATATATATAAATGACTTGGATGAGGGAACCAAATGCAATTTTTTCCAAGTTTGCTGATGACACAAAACTGGGCAAGGAATGTGAGTTGTGAGGAGGAAGCAAGGAGGCTTCAGGGCGATTTAGACAAGTTGTGTGTGCGGGCAAACACGTGGCAGATGCAGTATAACGTGGATACATGTGAAGTTATACGCTTTGGTGTGAAGAATAGAAAGGCAGGGCATTATTTAATTGATGATATATTGGGAAATGTGGATCTACAAATGGATCTGGGTGTCCTTGTACACCAGTCAATGAAAGTAAATAAACAGGTGAAGCAAGCAATTGGGAAGGCGAATGGTATGTTGACCTTCATTGCAAGAGGAATTGAGTTCAGAAGTAGGGATGTCTTATTGCAGTTATACAGGGCCTTGGTGAGACTGCACCTGGAGTATTGCATGCAGTTTTGGTCTGCCTACCTAAGAAAAGATATACTTGCCAGAGAGGGAGTGCAGCGAAGGTTCACTAGGCTGATACCGGGGGTGGCAGGATTGTTGTATGAGGAGAGATTGGTTTGGCTGGGCCTGTATTCGCTAGAGTTTAGAAGAATGAGAGAGGACTTGATTGAAAAGTATAAAGTTCTTACAGGGTGAGACAGACACAACCTGCCTGCCGCAGATGCATCTGTCCATGACAGTATCGGTAAGTGTGACAACCACATAGTCATCGTGGAGATGACGTTCCACCTACACAATGAGGATACCCTCCATCGTGTTGTGTGGCACTACCGCCATGCTAAATGGGGTACCATAGGCATGGAAGACATTCTTGAGAGTTTATTGACAATAGTGAACAGTATGTACAAGTGATTAACACCCATGCCCAGGCTGTGCAACTATATCTTCTTAACTTTCCTAATCCTGCCGCTACATCTTGGTGCTCCCTGGACATCCACCATAGAGGTGGAGGCAGCCTGCTGACTGCTGCGTCCTGTCTGTGATGACCTTGGCAGGCGTCCTCTAGAAGGCCAAGACCTGGAGGCCTGTTTTCGGGGCCCTGCTTTGTGGCAGTGGCACCTTCCTTGGCCTGTGGAGTTGGAGCTGCTGAGGTCACAAGAAGAGGGGAATCGGATGGTTTGGACACTCCCGCATTCACTTGGAAGGATGGACCCAGGATCCTCCTCCCTGTGGGTGTCCAGGGGGCTCTGACTGAGAGCTGAATTCTTTCATATACAGACAGATGGAAAGCATAGTCCAATTTACTATGCATCCAGTTCACTGACAGAGACAGAACAGAGATAGGCAGTGATAGAGAAAGAAGCATTAGCTGCTACTTGAGCTTGTGAAAAGTCTGCAGATTATGTTCTTGGTCACCAGTTAAAGATAGAGACAGACCACAAATCTCTAGTGATGCTCTTAAGTTCTACGAAGTTAGCAAAAACACACCCATGAATATGATTCAGACTGAGGATGATGAGATTTAATGCAAAGACAGAGTGTGCTCCGGGATCACAGCAGATGCTGTGTCTTGTATCCCAGCGGCAAGGCCTGAACAAGGTGACATAGACTTTTTTGAAGATGCAGAAACTTTCGCATCAACAACAACCATAACTCTATCAGCAACAACTCAGCGACTAAATGAAATCAGTGATGCACATAAATCTAATGAAGAATGCGCTCAGATGAGAGAGAACTGCATTAAAAATTTGGCCAGCATACAAGCCACACAGTCCCATTCTCAGGTAGTACTACACTTCAGTGTAGTTGATGATTGACTCTCGGTCATTCTGAGAGATCTGAAACTTGATATACTATAACAATCGCACCAAGGGTGTTTGGGTTTCACAAAATGTTGAGCCAGAGTGAGATATTCTGTTTGGTGGTTGGGTCTCCCAAAGTCGTTGGAAGAGATGTGTCAAACTGTATTACTTGTGCTATTCATCGTCAGGAGACGAGAACCGTTGATGTCATCTCCCTTTCCATAAGGACCGTGAGAACTTCTTGGGATGGTCCTCTTTGAATACAGAGGCAAAATGTTCTTGATTGCAGTAGACTACTATTCCAGATGGGTAGAAGTCAAGCAACTGTGGGCTCACAATTCTGAAGCAGCGATTACATCGCTGAAGGAGGTTTTTGCAACACATGGAATCCCAGACCTTGCAATTTCAGGCAATGGATGGAATTTGTAATGAGTTCTTTAAAGAGCTCATGGCAATGTATGGATTTGCCCATACTACCAGCTCACCAAGATACCCTCAAGCCAATGGCGAAACTGAAAAAGGAGTGTGTACAGTGAAAGCATTGCTGAGGAGGAATGATGACATCCAACTTGCACTTCTGAGCCCTCATTCAACTCCACTCCAAAATGGTTTAGCACCATGTGAACTCCTAATGAGAAGAAGATGGAGAACTCACCTGCCTGCTCTCTCACATGCCATAAGTACAAGCGATGACTTGGACAAGGTCAGGAAGAAAGAGCATGAGTATCATTCCAGTCAGATGTTGAACCATGACAAACATCACAAAGCATCCAACCTGCCAGACCTCCAGTCAGGAGAGCCAATTTGAATCTGAGACCAAGCTCGTGATGGTTGAACAGACACCACATCCACAGTCCTACCTGATCCAAACAGATAATGGTACAGTGAGGTAGAACCGATGTACACAAGTTGCCACACAGAAGAAACCTTCTACAACGTCAAAGTAGTCATCTAGAAAATAGAACAGACCAGAAATTCTGCGTTCTTTGAGATAACTATCACACTGGCGAACCTGATTCATCTATTAATCCTCCCCCTGCTCACCAGAGTCTGAGAGACCACCTGCAGAACTCAAATCCCCACTCTCCTCCAAAGGAGCAGAAGACCCATTTGTGTAGACTAGTAAAACCGCCACAGCAGTTGTTTCTGTATAAAAAAAAGAAACTGAAGTCAGAGACGTGGGGAGACATGTGGCACAATGGGGAGAATCAGAGACTTTGGAGAGAGGTAGTGTAATGAGGAGAATCAGAGACTTAAGGAAGATGTAGTATAAGGGGTTAATATATTTTGTTATTCATCCACGGGGTGTGGGCTTCGCTGGCTGGGCCAGCATTTATTGCCCATCCCTAGTTGCCCTTGAGAAGGTGGTGATGAGCTGCCTTCTTGAACCGCTGCAGTCCATGTGGAGTAGGTACACCCACAGTGCTGCTAGAACGAGAGTTCCAGAATTTTGACCTAGCAACAGTAAAGGAACAGCGATATATTTCCAAGTCAGGATGGTGAGTGACTTGGAGGGGAACTTACAAGTGGTGGTGTTCCCATCTGTCTGCTGCCCTGGTCCTTCTAGGTGGTAGTGGTCATGGGTTTGGAAGGTGCTGTCAAAGGAGCCTTGGTGGATTCCTGCAGTGCATTTTGTACATGGTACACACTGCTGCTACTGTGTGTCGGTGGTGGAAGGAGTGAATGTTTGTGGATGTGGTGCCAATCAAGCGGGCTGCTTTATCCTGGTGGTGTCAAGCTTCTTGAGTGTTGTGGGAGCTGCACTCACCCAGGCAAATGGGGAATATTCCATCACACTCCTGACTTGTGGAGGACAGGCTTTGGGGAGTCAGGAGGTGAGGGAGTCCCTAGCCTCTGACCAGCTCTTGTAGCCACAGTATCTATATGGCTAGTCCAGTTTAGTTTCTAGTCAATGGTAACCCCGAGGAAGGGAGATTCAGTGATGGTAATGCCATTGAACATCATTCTAACTTCATCATATTCTAATGAACCTCATCATTGCAGGAAGTGATGCATTGTCTCATGATCCTGCCCTCTCTTATAGACTGAATGGCAAGTTGAAGCCACAGTAAGAGGTTTCCACTAGTGTTTTCTTTACTTAGGCTGATTCTAAATATTCTGTGTTAACGTTTTGAGCCTGTATGACTCTTCTTCAGAACTAAAGATAAGTAAAAATGTGGTGAAATATATACTGTTTAAAGGGGTTGGGACAGGTGGAGCTGGATAGAAGGCCAGTGATATGTGGAGGCAAAGGAGAGATTGCCAAGGATGCCATAAATAAAAGGTCGAAGGAGTGTGGTGGTGATACTGGCTAAAGGAGGTGCTAATTGTGACATTAAGAGTAGAAAGCAGGATGAGCAAGTGACAGATAGCCTGAGTGGGGGTGGGGTGGGGGGAGGGATCAAAATAGGCTAAAAGGTGGGGATAAAACAATGAATGGAAGTAAATTTTAAAAATAATAATAAAAATAGGTGGGAAAATATATATAAAAATTAAAAATAAATATTTGAAAAAAGGGGATTAAAAAGGGGTGAGGATGGAGGAGAGAGTTCATGATCTGAAATTATTGAACTCAATGTTAAGTCCGGAAGGCTGTAAAGTGTCTAGTCAGAAGATGAGGTGCTGTTCCTCCAGTAATTGTTGAGCTTCACTGGAACATTGCAGCAGGCCAAGGACGGACATGTGGGCATGAGAGCAGGGTGGTGTGTTGAAATGGCAAGCGACAGGGAGGTCTGGGTCATGCTTGCGGACAGACCAAAGGTGTTCTGCAAAGCAGTCACCCAGTCTGCGTTTGGTCTCTCCAATGTAGAGGAGACCACATTGGGAGTAGCAAATGCAGTAGTCTAAATTGAGGGAAGTGTAAGTGAAGCGCTGCTTCACTTGAAAGGAGTGTTTGGGCCCTTGGACGATGAGGAGAGGAGAAGTAAAGGGGCAGGTGTTGCACCTTCTATGATTGCGTGGGATCGTGCCATAGGAGGAGGGTTGAGGTATTGAGGGTGATGGAGGAGTGGACCAGGGTGTCCCAGAGGGAACGGTCCCTACAGAATGCCGACAGAGGGGGTGAAGGGAAGATGTGTTTGGTGGTGGCATCATGCTGGAGTTGGCGGAAATGGTGGAGGATGATGCGGGAGCTGGTGGGGTAGCCTATTTTGATCTTTTTCCCACACCGTCCCCTCCCCCCACCCCACCCCCACTCAGGCCATCTGTCACTTTCTCATTCTGCTTTCTATTCTTAATGTCCCCATTAGTATCTCCTTTAGCCAGGATCACCACTGTGAAAAACCCCTTCGACCTTTTGTTTATGACATCTCTTGCAATCTCTCCTTTGCCTCCACCTACCACTGGCCCTCTATCCAGCTTCACCTGTCCCACCCCCCTTAACAGTATAAATTTCACCCCATTTCTACTTCTCTTTCGTTCTGAAGAAGAGTCATATGGACTCGAAACGTTAACTCTGTCTTCCTCTCCACAGATGCTGTCAGACCTGCTGAGTTTTTCCAGCAATTTTTGCGTTTGTTTTTTTTCAGATTTCCAGCATCCGCAATATTTTGCTTTTATCTAAATGTTCTGTGTTAGCACAGCAAGACCAAGAATATTATAAGATCCAGCGAAGAGGAAAACTGTTCATTTATCGACTCCTGTCACCCTTGTTCTGCACAGATGACACATTCTCACCGACTGAAACATAGGCTTGACAACTATGGCAATTGGTGCCCATTTCTGAATAGGAGGCAAGCATGTGGGCCTGAATAATTAAGAACTAATGACATGACTGGGAAAATATAGTGTGAACAAATAGATTTTTGTGGCATTGGCAATTGTATGTGTTTGTTTGCTTAACCCATTACCATTACAAATATAACATTCCCTCACTGATTTCAATGAAGTTGGGGTGTTGCAAATTTGCCCATTGCTATGTGAACTAGGTAAACCAATTATAAAAGAAAGCTCAAGAAATAATATGAAGGGAGGGGGAGAGAAGATGTATAAGGGGAGAGAAGCAATATGCTGAGAAGGTTGGTAGATTGGTTTGATCTATCAAAAAGAACTTAGTCTACCTAATGACCCAATCGTTCTTACAATATCAGGCATACTGCAGTAATATTGCAACCATAACTTATCTGTTTACTTATTAATTCTGTTACGTGCACAGAATATATAAACTGAGCCTTTTTGAATCAATGGTCCACTTAATTGAGCAGTAAAACATGTTGCATAGACCAGCCTGAAATCAGACACGAATTCAGTTTACAGCAGGTAAGCACACAGATTAACATTAAAGCACACCTCTAAGTACTTAAATATAGTGAGACGGGAGTGCATTAAAAGCTTTCTTAAACCACCAGAGAGATCATGACAAATTTCTTCAACTCCAACACGCTACATTGGCCTGGCATCGTAAATCTCTGAACACAGTGTTTACAGTGATTTTTACTGCAGAAGAGATTTGTTGCAGTGTCAAGTGCATCAGCATTTTGAGTGCATGTGAATGTTCTGGATTTCTGCCTTTCCCCTTGTTTCCGACATCAGTGCAGGTAGAATCTGGTCCTCATTAGCCTTCGCCCTCTACACAATGCCCGCTTTTCTGTTGCATTGTGAAGCAGGATGCTGTGCTTCTTTGCACTATAGGTCACTTACTTCTGGGTTCCTGGTGTGAACCTAACCAGGCTTCCCAGGTCAATGGCAGCAATAGTGATGGAAATACAAAGGCTTCAAGTGGAAGGCACGACAAGGTGTAACACTGGATTACTGAGTCACCATTAGCCCATTTCATACCACTGGCAAAGACCATTTTAAACCCTTCCTCTCCGCCCCCCCCCCCCCCCCCCCCCCCCCCCCACCATTGAATCTGAGTGGCAGAACGAAGCTGGACGATGTTAGGGTCAGTATTTTACACATCACCCCCCACCCTTCCCCCAATCCTGGCAAAAAGTCAGTGGAGAGCCCGCCCCTGCTCTGGTGGGCTGCCCCACAACCATTTACAGTGTTTTGTCAATGGAGTCAGGATGGGACTAGAGAAACATGCACCACACCTCCACCCTCTGACCAGAACCTGCAACTACAATATTACAATATTGCAACTGTTCA
This sequence comes from Carcharodon carcharias, assembly GCF_017639515.1. Classification (NCBI taxonomy): domain Eukaryota; kingdom Metazoa; phylum Chordata; class Chondrichthyes; order Lamniformes; family Lamnidae; genus Carcharodon; species Carcharodon carcharias. Next base: position 17,173,937 of record NC_054477.1, read on the forward strand.
CATCAGGATTTCCACTCAAAATGTTGACGTGGCTAACGTCAATGTTAAAGCGTGACCTAAAACCATACCCACAGGAAGTCGGACAGCAGATGTGCTGACTCACAAGACTATTAAGGATAGAGGTGTAGATTTAGAAGCTTTTCCCTAGAGCAATATCAGCTCCAAAAAAAAACTGATCGAACCACAGAAATATTAAGCAGGATAGAGTTGAGAAAAGAAAGGCCCCAATCAAAGTAATCCTCTGATAGATGCCTATAAATTCATCAGGCGATGTTGTGTCTGCAGTAATGGACCTTCAACTCACGTGAAAATGAATCACTGCTTAATTTTTTTTCCCAGCTCAGGATGCGGACAGTTAAAAATCAATCTGTACGCTCACTGCTGAACCTGAAAATGACAGCCATTACCCAGATTTACATTTTATCCCGAGCTACAATAATGACAATAAATCACTGGTTGTCGGCTGCTTGGGATAATTATGTTGTAGATTGTCGCCGAGGGTTTGTTGAGAGTAACATGCAGCTGGTTACAGGAGTGTAACGAGGAGGATGACAGTGAAATATGATTTTGATTTTCACGCCAGGGTGAGTGGTTGCAAGATGCAAATCACAAGACACCTGCAACCAGTTTTCACAAGGCGAGGGTGGCGGGGGGGGGGGCTGCAGAATACCAAAATAATGCACTTCAGCAGGATACATTGGAAATTGGATCTTGTAAAGATTAATAGGACCACATGTCAAAAATCAATTGGTCAGTCAATCGCCAACTGCATCCTTTATTTCATTTATTCATTCACAGAATGTGGGGGCCGCTGTCTAGCATTTGTTGCCTATTCCTGATTGCCCTTGAGAAGGTGGCAGTGAGTTACCTTCTTGAACCGCTGCAGTCCCTGTGGTGTATTTACACCCACACTGCTGTTAGGGAGGGGTCTTCAGGATTTTTACCCGGCGAAAGTGAAGGAACGGCGATGTAGTTCCAAGTCAGGACGGTGTGTGGCTTGGAGGGGAACCTGCAGGTGGTGGTGTTCCCTTGCATCTGCTGCTCTTGTCCTTCTCGATGGTAGAGGTCATGGGTTTGGAAGGTGCTGTCAAAGAAGTCTTGGTGAGTTGCTGCAATGCATCTTGCAGGTGATAAACACTGCTGCCACTGTGCGTTGGCGGTGGAGGGAGTGAATGTTGAAGGTGGTGGACGAGGGGCTAATAAAGTGGGCTGATTTGTCCTTGATGACGTGAGCTTCTTGAGTGTTGTTGGAGTTGCACTCATCCAGACAAGTGGAGAGTATTCCATCACATTCCTGACTTGCGTCTTGTAGATGGTGGACAGAATTTGGGGAGCCAGGAGGCGAGTTATTCACCTCAGAAGCCTCAGTCTTTGACCTGCACTAATAGCCACAATATTTATGGGGCTAGTCCAGTTCAGTTACTGGTCAGTGGTAGCATCCAGGATGTTGATAGTGGGGGATACTTAAATTCAACATTGGTGATCAGGTGTTGGAGTTTCTAGTTTCTGCACTTTCCATGCGTTTGTGGTTATACAAGCATCTTTCAACATAAGTTCCACTTTTTTATGAATAATATCCATTAAAAATTATCGCCATGTCAGACGTTGTACAGTAGAACTTTCCACTAAGTGTGCCAACAACTTGGTGGAGTGATCATTTTGTTCTAAGCAAGGCATTTCTGTACTGTTATAACATTATTCACTGTTCCAAACATTATAATAATGACATCAGCTCAAAAATATTTCATTGGTAGTAAAGTGCTATGGGGAATACTGGTCATGAAAGGTACGACATAAATACAAGTTCACAGAATCACACAGTGCAGAAGAGGCCCTTCGACTCTTCGAGTCTGCACCGACAAGTGAGAAACACCTGACCTACCTACCTAATCCCATTTACCAGCACTTGGCCCATAGCCTTGAATGTTATGATGTGCCAAGTGCTCATCCAGGTACTTTTTAAAGGATGTGAGGCAACCCGCCTCCACCACCCTCCCAGGCAGTGCATTCCAGACCGTCACCACCCTCTGGTAAAAAAGTTTTTCCTCACATCCCCCCTAAACCTCCTGCTCCTCACCTTGAACTTATGTCCCCTTGTGACTGATCCTTCACCTAATCCACCCTGCTCCCTATCCACCCTGTCCATGCCCCTCATAATCTTGTACACCTTGATCAGGTCGCCCTCAGTCTTCTCTGCTCCAGCGAAAACAACCCAAGTCTATCCAACCTCTCTTCATAGCTTAAATGTTTCATCCCAGGCAACATCCTGGTGAATCTCCTCTGCACCCCCTCCAGTACAATAACATCCTTCCTATAATGTGTGGCGACCAGAACTGCACACAGTACTCCAGCTGTGGCCTCACTAAAGTTCTATACAACTCCAACTTGACCTTCCTACTTTTGTAATCTATGCCTCGATTGATAAAGGCAAGTGTCCCATATGCCTTTTTCACCACAGACATGCCCCTCTGCCTTCAGAGATCCATGGACACACACGTCAAGGTCCCTTTGTTCCTTAGAACTTCCTAGGGTCATGCCATTCATTGAATACTTCCTTGTCAAATTACTCCTTCCAAAGTGTATCACCTCACACTTTTCAGGGTTAAATTCCATCTGCCACTTATCTGCCCATTTGACCATCCCATCTATATCTTCCTGCAGCCCAAGACACTCAACCTCACTGTTAAGCACCCGGCCAATCTTTGTCTCATCCACAAACTTACTAATCCTACCCCCCACATAGTCATCTATGTCGTTTATATAAATGACAAATAATAGGGGACCCAGCACAGATCCCTGTGGTACGCCATTGGACACTGGCTTCCAGTCACTAAAGCATCCTTCTGTCATCACCCTCAGCCTCCTACAACTAAGCCAATTTTGAATCCACCTTATCAAATTACTCTGAATCCCATGTGCCTTTGCCTTCTTTATAAGTCTCCAATGTGGACCTTGTCAAAGGCTTTGCTGAAATCCATATAAACTACATCAACTGCACTACCCTCATCTACACACCTGGTCACTTCCTCAAAAAATTCAATCAAATTTGTTAGGCATGACCTCCCTCTGACAAAGCCATGCTGACTATCCCTGATCAAACCTTGCCTCTCCAAGTGGTGATAGATACTCTCCTTCAGAAATTTCTCCAATAGTTTCCCTGCCACTGACGTGAGACTCACTGGCCTGTAGTTCTTTCTTTTCTTTTGTCGCCTGTTGTCTGGAACTATAAAATACACTAATTAAGTGACAAGGCTCCTTCGACAGCACTTTCCAAACCCATGACCACTACCACCTAGAAGGACAAGGGCAGCAGGTAAGTGGGAATGCCACCACTTGCAAGTTCCCCTCCAAGTCACTCACCATCCTGACTTGGAAATATATCGCAATTCCTTCACTATCGCTGGGTCAAAATCCTAGAACTCTCATCCTAACAGCACTGTGCATGTACCTACATCACATGGACTGCAGCGGTTCAAGAAAGTAGCTCACCGCCACCTTCTCAAGGGGCAACTAGGGATGGGCAATAAATGCTGGCCCAGCCAGTGAAGCCCACATCCTGTGGATGAATAAAAAGACAAGTTGGAGCACTACACACATTTCTGGTCACCACGCTTTTGGAAAAATGTGATTCCATTAGAATAGCACAGAGAACAATTACAAAGATGTTTCCTCGACTGGAGAATATTAGTTATGAACAGAGATTGGATAAGGTGGTGTTGTTTTCTTTGGGACAGAAGCTAAGGTGAGACATAGTTGAAGTGTGTAAAACAGCAAGCGTGGAGGTCTTGTGGCGCAGTCCTACCTTTAGTTTAGAGGTTCTGAGTTCAAATCCCATTTCAGGACTTGATAGCTGTGGATGGTGCATTCATAATGTGACCAAACAGGTCGATAATCAGCCTGTTAATCTTTCCAATATGCCTAATGTCAGGCAGTAAGGGTGGAAGATTTTCTTGGTCAGTTGTATTGCAGAAGGCAACTAACCACTGTACTACTTGGCCAATGATAAGCATCCTGATTGCCAATGCTCTCTTGGGGCATGGTTCCTGTCCTAGGAGGAGGAAGATGATGATAGAGTGGATATTCCCCTTGGTCATGGTGTCCTTAACCATATATATAGGTTTATTTTATAGAGTATTCAAGGGGAAATGTTTTAACTGCCAGGGTGATGGGATCTGGACCTCGCTGCCTGAAAGGGTGGTAGAGGCAGAAATCCTCATAACATTGAAAGAGTACTTTGTTATGCTCTTAAGTGACAAGTCTATAGACCAAGAGCTGGGAAGGTGGATGTCTGCCTGTTGGTCAGCATGGATATGATAAGCTGAATGGCCTCCTCTGTGCTGTAAATTTCTATGCTTTCTACTGTTCTAGGTTTTGCACATGATTTGACCAAGTTTCCCCTATGGAAGGTTAACATTCCTGATGGAAAACCCACAATCTTACGTGAAAATATGCACCCATCAGAACATAAAAGCATGAGAAATAGGAGCAGGATTAGGCCATTCAGCCTCTTGAGCCTGTACTGTCATTCAGTAACACCATGGCTGATCTGAATTTGGCCTTAACTCCATTTTCCTACTTGCCTCCATAACCTTAATCTGTCTAACTCAGCCTTGAACATATTCAAAGACCCAGCCTCCACTGCTCTCTGTGGAAGAGAATTCCAAAGATTAACAACCCTCTGAGAAGAAATTCCTCCCCATCTCCAACTTAAATTGGAAACCCCTTATTTTTAAGCTGTGTTCCCAGTTCTAGATCTCCCCCCACCCCCCAACCAGGAGAAACATACTCTCAACATCTACCCTGTCAAGGCCCCTCAGAATCAAGTCCCTTTCAGAAATATGTTTCAATAAAATTACCTTTCATTCTTCAACACTTCAATGAGTATAGACCCAGTCTGCTCAATCACCCCTCATGAAACAAAGAACAGAGAACACAGATTAAAGAGAACTGACAACAGAACCACAGGCAACCTGAGGAAAATATTGTTTACTCAGCATGATCTGGAATGTGCTGCCTGAAAGGATGGTTGAAGCAGGTTCGGTGGTAACCTTGAGAAGTAAATTGGATAAATACTTGAAAAGGAAATATTTGCAGGGCCACGCGGAAAGAATGGGCGGGTTGGACGAATTAGATAGCTCTACCAAAGGTCTGGTACAGTCACACTGGGCTAAATGGACCCCTTCTGTGTTTTATCATTCTATGATTCTAAACAGCACATTTGCCATTTAAGAGCATTATTACAATTGTTATACTGGGACTGCAAAAAAATGAAGATTTTTGTTGTCTGTCACATTGCTTGCAAAGCTCCAGGTTTAGTAAGGCTTTGGTTAGCACAAGCAGCATTATGAAGGTATAGAGATTCAATGATTGATGGTTAGTTGTATCTGCTGGAGAAAATCCGTTATGATCCCACAGCAAATAGAAATTCTGTGTAGTTTTCAGATTTCCACAATGATTTGCAAAACGTTCCAAGGAGCTTTTCATAATCGAACAAATGGCTGGTTTGAACATTAGAAGAATAATCACGTCAAATATTCTTTCAGTAACATCATAAGCTGTTTATATGTGTTTGGTTATACTTGCTGATGCAGGGTTTAACTTCTAATCACATTGAAGGCCCATCTAACAGAGCAACACCGCACTTATCTAAACGCTTTATGAATAGAACTGGCTGGGATCTAGTCTTTGAGTGAGTTCTGCTGATTCAATGCCCCTAGTTGCAAACTTGGAAGTTCAAAAAATCTGGAAGGCCGCCAGGATCTTGAGCAAATCATGAGACAGCACTAGACAAGTGACAAACATGGATAAGAAAAATTGTGTAAAATAAAGGGCTATTTAGTTCATCTAGTGCATTCCTTATACCGTACATCATAGAACAGAGCACAGAAGGAGACAGAAGGAGGCCATTTTTCCCATGGTCTCTGTGACAGCTCTTTGAAAGTACTATCTAATTAGTCCCCCTCCCCTGTTCTTCCCCAACACCCCTGAGAATGTTTACATTCCAAATTTCCCTTTGAGAGTTATTCTTGAATCTGCTTCCCCCATTCTTTCAGACAGAGCATTCCTGATCACAACAAACTTGTTGTTAACTTGTGCAGCTGTAATATCAGAAGCCACCTGTCTACCAAGCAAGAAGATTTAATTGCACCATCAGTTTTTCACATTCTGAACAGGCTGTAGGAGGTTACTGAGAAGATCTTGTGTTTGTATCTCCATATAAGTATGCCCTGTCAAACCCACACGTATGAGCATTGGACAGAAACTGTGATTAAACATATCTGGGAGTGGGGTGGGGAGGTGGTTCTACTTATTCAGCTGGTGGAGGGCAGAACAGAAAGCTCACTGTCAGGAGCACATATTGGGAAAAAAGAACGGACATGATTTGTTTTAGCCCTTTAAAGTAGCAGTGGAAAACCTTGTGCTCCGTTTACACACTTTCTGGCGAAGAATTCAAGACCCATTAATTAGACGTATGGATCTTGAGAAACTTAACATATCTTGAAAAGGCTTGTGTCAGTCAGGGGTACCAAGCAGTGCACTCTGGACTTTATTATGGGCTGTAGCTGATCATGAAATGGTTGATAAAAGCAAATCACTGAGGACGCTGGAAATCTGAAACAAAAACAGAAAATGCTGGAAAAACTTAGCAGGCCTTAACAACATCTGTGGAGGGAAAAAAACAGGAGTTAACGTTTCGAGTCTGTAAGACTCTTCTTCAGAGTTAAAGAGATTCTCTTTACATTTTGAGTCCGTATGACTCTTTTTCAGAGCTAAACTGTTTTTTTTTTCTCTCCATGAAATGGTTGAATATGTGAGTGTGCATATGACATGCCTTAGAATACAGGTTGTGGATAAAGAGAAACAAGGTAACAATTGCTGGAAAAATGGTAATACCATTGAATGTTAAAGGGAGATAGTTAGATTATCTCTTTTTGGGGATGGTCATTGCCTGGCACAAATATTAATTGCCACTTGTCAGCTCAAGCCTAAGTGATGTCCAGATCTTGCTGTATACGGGCAAGGAGTGGTCTTGACATCAAGGCAGCATTTGACCAAGTGTGGTATTAAGGAGCCCGAGCAAAATTAAAGTCAATGGGATTCAAGAGGGAAACTCTCCACTTGTTGGAGTATAAAGGAAGGTTGCTGTGGTTGTTGTTGGCCAATCAGCTCCTCTCCTGGATATTGCTGCAGGACTTTCTCAGGGTCTAATCATCTACAGCTGCTTCATCAATGACCTTTCCCCCACCATAATATCAGAAGTGGGGATATTCACTGATGATCGCATTGTGTTTGGACCAAGGCTGTAATAAGGTCTGTAGCTGTGCGACCTTGGCAGAAGCCAAACTGAAGCACCAGTGAGCAGGTTATTGGTGGGTAAGTGCTGCTTAATGGCACTGTTGATGACATCTTCCATTACTTCGCTGATGTTTCAGAGTAGACATTGGGGCAATAATTGGCCAGATTGGATTTGTTCTGCTTTTTATGGAGAGGACATGCCTGGGCAATTTAGCTTAGTTGAATTTCCATGTATCTGTGGTGTCAGCTGTGGTTCCGTTGGTAGGACTGTTTACTCACAAGGTTCTAGGTCCAAGTCCCACTCCAGGACTTGAGCACAAAAATCAAGGCTGACACTCCAATGCAGAACTGGAGGTGCTGTAGTTTGAATGAGACTTTAAACCAAGATCCCATCTGCCTGTTCTGGTGGATGTAAAAGATGCCATGGCACTATTTTGAAGAAGAGCAACAGATCTGTTCCCCAGTGCCTTGGCCAATACTTATCCCTCAAACAACACCACAAATACAGATTATTTGGTCATTGTCATGTTGCTATTTGTGGGAGTTTCTTATGCGCAAAATTGGCTGCCATGTTTCCTGCAACATAACTATACTTTAAAATATGTTTCATTGGCTGCAGTTGTGGGAGGGTAGCCTTCCCACATGGAGCACTTTGAGACATCCAGTGGTCATGTAAAGCACTATATAAATGGAACTCTTCTATCTATTCTGTTAAAGTTAAGGGAACTGTATTGTAATGTTACGCTGACAAGGATCAATTGACTTCAACTAAAAAAAAGAATGCTGTGAGAACAAATGTATTTGTTTAAGACAAATCCATCTACTCAATACATTAAAATCAAGAGATAGGGAAGTGAATGTGCTTATGCCATCTGAATGAGCTAAGAAAAGAGAAAAACAATAACTCTATTTTGCTGCTGAGTTGGTGTGGTAAGAGCTATTTAAACCCCAAGAAGCTCTGCAGTAGATTTGTTGATATTCATACAATTTGCACTTGAAACATTTGAAGAGTCTGCCTCTGGCAAAATCAATACTTGTTTTCAGGCACTAACATTGCTCTGGACAGTTAGTGTTGTGTCAAATCATAATTTGTTGGTGTGTTTCACCATTGTTGGCCTAGATTCTGAAGCGGGAGATCATTTCATGTCCAAGGTCATTGAGCCTTGGCAGATAATTCTGTTATGGAAACTAAATAGATTTCCAACCTGGTTGATCAGAATTCCTGCTGATCTTCCCAAATATTGGGTTGATTTAATGAGTAAAATGGAGGTCTCGCCCAGTGGTTAGTGGACCAGTGGGAGCCCTGCTCTCCTTTTCTCAATGCCCAACGCCATTACGAGGTAATCAAGCGCTTATCTGGACAGCACAGTCCTCCCAGTCGATTAAGCCCCGAGTGGGGTGCAAATCCCTCCCTTGAGAGCTACAGACCAATCCGAGGATGACAGCTCTCCAGTACCCACAGTGTCACTGGGAGAAGTGGCCACAGCTGGTATTACACTGGAGATGGCAGGTGGGATTGGCAGTGAATCCCTAGATAGAGGCGAGTGTAGGCAGAATGGGGGTCATGGGGAGGGTGTTATAAATGATGGGGCAGTGAGGGAAATCAGTAGAAAGGGCGCAGGGTGGCTTTCAGCGGTCCACCCCTTCCAGATGCTGGGGCCCTCGATCAAGCACAGAGTGCCTGAGCCTCTGGATGGTGAGACCCCCCACCCGCCGCTGGTTGAATACCAGTGGCAGCAGGATGAGGCTCTTATATTTAAGGGCCTCAATTGGCTCGGGATGGGAAGGCCGTGCTCCCTTTCTGGCCTGAGACTGATTGGAGGGAGGCAGGAAGGTAGCAGAGGTCTTCCACAAATCAAACTGCACCCCCTCCACCTTGGTTGGGGCATTAAATTCCACCCATGTCTCGATTACCTGCATTGAGCAGTTTAACGCTTAAACCAATATATTTTCAGAAAGTTTCCAGTGTTTAAGCTCACAAGAGGCACCAGATGGAGTGACATAGAAGTGAAAAGCGCCAGATTCATTCTCCAGTTTGTGTCGAATTAGCTGCGCTCAGCCCAGTTAGAATCAGAGAAAGTACATTTCAGTCCAGGGTCCATGGGTCATGGAGGAATAAGGAAACGTGGATTCTATTGTAAAATTTGCATACCTGTCTACATGCGTGCGCATGTGTATAGTGAGCATACCTGCACATGCGTGTATGCGTGTACATTTGTGCGTGTAGGTGCGTGAGTGAATTTGGATGTGTCTGCGGGAAGGATTTTAGGCCTCGTGGGTGGGCGCACGCTCAACCCGAACGGGCCTAAGATCGCGCGAGAAGACATTGGGCGAGCGTCCCGACGTCATCCTGCACATGCGCAATCTTCAGGTCAGTGGGCGCACGTGGGTGTCGGAGCCCTGCCTGCCATCAATTAAAAGGCCACTAAAAACCCGATTGATCCAGATCTTATGTTGCCTGCCTGATTTTGTGCCCATCGCACGGGCAAAATGGGCAGGCGGGCAGCCCACAGTTTGCAAAACCTCATCCAAGGGCGGGATAAAAAGGATGAGCAGCATTGCTATTGTGAGTAGTGAGGAGTTTGATAGTTTGCTGCTGGTTTCTTATTGAACTTGGCAGTTTCATCTCAGTTCTGAGCTTCATTCTTAGCATTTCTAGGCTTCATTTCAGGAATCATTGGTGTCTCCGAGGCCCCCAGAGGATTTTGACCGTGTGGACCCTTCCAAGTGTCAGACAGCCTCCTGTTACCCTGGTAATGGGGATTGTGGTCTCCGCTGGAGGCACCTCCTCTGAGGAGGAAGAGAGGGGCAGAAGGGAGAGGAGGCCAGGTGTCCCAGTGCAGCGTCCAGGGGAGGGACCTGTGGGAGGAGAGGCGCAGGCACAAGGGGCGCAGGGCCAGCAGGCAGTCCAAGGCAGAAGGGGCTGCAGAAGACGCCACTATCCTGCTGCCTGGGTTTACAGGCAACGATGCAGCTCCCTCAATATGTCCAAGTCGCAATGCTGAAGGGGGATCCACGTCTCCAGGGAGACAGTGACCTCCATTTGTCAGATGATTGGGCCTGAGATCACCTCCAACTGTGAGGGTGGAAACCCCATGCCAGTGGCTCTGAAGGTCACAGTGGCCCTCAACTTCTATGCCTCCGGCTCTTTCCCGGGGTCAGTGGGGGATCTATGTGGAATGTCCCAAACAGCTGTCCACAGCTGCATCAAGCTGGTGACAGAAGATCTGTTCAGTCGGGTATTGACATTTATTAATTTCCGTACGCATGAGGCCAGCCATAGGCTGAGCGAGCTAGAGGCTTTGCAGTGATTGCTGGGTTCCCCCACATCCAGGGTTTAATCGACTGCACACATGTGGCTATCAAGGTGCCAGTGGGTCAGCCGGGTGCCTTCATCAACAGGAAGGGATTTCACTCGATGAATATCCAGATAGTGTGTGACCACAGGATGCAGATTCTGCAAGTCTGTGCAAGGTACCCTGGCAGCTCCCTTGATGCTTATATCTTCAGACACTACAAGGTGCCAAGGCTGTTCACTGCTCCAGCTCGACTGGATGGATAGCTGCTGGGTGACAAGGGCAACCCGTCAAAAAGACGGCTTGTGCCGCCTCTCTGTCACTCAAAAACAGAGGCAGAGCAGCATTATAATCACAGTCATGCCTCCACAAGGGTGGTGATAGAGCGGACCATTGGTCTTCTGAAGATGCGCTTCCGATGCCTGACCGTTCAGGGGGAGCACTGCCATACCCTCCAGGGGAGGTTTCACTGATAGTGGTTGCATGCTGTGCTGTCCACAATCTGGCACTGACAAGGGGGGATCCACTGGAGGAAGAGGATGTTGAACATAACGTAAGATGTTTGGAAATAGGGGCAGGAGTAGACCATTCGGCCCCTCATGCCTGCTCCGCCATTCAATAAGATCATGGCTGATCTGCCCCAGGCCTCAACTCCTCTTTCATGCCAGCTCCTCATAGCCCTCAACTCCCAGATATTTCAAAGTTCTATCTACCTCCTCTTTAAATACTTTCAGTGATCCAGGCAGCTCCATAGGCCACAGAGGTTGAATCCAGTAGTGAATCAAAAGATGAGTGCAGTGAGGGGGATGCTGGGGGTGTGCAGGCAGACCTCTGTATCCTTCAGGGAGGCAGGGATACCTTGATCCAACGCTTCATCAACACTGCCAGAGATCTGCTTCCACCTCATGTCAGGGCTTCCACCTCCATCTAGGATGTGTGAAATGACCCTTTCACTTGAACCCAAAGTCCACTCAGTGCCTGTGCAATAATGTCTAGAGCCGCTCACTTTCAGCATTTCATACTGGTGTACCCTGCACCAAAAAAACGTTGAAGTGTACTCAGGCCATTATGACGAAAGCAAAATTTATGTAATTTTCACACTCAAAACAAATTGACATTACCACCTCTGGTGTTCATTTCTACACCAGTAAACATACAAACAAAATATTACAAAAAAGATCACCTGTGACCAATCCCTCATGTGCTCATGGTGCCTTAAACTTATGTTTACAAGTGCTGCCTCTTGGCACCTCCCCTCGCCGGCAGCCCAAGGTGTTAGTAGTGAATGTAGAGGAGTTGAGGCCCTGCTTCCTGCAGACACAGACTGCTTTTGTATTTGAGGTGTTTTTGAGCAAATGGCACTGAACACTACAATCATCAGCAAACATCCCACTTCTGACTTTATGTTTTCAGGAAGGTCATTGATGAAGCAACTGAAGATGGCTGGGTCTCGGCCACTACCCTGAGGAACTCCTGCAGTGACACTCTAGGGCTGAGATGATTGACCTCCACCCCCCGCAACAACCACAATAATTTTCCTTTGTGCTAGGTATGACTCCAACCAATAGAGAGTTTTCACCTGATTCTCATTGACTTCAATTTTGCTCAGGCAAAACTCAGTCAAAAGTTGTTTGATGTCAGGGCAATTACTCTCACCTCACCCCTGGAATTCAACTTTTATGTCAATGGTTTGGCCAAGGCTGTAATGAGGTGAGGAGCTGAGTGGCCTTGATGGATCCTAAACTGAGCATCAGTGTGCAGGCTGTTGGTGTGTAAGTGTTGCTTGATAGCACTGTCGATGACACCCTTCATCATTTTGCTGATGATCGAGAGTAGGCTGATGGGCCGGGTTAGATTTGTTCTGCTTTTTATGGAAAGGACATACCTGGGAAATTTTCCGCATCCGGGTAGATGCCAGTGTTGTAGCTGTACTGGAACAGCTTGGCTAAGGGTGTGACTAATCCTGAAGCAAAAGTCTTTAGTACTGTTGCCAGATGTTGTCATGATGCACAGCCTTTTCTGCTTTCAGCCATTTATTGATATGACATGGACTGAATCAAATTGGGTGAAGACTAAGATCCATGATGGTAGCGACCAGGAGGTGGGCATAATGTATCATCCACTTGGCGCTTCTGGTTGAAGTTGGTAGCAAATGCTTCAGCCTTGCCTTTTACACTGACATACTGGACTCCTCTACCATAGAGGTTGGGGATATCTGTGAAGCCTTGTCCTCCAAATAATTGTTTCATTGTCCATTACCATTCACCACTGGATGTGATAGGAGAGCAGAGCTTTGATCTGATCTGTTGGTTGTGGGGTTGCTTAACTGTGCCTATTGCATGTTGTTTCCACTGTTTGGCATGCAAATAGTCTTGTGTGGCAGCTTCACCAAGTTGACACCTCATTTTTGGTATGAACTGGTGCTGTTCCTGGCATGCCCTCCTGCACTCTTCATTGAACCAGGGTTGATCCCTAGGCTCACTTGTAATAGAAGAATGAGCGATATGCCGGGCCATGCAGTTACAAATTGTGGTTGAATACAGTTATGCTGCTGCTGATGGCCTACAGTGCCTTGTGAATGCTCAGTTTTGAGCTGCTAGATCAGTTCTGAGTCTCAAGTGGTAGTACCACACAACCCGATGGAGGGTGTCCTCAGTATGGCTGGACTTTGTTACTACAAAGTCACTCCTACCAACACTGTCATGGATAGATGCATCTGCGACAGGTCGAGTAGGTTTGTCATCCTTGTTGGTTCCCTCACCACTTGCAACAGCCCCAGTCCAACAGCTATGTACATCAGGATTTGGCCAGCCAGTTCAGTAGTGATGTTACCAAGCCAACCTAGGTAATGGACTTTGAAGTCCCCCACACAGGGTACATGAGTGGCTTGCTAGGCCATTTCAGAGGGCAGTTAAGAGTCAACCACATTGCTCTGGGTCTGAAGTCACATGTCGGTCAAGCCAGGTAAAGATGACAGATTTCCTTCCTTAGAGAGCATTAGTGAACAAAGCATGTTATGATGACAATCTGGGAGATTCATGGTCACCATTACTGAGACTAGCTTTTTATTCCAATTTATAAATTAATTGAATTTTAATACCAATAGCTGCCATGGTAGGATTTGAACTCATCTCCAGAGCATTAGTCCAGGCCTGTGGAAGAATAGGTATTTGGGTGAGATAGTGGACAGGTACTCGCTCCATTGCACCATACCTCATGAGTAGAGAGGAAGAGAGTAAATTGGGAGGTAGTTGACATAATCACCTCTGGTCTATAGCAGGTTAACTACTAACCTGGTAATTTTGATTGGACTTACAGCACCACTTCAATTTTACTTCTAATTCAGATAAAACTGATTGCGGGAAGGTAAAGAGGAAATTGGCAAACAGGTGGTCTTATTTGTGTGAAATGAGACCGGGAAGACTGATGAAGACAATGCTCTGCAAACACATCGAAATATCGGAGGGGAGAGATTATTGATGTTAATTAAGTATTGGTCTAAAGAATTAAAAAAAAACCAAGTACATAATAGTATACAGGTCCAGAATTATCCTCAGGAGATATCTGAGAATTGTATGCGTATTATCTTTAATGAAAGTTCTTAGCAGTGGGAAATCCAAATCATCAAGGATTGAATATTAAAAATTCTACCGTTTCTGACACCACAGGATTACCCAAACTCTCAGTCTGTAGCTTGAAATCCATAGCAATCTGATCCTAGAACTGCAGGCAACTCAGTTCCATTTGCTTTTCTCTAGCCTTTATTCATTGGAAGTCAACAGCATATAAAATCAATAAGCAGGAGCTGACCTCATTACAGCCTTGGTCCAAACATGGACAAAAGAGCTGAATCCAAGAGGTGAGGAAAGAGTGATTGCCCTTGACATCAAGGAAGCATTTGATTGAGTGTGGCATGAAGGAGCCTTAGCTCAATGAGGATCGGGGGAAAACTATCCGCTGGTTGGAGCTACACCTAGCATAAATGAAGATGGTTGTGGTTGTTGGAGGTCAGTCACCTCAGTTCCAGGACATCATTGCAAGAGTTCTTCAGGATAGAATCCTCAGCCCAACCATCTTCAACTGCTTCATCAATGATCTTCCCTCCATCATAAGGTCAGAATTGGGGATGTTCACTGATGATTGCACAATTTTCAGCACCATTTGTGACTTCTCACATACTGAAGCAGTCCATGTCCATATGCAGCAAGACTTGGACAAAAAAAATTCAGGCGTGGGCTCATAAGTGGCAAGTAATATACGTGTAACACAAGTGCTAGGCAATGACCATCTCTCTCAAGAGAGTATCCAACTATCTCCTCTTGACATTCAATGGCATTATCATCACTGAATCCCCCACTGTCAACATTATGGGGGTTACCGTTGACCAGAAACTGAACCAGACCAGCCATATAAATACTGTGGCTACAAGAGCAGGTCAGAGGCTAGGAATTCTGAAGAGTAACTCACCTCCTCACTCCCCAAAGCCTGTCCACCATTTATAAGACACAAGTCAGGAGTATGATAGAATAGTTTTCACTGCCTGGATGAGTGTGGCTCCAACAATGACATCCAGGACAAAGTAGCCCGCTTGATTGGTACCCCATCCAAATACATTCACTCCTTCCTCTACCAATGCACAGTAGCAGTAGTGTGTACCATCTAAAAGATGCATTGCAGCAACTCACCAAGGCTCCTTCGACAGCACCTTCCAAACCTCGACCTCTACAATCTAGAAAGATAAGGGCAGCAGATGCATGAGGACATCAACACCTGGAAGCTCCCCTCCAAGTCACTCATCATCCTGACCTGGAAACATATCACCGTTCCTTCACTGTCGCTGGGTCAAGATCCTGGAACTCCCTCCCCAGCAGCACTGTGGGTATACCTACACCACAGGAACTGGAGCAGTTCAAGGAGGCAGCTCACCACCACCTTCTCAAGGGCAACTAGGGATGGGCAATAAATACTGGCCCAGCCAATGATGCCTACACCCCATAAATGAATTTTAAAAATACACTTATTGAATTTCAAGTCCACCAGCTGCTTTGGTATCTTTATTTTGCTATCTGTCAATCTGCAGTGGAGATGGTGGTGTAGTGGTAATGGCACTGGATTAAGTGACCCAGAAACCCTGGCTAATTCTCTGGTGGAATGGGCTCAAATCCCAACATGGTGGAATTTAAATTCAATTCAGGGGAAAAAACAAAATCTGGGATTGATTGTGGTAAAAACCCATCTGGTTCACTAATGCACCTTTAGGGGAGGAAATCTGTCAGTCTGACCTTTATGTGACTCCAGGCCCACAGCATTGTGGTTATCTCTTGACTGCCCTCTGAAATTGCTGAACAAGCCACTCAGTTGAAGGCTAATTGGGGGGGGGGGGGGGGGCAACATGCTGGCCTTGCCATGAAAGTGTTTAAAAAGCTGGAAATGGGAAGGAATAAGCACCTCATTGGAGAGGAAGGGAAAATTGTGGATGAAATTCGATATCACCCTCGAATAAGGCTGTCTCTTGTTCCTATGCAGGTGTTGTAAAATTACTATCTATCTATGCCTAGTGCCCTATGTTGCTTGCATCTAATAATTTCCAATGTTTCTTAAGTGTCACATGGGTTAATAACAGAATGCAGACATCATCAGATTATAAGCAGTAGGGTATTAGCCTTTAACATAACCTTTGTTTGTGCGGAGGATAAGCAAAAACCTTGTTGGCAGCTCTAAATTATGATTAAATGTCGCTGTCTGATCATCGGTATTTTGCTGTCAGAGCAATAATGTCTGAATGGTTAAAGACAAAACCATCACAAAACATTTCCCTTATACACTTGTCAGGTTTCATCAGCAGATGACTCAGTTGGCAGTACCAGTCTCACCAATGCAGAATATAAAAGGTGCTGAAGCTCCATAAGCTGATATTTTTTAGAATAAAGTTTATCAAAAGGACACTGAGAACAGAATGAATTTGTGCCTCCCCCCTTCATTGTTCACTCATTCATCAAGGATACTGTTATGGGGTATGGTTCCATTGCCACTGTATACCTCTTCGAATTATAAATCTCATAGGAGATAAGCTGGCCATTTGGTCCATCAAGTATGTGCCTATTTTTTCTTTCCACTCTGTTGTTCTGTTTCCACATTCTTTAATTCTCTCATTTTAAACAGGTCCAATGACCCCCCCAGCTTTCTACTCCCACAGCTAATGTAATCAAAACTTGCATTTATTTAGCACTTTTAACATAGGCGGATACTTCAGTGCACTTCACAGAAGTCAAATGCCACAAAAGTCGACACAAAATTCAATCAGATCTTAGGGACAAAATATTTGCTCAAAGGGTTTGGGGTGGGAGGTTGAAGGACCTCTTTAAGGGAGCAGAGGGATGTGAGAGAGATGGATAAAGGGATTTGAGCACAAGGCTGGCTTGGAAGTATTGGAGGTCAGAGGACTGAGATGATGGATAAGTGGAATTTGATATGTGTTAGAGGGCAGGTGGCAGAGTTTTGGGTGAGCCAAACTGAATAAAGGGTGGATGGTCACAAAGAGCTTGTCCATTTTTAAACTGAGCTCATTCCAAGGTGGCCACTATTCCACAATTTGAATCTGACCCCACCTAGAGAAAATTGGTGTGATTTTCTTTTTTATTCATTCACGGGATGTGGGCGCAGCTGGTTGGACCAGCATTTATTGCCCATCTCTAGTTGCCCATGAGAATGCGGTGGTGAGCTGCCTTCTTGACCTGTGCTCTTAGGGAGGGAGTTCTAGGATTTTGACCCATAAAAGGATAAAGGGAAAAAAAAACAAAAGGAACAAAATTAGTTTCACTGGGCGCAGAGTCACATCACATCAAATCACTTTGCATTTAGTGTGCGCCAGAAGCCTCCTAAATATTACGGCAATGACTGTGCTTCAATAATGTGTACTTGATTTGAGAAGTGCTTTGGCACATCCGAAGGTTGTGAAAAGTGTCATATAAACACAAGCTTTTCTTTACTTCTATCAGCAACAAGGTGATTGACAAGTAAACTGGTTTGATCATGCTGCTTGAGGGATTACTAAGAATTACATCACATTTACAACATAGAAACAGATCATTTGGCCAAGCTTGTCTACACCAGCATTTATGCTCCACACACGCCTCTTCCCACTCTCCTTCATCTCACCCTGTCAAAAATCCTTATGTCACTTTCTCCCTCTTCTACTAATCCAATGTCCCTTTAAATGCGTCTATGCTATTCACCTCACCTAATCTATGTTGGCCAGGATACTGGAAGAATATGGTGATGTGGGATCTTTATAGATACTGCAACCGCCAGAACAGGAAACCAGGATCTTGGCTTTTAGCATCTCAGCCTAAAGATAATGGAATAAATTTTCAACCTCTCACCTACAGTGTAAAACCAGCATTGGGCAGCCAGTCAGTTCTGCTCTAGCAAAATTACCACAAGAGCTCCCACAACAATGCTTCATTCTCAGAAGGTGTGAATGAGTGGGAACGAGATTGGCAGTGTAAACTGAGCAAGGGGAGGAAATGGCCAACATAGCTTGTGAGCAGGGCAAGGGGGGTGGGGTAGGGGGTAGGGGGGCAGGGTTGGTGTGGGAGAAAGTGGAAGAGTGCATGGAAGTTACAGTTGCCCAGTGAATTCAATTAATCTGCTAATCTAAATGAGCCAGAAAGCTGTTGAAGGTTGTAAAATGACAAATGGTTAACTAAGGTCCTTCAGGGGAGAGGGACCTGCCACTATATGCTGGCCTGGCCTACATAGCCCACCCTCAATAATGGCAATTGGTATTCAACAATAAATGACCGACTAAAGACTCAGTTAGTAAATGAAGAAAAAGGGAGTTTCTTCCACATTTGTATCCACACACAAATCCTAGGCTCAAGCCAATCACATTGCTTAAAAGATAATGGAATTTTGTGGTTTGAGTGATTTACATACATTCCTGAACTACAGGCAAGTCTCCTTGAATTTTTACAGCTATCAGTTAAAACGTCACTCCAAATGCATCTTCCCCAATAAAATCTTCTCCCATCTTGGTAAACTCCCAACTTTATAACCCAATGAGAACTTTGTGCTCCTTCAACTCTAGCCTTTTGCCCATTTCTGATTGTCTTCAACTGCTATTACCTTCCAGAACCTGTCTGCCTCTCTACCTTTCTCCTCCTTTATGATTGTTCCTTAAAACTTACCTTTTTTGACTTATGTTTTTTGACACTTGTCCTACTTCCTTCACATTTCTCCTTACCAGAGAGAAACTAATCATCACCCCTTGACACTCAATGGCATTACCATCACTGAATCCCCCACTATCAACATCCTGGGGGTTAACCATTGACAAGAAACTGAACTGGACCAGCCATATAAATACTGTGGCTACAAGAACAGGTCAGAGGCTAGGAATCATACGGCGAGTAACTCACCTCCTGACTGAAATGGACTGCAGCAGTTCAAGAAGGTGGCTCACCACCACCTTCTTAAGGGCATTTAGGGGTAGGCAATAAATGCTGGCCTAGCTATTGATGCCCACATCCCATGAATGAATAAATAAAATTTTAAAAATGTAACTCAATATCAAATTTTGTTTGATAATATCCCTGGAAATTTTATGATGTTTCAGGTCTTTCAGATGAGGCTCCATCTCCTCCCTCTGGTGGACATAAAAGATCGTACGAAGAAGACCAGGGGGCAGATCCCAAGTGTTCATTATTTATCCCCCAATAAATATCACTCAAACAGATCATCTACTAATTATCACATTGCTGTTTGTGGGAGCTTGCTATGCGCAAATTGGCTGCTGCATTTCTTACATAACAATTGTGATTAAAACTCATTAGCTGTAAAGCACTTTAGGAAGTTCTAAAAGGAGTTATATAAATAGTCTTGTTCTAAGGGTGCAATACAAATGTAAATACATTTACATTTATAAATTAATATTTATTATTATTGTTTATAAATTAATAATAATTATTTATAAATTAATGTTAATAAATACATTTATATACATATAATTGTTAGTTGCTATAATACAAGAAAAATATGAAAACTTGGCTGAAATTATCTTCACATTATTTTAGGCCATTTGCTCACAGGCTGAGCATCTCCAGTAAATTATCAGGGAGTGATTTTGAAACAAGCGTGTTAAGTGCTCATACAATTTTGACATCTCAGAGTGTAACATAAATTGTGTCTTTTATCAGTCCAGTGAACCATGAATAATAATCTCTTTATAATGACTAAACCACGGCTGTTTCCATTTTAATAATGACATTTAATCAGCGCTTTTTTTAAACTACAAAGGTCTCACAAATAATATGAGTACGTCTTCAATTAAGCCAAACAGTAATTACCAGCGTGGAGTTCTGCAGGAGGTGGGGACAAGGAGAAACAGTCATCTGCATTCAACCTATCTATCCAATACCTGTAATTTAGCAATTCTGTTTGAAGTGCTGTATAAGACCATACAATATAGCCTTGTTGATTGTAATTTCCGAGAATGTTATCACTATACCCCCACTGCATCACTCCCACTTCATCAAGGCACTGCTTATTATTGCAATCATCCTACCAAAGGTCCCACATGAAACCAATTTTCACAGAGATTTCTGCAGAGAGCTGGTGTGACTGAGGGTCCCATTAACTGCAGTAAAATGGGGGAACTGATCACTGAATGTCTCCCCGCTTGTCATGCCCTTTTTTATTGGTGGTGACAGATTCTCTGATATCGGTCAGAGGTAAAGGGCGGGATTTTCCCCATCCCACAAAGACGAGCTTGAAGGTGGGATGGGGAGGAAATTCTGAAACGAGGGTGTCGGGTCAGTGGCTTGACGTGTTTCCATCTTTGGGTGATTTTGAAGGAGGTGGCGGGGGGGGTCTTGACTGATGACGGCTACCCACCCAGCAGGAACAGTCTGCCAATTTGAATTATTAAGACAATTAAGTGCCCAATTCTGTGTCGATTGGGGAAACCTACAGCAGTGAACAGGTCCCCAGCTGAGGCCAAACTCTGCCAGGTGCCCACGAGGTCCCCTGTTCTCACCCTGCCAATGCATCAAGAGATAGTTGGGCCAGAGCCGCATCCATAAGCCATTTTGTGAAGGGGTTTCCATCAGTAGCAATGTCCATCTCTGGTCCTCCTAAGACTGCAAGCTCCTCTGCAGCCTCAGGGAACAACTTACCATCCTCAATTGGATGGCGCTCTCGAAGGCAGCCTCTTAATTGGCTACTTCTTTGGTGATCTCACAGGCAGGCATCCTGACAGCAAGTGTAGGGCCCGGACCCAGAAATGGTCCTGCCCCACGATTATTTTTAGGATGGACAAGGTTCATCCGTTATCTTCCATCTTTCCAGTTAATCAACTCACTAATGTTTTCTCCAAACTGGGTTAACACAATTTAGAAAATTGCAAGCGTTAGGTTTTTGGTCAAAATGCTCAAATAGGCCACACAGCCAACTTAAAAGAGATTCAGAACTTTGTGTGGAACGGCACACTTTACTAGTGGTGAATGTAGGCCTTTGGTCCAAATTTCAAAAGTAATTATCCTTTGCCTTTCATTTTTGCCCAATTGTCCATACTTTCCCCACTCTCCATCGCTGATAGTTTGTAGAGTTTTTTTTTCCAGTCGGGTTCCTTAGCCATGCAAATCAGGTAAGGCCAGAGGTAATTCAATTCCTACTCTAGATGTCCTCTCCCAAGCCAGCTTGCCAAGCATCATAACACTAATCAATCAAAACCAGCTCTGCTGGCTGGTACATTTTGTTCATATGTCTGACACCAGACGCCTTAGGCCAATTTTCTACTCTGAACTTGGTCATGCAGGAGACTCCCAGGAGGACAGCAGAAGGGATATCCTCAAAGCACCCTTGAAGAGGTCAAATATCCCTGCTGACTCATGGGAGACCCTGGCTTGTGACCAACCAAAATGGAGAAGGCACATTCGGGAAGGCACCGAATGCATCGAGAGACTTCATTGGGAATGTGCAGAGGAAAAGTCAAGGCATTGGAGGGAGTGCACAAACTTCCAAATAACCCACCTACCAAACCCATCCAGCACCACCTGCCCCACATGTGGCAAAGTCTGCAGATTGCGCATTGGATTTCTCAGTCATCTCAGATCCCATCGAACTGGAGTAGACGCAAATCATCAGCGACACCGAGGGACTGCCTAAGAAGAAGAAGAAGAAGAAGAAGAAATAGATGTGACTCTGGGCTGAGTTAGGTGATCGTCTATCTAGGGTTACCGTGTGATGAGGCTGAGTCTGTATTCCTTGCCCACCTTTCATTTCTTGTACAACTCCGGGAAAATAGCTTGGCTGAGGTATTGGAAGGTACTCAACCTTAGTTAGGGCCTTCAGAAACATTCAGGTATGTTGGACTTTGTACATTGGCAAGACAGGGCACATTTTATGAGACTGCACCCTGGTTTGGACATTCACTTGTTTGAAGAAGTTAGTGAACCTATTTGTGATGTCTCTATTTTTCTGGTGATTTTCTCACAAAAGCCTACCCTTAAAAAACACTGGTATCATTAATCCTTCAAAGGTCCTTAAGGCTCTATGTTTGCCCCATCACGGAGCCACATTCCATGAGAATGCAAACTGGGGAATTTAAGAAGTGAGGTGGGCAACCAGATTCATGAAGCTCCTGATATTCTGCTCATTCTGCTGGACCAGGCTCCATACTGGGAACCTTTAGGCTCAAGTGGGGGTGGGGCACCTGGAGGCAGCCACCCAATGACAGGCCATGGGTGCCAGTATTCTAGACAGACTTTGGTGCCCTTCCTGCCTGTCACGTTTTCAGCCACGGGTTGCCTTGTTGGCTTGGCTGTGAAGAGTTCCTTTCACTTGGAATTTTATGAAGTTGGAGAGAGGGCATGTTGAAAGGCCGGCATCTGCATCCACAGTGTTGGAGGGCCTCTTATTGTCCCTGCAGCCCACCTGCTGCCCTTCTCAAGGGCAATTAGGGATGGGCAATAAATGCAGGCCTAACCAGTGACGCCTGCATCCCATGAATGAACTTTAATAATTGGACGATGAATTCACCCTCCGGCTATTAATTGGTCAATTTGTGGAAAATCACCGCCAAGTGACATGTTCCCCACACACTGACCCCCGTTTGAGCCTGAAGGCAGGATCTTGAAACCCGCAGGTAAAATTCTGCCCCTTAGCATCACAATCCCAGAGCTTGACTGTTGCGCTAAACAGCAAAGAGGTGAGGTCATCTATGCACCCCATGAGGAAGATCCACACAAAAAATAATAAAAATATCTTCTCAAGGGCAATTAGGTGTGACCAACAAATGCAGGTCTAGCCAGTGATGCCCACATCCCGTGAAAGGATAAAAAAATAGAATACCCTCTCCTTGACTAAGTTTCGTCATGAAACAAAAAATATTAAACCGCTTTGGGCACAGTTGTCACTTGTGGTGAATGAAGGCACAAGGCGTGTGTCAAATTAAGGCTGCTGCAATATATTATTCACTTGATTCCAGACCACAATGAAGGAGCTGAATGTCAGGGTCTAGCAAGCAGTCCATAAAACCATAAGACATAGGAGCAGAAGTAGGCCATTCGACCAATCGAGTCTGCTCCGCCATTCAATGAGATAATCCTCAACTCCACTTTCCTGCCTTTTCCCCATAACCTTTGATTCCCTTACTGATTAAAAATCTGTCTATCTCAGCCTTGAATATACTTAATGACCCAGCCTCTGCAGCCCTCTGCGGTAAAGGATTACAAATTAACTGCCCTCTGAGAGAAGAAATTCCTCCTCGTCTCTGTCTTAAATGAGCGACCCCTTACTCTGAAATTATGCCCTGGTCTTAGACTGTCCCACAAGGGGAAACAGCCTCTCAGCATCTATCCCACAGTCACATGCTCTTGCTCCACCAGTATTCTTTTCCCGTTTCAATTGCCTACCAGGCCAAATCTATCAGAAAACATGGTGTGTGTATTATTACACTCCCTTTTGGTCAACCTAGGAGTGATCCACGCATGAGGGGATTTAGCTACAAGGTTATGTGAGAGAAGTTGGAGATGTTAGCCTTTGAATAGGAGACTGAGGGAAGATCTGATCGAAACAGGGTGTGCTAGAAATGCTCAGCAGGTCTTGCAGCATCTCAGAAGAGAAACGCTGAGTTTCTTAGTTGCCTAAGGTCAACCACCACACTGCCCACACAGCCAACCACCCTCCAATCCCGATCCAACTTGATGCACCATTTTCCTGGAGATGGAACATTGTGTGTACTTCTGACTCCCAAATTTCCTTTGCAGCCCTTCAGAAATCTGGCTCCAAGAGTGAAATGCTCCTCTGAGTATTTCCTTGCCGTTTCTCACTGTCTCTTGAGTTGTAATTTATAATTCTACACTAAGGCAGGCTTTCTGTTAATATATACACAGGGTAAGGATTAAATGGCAGCCCCATGTCATGTAAATTTTTGTATGTACAAAGATTTAAACATAGGAGAAAAAATAAATTTAAAACAAAGTGGGAGGCAAATTAAATAATGAGTGTCACACTTGAGGTTGTAATTATTTGATGTTAGTAGTTCTACTTTGTATAACTACATTCCCATTTCAGTGGCTTTGGGAGATACGACCAGTTCTTATCACTCCATGCTAATGTCCGAGGTATCTCATCCCAACAGTATGAGCTGGGAATATAGATCAGAAAGCTGTGCTGGCCAGAACACAGTTTAAAGAAACTGGGAAATCAGCCAAGCCTTGTTCTTTCAGATTAAATCTTACAAGATTGGTTGTGTAAAATATTTTATGCTTTGTTTTTCCCAAAGAACTGGGACATTCACACAGGAGATTAGATTAAAGTTACGTCAAAAGCCTGGTATTATTCATTTTTTTCCACTGACATTTGTAGTAATCATGAATGGTGATGCTTAATTTGCAATGGTGGAGATGATAACGTAGTGGTAATGTCAATAGACTGATAATCTAAAGGTTCTGGGCTAACAGGTTCAAACCCCACAACGGTAGCTGGTGAAATTTAAATCTAATTAATTAATCTGGAATTATAAAGGTAGTTGTAGTAATGGGCCAATGAAACTATCGTTCATTGTTGTAAAAACTCAGCTGGTTTACTAATATTCTTCAGGCTAGGGAATCTGCCATCCTTATTTGGTCTGGCCTATGTATGACTCCAGGTGGTTAACTCTAAACTGCTGCCCTCTGAATGGTTTCACTCAACTCAAGGGCAATTTAGGATGGGCAACAAATGCAGGCCTTGTCCATGAAAGAGTAAAGAAGAAAACAATAAAAGCAATAGGTCAGTCCCGTATTTCTTGAAGAAAAGTTGTTTGGCGCTTGCTTCCGCTACAGTGGGCAGAATTTTTCCGTCGGTGAGTTGGGGGCGGGGCCTGCTCACTGATGGGAAAGTGATGCGGGATGATGTCAGAGGGAATCCCGCCCCATTTATATATTCAGGAAGGCGGGCGGACAGCACGATCAGCTGTCCGCCCGCCGACCTCTCAATGGCCAATTGAGGCCATTGACAGGGTAGTTAAGCCAAGTAAAGGCCCAGCCTGTCCAACCTTAAGGCTGGCGGGCAGGCCAGGAGCCTCGGCGGGCTTCTTAAAAAACATGAAACCCCATCCGCTGGCGGGATGAG
Source organism: Carcharodon carcharias (assembly GCF_017639515.1). Lineage (NCBI taxonomy): Eukaryota > Metazoa > Chordata > Chondrichthyes > Lamniformes > Lamnidae > Carcharodon > Carcharodon carcharias. The sequence goes on from NC_054477.1 coordinate 17,199,145, forward strand.
GTTTCATGTCGGTTTGAAAAAAGTTTACTAAAGTTTCTGTGATATTTATTAACAGGTCCCATCTCGTGTGACATTGACACATGAGGGGGACATGTTAATAATTTTTTTATTTTTCTATTTTTAAAGTTTCAAACACTGTCAGCGCTCTCCGTCAGACAGCACTTCATCTCAGGGAGATGTGCACTCTCTCATGTGCATGAGTGAAAAAGCGCACTCTCGCAGTTAGGGAATCCCTCTCCCCCCATATAGGAAGCTCATAGCACTTCCCATCGGGCAGCCTGCTGGACGGGCCTTAATTGGCCCCCCCCCCCCCCACCTAAAATGGCGGCGGGGCCCTTCTTGGCGGCGGTGGCGATCGGCTGCCCGCCCACCGCCAAGCCAGTGGGGCCCACCCACCCATCAAGGGCAAAATTTCTGCCCAGTGTAACTGGAGCAGACTAAAATAGCAGGCTATTGTAATCGGATTGATTTAGCATCTGTTTGGAACATTTTCACAAACTCGTGACATCCAGAAGTGTTTTACAGCCAAAGAATTTTGGAGTCTAGTCCCTGTCGTGAAGTGGGAAATGCCACGGTCAATTTACACAGCAAGCTTCCAGAAACAGCACTCTGATAATGATCATTGTTTGAGTGCTTTTCGTTGAGGGGTAAAAATTGGCCAGCCAGGGCATCAGGAAAAACTCCCCTGCTTGTTAGCTCCATGGGGTATTTTTATATCCACTTGGGAGAGCAAATAGAGCCTCAGTTTAATATCTGACCCGAAAGACGGCACCTCAGATAGTGCAGCACTCCCTCAGGACTGCACTGAAGTGTCAATCTAGGTTTTACACTCGAGTTTCTGGAGTGAGCCTTCAGTCAAGGGTTTGGTACCAACTGAGCCACAGCTGACACAGCCTCAAGATCTCTTATGTTTCTGTCATTTAACTCAAGCTGTGTTAATTGAAATGGATTTTGTTGTTTTATTACCCAAATGATTCATGAATTAAAACTCACTAAGCAAATGTGCCTGAATGGAATAAGAAAATCTAAATTAATTAGCTAACTCAAGCAGAAAAGTTAAGTGGGATGTTGGTATTTTTCAGTTTAAATTAGGAGATGTTAAAGGGTTCCCTGTTCAGTCCCAGAGCACAAACAACTGAACATTAAAGGATGCACTTAAAACTAACTTGCATTTAAACTATGCCTTTAGCACAGTGAAACATACCAAGGCTCAGGAATGATATCAGACAAACACTGAGCTGAATCGCCCCAGATTTGCACTAAGTGCAGTAGTGGGCGGGAAAAAGAACATTTTACTTGCCAGCTGCAATGGTGGCTTTTCACGCCGTATTGTCCCAGTCCCGCCTCACTAATCGTGCATTCCTGGGAAACACGCAGTTTTGATGGCGGGCGGGCTCTCGTTTGCCTGTCACACCATCACCTCGCCGCTTCTTCACGCCTAGTGCCACATTTAGAATGCAGATGCACGCACACCACTCAGGGCTTCCAGCCCAGCACAGAAGACGTGGCCCAGAAAGGCAAAGAAACCGCAGCCCCCTGGTCTAGTGACACCTCCCCGGAATGCCTTTTGGAGGCTGCGGAGGCCCTTCGTGATGTCTTCTGCCCCCGCTCTGACTGCAGGAGGGGCAGCCACCTCACCTTTCCAGCTTGGGAGCCGATAGCAGTGCCAGAGCTGCATGGAAGAGGACAGCCATCCAAAGCAGAAAGAGAGGATGAATGATCTCATCTGTGCAGCCAAGGTAACCATCTCATCACTCTAAACTCAGACACTTACCAGCCCATCACACATTCACTGGCATCTCACTCACTACCAGTTCGAGGGACATCGCCACTCCCTCTCTCTCACACAAACCCTCACGTCACCATCTGCCCTCATCTCCTCCTGCTGCCTCCTCAGCCCACACGCTCCTGAGGCCACTTGCACAGATCAAAGTGTGCCCCCACACACCCTGGAATACCCACATTCCCCAGTACAGCTCTCATCCTGCAGCCTCCGCTGTTGCCTGAGGCCACTTCCCCCCCTCCCACCCCTTCCCCAAGCAAGCCCTAGCCACCTACATATGGCTGATCTGTTGATGAGCCCCTCTAAAAGTGATGTGGCGCTATCTGTGAAGCCTGGCGCTGATGACCGGGAGTGCCGACTGAAGCAAGGTAGGCGAACACACCTCAACGTCCCGAGTGAAGTGCAGCTCGCCAGGTGCACGTCGCTTTTGTACAGAGGTGAAACACGTTGGCGTACAATCACTTCGCCATGCTCGGATGATCCAGCGTTGGGGGTGTGATTCCAGCAAGCTGGGCTTAAAACGATCTGCAGATGTATTACAATGATGTCCCTGACATCCAACGGTGGGTAACACGTCCCGCCATTCACAGGCAGAGCAGACGATTACAAACTGGCTTCACGATGTTGTGAAACCGATTTTTGGCCCTCTGGCCATATTGTCCGCTCGCGCTGCCAAACACGCCTGACGTCAACTAACGCAGAAAACCCCGCCCATTAACACTGAGGCATCAAAGGAGGTATCAGAATAGGTGGCTAAAACTCAGGTCAAAGATATCAAGGGATGTCTCAAAGAAGTGAATGAAGATGTTGAGAGATTTAACCAGGGGAAGTGTGCATTTGTCGCATAGAAAGAAACATTGGGACGTATTCTGCAACCAATGCTGTCCTATAAAAATGCAGATGGGCCAAATGACCTTCTGTGCTTCATGACCCCGTGAATTTTTTTTTCATTCTTGGGATGTGGGCTAGGCCAGCATTTATTGCTAGTCCCAAATTGCCTTTGACAAGGTGGTGAGCTATCTTCTTGAACCGTTGCAGTCCATGTTGCTTTAGAGAGGAAGTTCCAGGATTTAGACTGAGCGATGGTAAGGGAAGGGCAATGTAATTCCAAGTCAGGATGGTGAGTGGCTTGGAGGGGAACTCGCAGGTGGTGGTGTTCCCATGTGTCTGCTGCCCTTGTCCCAATCTAGATGGTTGAGGTTTCAGGTTTGGAAGGTGCTTTTGAAGGTGCCTCAGTGGGTTGCTGCAGCACAGCTTGTAGAGACTGTTGCCACTGTGCATCAGTAGTGGAGGGAGTGAATGTTGAAAGTGGTAAATGGGGTGTTAATTAAGCTTTGTCCTGGATGGTGTTGAGCTTCTTGAGTTTTATTGGAGCTGCACTGATCCAGGCAAAAGGAAGGTATTCCATCATACTCAGTGAAACCCTTTGCTAAGACAGAATGCGGATGAGTGTCATGAAAGAACCATTAAGTACTTGTGCGTTAATGTCATCTGGGTTAAACTGTTCATAAAAGATAGGAGAAAATATCTTCACATGGGCTAAAATGGTGAAAGTCTCAACCCTGCTTTACAAGTGAGTAATATCATAAGCGGCAGGTCTTCAAGTAGTAGAAAAGCAAATGATTGCGTGGGATATGTTACTCAGAGAAAGTAGAAGATCTTAAGCGAGAGGTGATAGCACAGATTTGTAGAAAGAGACACAGCTGGGCAGATATGTTTTCGACAGCAAGATCAGAAGAAACTAATTCTTAAGAGACAGGTAATAAATGACCATGAATTGACAGGTTGCAAGAGAGAGAAAATATGTTTTCTGTTTCCTGTATTGCTTCTTACTCTTGAGAGTTTTATGTTCCTACACCACTCAGAGATCTATCTACCATTATCATATCACATTTGTCTGACATTTCTTACTCCCTATTGCATACTTTCCATTAGACTTGGTTCAAAGAAAGGGAGGATTAGGAACATAATACTCCTTACTACAAGATATTCAGGAAAGATAAAACCGAGATAGATAGGTTCTTGATTGGTAAGGGGATCAAAGGTTACGGGGAGAAGGCGGGAGAATGGGGTTGAGAAACTTATCAGCCATGATTGAATGGCGGAGCAGACTCGATGGGCCGAATGGCCTAATTACTGCTCCTATGTCTTATGGTCTTATGGATAAGCAAGGATAAAAGGAAGGAGGGCTGGCACTATCATCAAATAACCTAGCATAACATCGCCCAGAACGATAAAACAGTAAAAACTGGGAAAAGATACTTGTCTAAACTGGTCTTGTATACCTTAAAATGGAACACCAGTAAAAACTGGGAAATAAGAATACTGGTCTGAACTGTTTTTTTCCTTCTGGGAGGGATGGTATTTTTGATGGGTCAAAGATAGAGGAGGTAATTTTAACCCCAAAAAGGGTGGATTTGGTTCAGATCGGAGGCTTCAAGTCTAAGAAAATCTGTTTTCCAACCCAAACTTGCCTCCATCCTGCCCACTTCCAGCTTTAACTAAGGTCTAGGAGGCAAATTAGACCTTTAAATATGATAATGAGGCAGACAAGCCACATTCTCATTCAGTTTTTCACTTATAACTCCGGCCAGCCGAGCGTCAGGAAACCCGTCAGCTTCAACGAGATGAGAACTTGGTGATTTGAAGAGGTGAGTGCCTTTATACCCACCTTCTGGGTGCAGAAGGATCCTTCCGAATGAGGAACCTCTGCAATTGGGCAACTCACTGTGACCAACCCTCCCCTCGAGGCCTTCGCTCCCACCACAAGGCCCCCAGATCCAACCGCAACCCCCCCCCCAACCCTCCCCACCATCAGGCCTTCAATTCCATCCTCCAAGCCACCAGAACTATTTGGTCACGTGAGGCAGGTTCTCACTGCCCTGCTTCTATATTGTAGACCATAAGACCATAAGATGTAGAAGCAGAAGTAGGCCATTCGGCCCATCGAGTCTGTCGCCATTCCATGAGATCATGGCTGATCTGATAATCCTCAATTCTACTTTCTTGCCTTTTCCCCATAACCCATGATTCCCTTACTGATTAAAAATCTGTCTATCCCAGCCTTGAATATACTTAATGACCCAGCCTCTACAGCCCTCTGCGGTAAAGAATTCCACAGATTAACTACCCTCTGAGGGAAGAAATTCCTTGTCATCTCTGTCTTATACTCTGAGAATATGCCCCCTGGTCCTCGACTCTCCCACAAGGGGAAACAACCTCTCAGCATCTACCCTGTCAATCCCCTAAAAATCTTATATGTTTCAATAAGGTCACCTCTCATTCTTCTAAATTCCAATGAGTGCAGGCCCAAGCTACTCAACCTCTCCTCAAAAGAAAATCCCTCCATACCCGGGATCAACCTAGTGAACCTTCCCTGGACTGCCTCCAATGCCAATATATCTTTCCTAAGGCTCTTCCTTAGATACGGGGACAAAAACTGTTCACAGTATTCTAAGTGTGGTTTAACTCGTGCCTTGTATAGTTTTAGCAAGACTTCACCATTTTTATAATAGTAATCCACTATTTCTATATTAGAAAGAAGAGGAGTTCAAATGAAGAAAATAGCAATCATGTGGTAGCAGGTTTCAGTTTTCCTATCTATGGATTAAGGGAATGAGAGGTGATCTCATTGAAACACCTAAAATCCTTAGAAGGATTGACAGGGTCAATGCTGAGTTGTTGGGCTGAATTTTACCAAAAGTTAGGAAGTCCCACTGCTGAGATGGAAAACAGGTCCCAGGCCGATGTAGGTGGACAGTGGGACCCCAGATGGGGTTTTACTTGTGGCGGTTAATTAAGAAGACACATCCAGGACCATCATCCAATTAAAGAGGGTAGCCCGCCTCTCAGGACTGCCAGTCCAGTAGCCTTGGCAGATTCGGCAGTGCCAATGACAGAGGTGACCACAGCTGAGGTTGCAGGGGTAGAAGAGGATGACTCCATGTTGAGCTGCCCTTGAAGACCAGGTTGGATATTTTTACTTCATGTGCCTGGGTCAGGCAGGTAAACCCCGGCGATCTGAAGGGCCAACACCCCAGCAGCAACAACGGAGCAGAGGGTACAGTCATTGCCGCCAGGAGGGTGGGGGAACCTCATTGGTCCGTGGAGTGGACATGAAAGAAGGCAACTCCCCCCAGTGCACATCCCCCCCCCCCACCCCCCACCCCGCATCCCACCCTCCGCCACACCATGAACCTGCTGGGACACTTTCTCGATACACCTGGTGATCTCCTCATGCGAGGGGGAGGCCTGTTCCAAAACTGGTAAAATGTCAGTGCAGGCTGTTAACTGGCCAATTAATTGAAATAATTGATTGGCTGCCTCCAGTTGGCAGACATGATGTTCCCATTGACAATAAGATGTGGTGGTGTGAAGCCACTGGGCCACCCTTCTGATGCCTTCCACTGCCATTTTACGAGTTGGAATCGTAAGATTCCCTACTTCTAATAATATGGTCTCACTCCGTTGCACCCGGAGGGGTTTCCCACCTATCCCTGCTATAACTATATGGTGTCGCGTGGTGGGGATGTAATAAATCGGTTATAGATACAGAGGCTCCCTTGTCTATTAACATTCTGCACTGCTGGTCCCCTAAAAATGCGTCAATATACATCCTAGGACCCACTGTCCTAATTGACCCGGGGGCCCGGACACCCTATTTCTCAGAGGTCATCTTAATCATCTCCACAGTTTCTTCCTGGGTAAGGGGAGTATCCTTCCATGAGGACCCTTGCTTTGGCCCTTGGCCTCCTTTCCCCCCACCTTTCATCCAACAATCTATCCAGCTGTGGCCTAACTTCCTACAGTTGTGATATCTTAGGCTGCTGTTCCCACTGCCTGCCTTACAATCTCGGGCTATATGTCTTGCTTTGCCACAGGTGTAACAGCTCATGGTGCCAATCATTGCGGCCACCCTCTTATCTTTGGGCATTCCCTTCTCATGCCTTGTATCTACCTCAGTAGCCCACTGCAATATCATATAATCATAGAACCACACAATGCAGAAGAGGCTCTTCGGCCCATCGAGTCTGCACCAACACGTGAGAAACACCTGACCTACCTACCTAACCCCATTTACCAGCACTTGGCCCATAGCTTTGAATGTTATGATGTGCCGAGTGCTCATCCAGGTACTTTTTAAAGGATGTGAGGCAACCCGCCTCCACCACCCTCCCAGGGAGCGCATTCCAGACCATCGCCACCCTCTGGGTAAAGAAGTTTTTCCTCACATCCCCCCTAAACCTCCTGCCCCTCACCTTGAACTTATGTCCATCATGACTGACCCTTCAACTAAGGGGAACAGCTGCTCCCTATCCACCCTGTCCATGCCCCTCATAATCTTGTACACCTCGATCAGGTCACCCCTCAGTCTTTTCCGCGCCAACGAAAACAACCCAAGTCTATCCAACCTCTCTTCATAACTTAAATGTTTCATCCCAGGCAACATCGTGGTGAATCTCTTCTGCGCCCCCTCCAGTGTAATATCTCGTTGTAATCTGTCCCTACTGATAATCCCATTTCTTTGACTGTATTCCAGTCACCTCTCTTGGTTTCTTCTGGCATCCTAGCCCACAGGTGGCAGGGAATCTTTACCCTAACCAACACATGAATATCCTGAGGGTGTAGGGATGGACATCTATCAGTTCCTCAATCGTATTCCAAAAGTTGTTATTTGCATGATGCTGCTTTGGCATAGGCAATGCTGTCACCAGCATTTATTTCTCAGTGGGGGTGAGGGGAACATATCTGGTCCTAAGCTTGGTATCCCTGCATACTTCGGTTCACTTCTTGGGCTATTGGAGCCAAGGCTAGTGGCCCTGTAGGCAGCGGGGTCAATGGAGGTATGACCTCATGATCTGGTGATTCCCTCAGTCCTAGTCATTTTTAATGGCTTCCTTCCCTTATCAATCACTTATTATTACTGTATGGGGATACAAGTCGTGGCACTGTGTTCATATTACCTTGTCTTTTCTCAATCTGATTTTTCATGCATTTACTAAGTCTTAATTAGCTACTGATAATTATAATCATGCCCTCTTCCTCTTTGTCTTTTATTTGAATCTTCCACCATCCCTTCTGCTTAGAAGTGGGGTCACCTGGGTCCCATCCCTTCTTTCTCATCTTCTCTATCAACTTCTGATATTTATCTGCTAACTATTTGATTATTAACCATTCAAATCCCCACACATTCTCATATAAGCTGGACATAATTATATTGTACCCTGCCTCTGGCTTGAATTTGGGTTCTGATCTGCCTGTCTCCTGGCACAGCTCTATAATGGCCCGTTGCCTAGAAACAGTTCTGCCTTATCTTTTGGCAGCTTGCGGCTAACTTGTGTGGCTCCTGCTTTTTTTCACCTCCAGCTGACTCTCAGATTCAGGCCTCTAGAAACTCTACCACACAATTGTCAGGCTTGCAGCCTAGCTATGGGTGGTAAAGTACCCACCTGTTTGGTGTGTCCATCCAATTGATTCCTCAGTTGCTGATGGCGACCCTGCTCGCAGTGCCACAACACCAGTATCTACCCTGTCAAGTCCCCTTAGGATCTTTATGTTTCAATAAGACCACCTCTCATTCCTCTAAACTCCAATGGATATCGGCCCAACCTATTCAGCCTTTATCATAACAAAAGACCTTTATCACAGGAATAAGTCTATTGAACCTTCTCTGAACTACTTCTAAAGCAATTATATCATTTTTCAAATAAGGAGACCAAAACTGTACTTCACATGTGGCCTCACCAAGTCCCTGTGCAGCTGCAGTAAAACATCCCTATTTTTATATTCCGAACCCCTTGCAATAAATGCCAACATTCCATTTGCCCCAGGGAGTCACTCAGAGTTTGAGTTGCTATGGCAACATGCACTTTTACACGCATGTTGTAGTCTGGAGCCATGAACAGTGATGGTAGAGGCTCCGACATTCTTTCCATCACATGGCTGACTGGGAATCTCTCCCATTCTTACCACCTGCCATTGGTGTGTTTTGGAAGGATTCGCAGGTTGACACTCAACTTCAGCTAAAAGCAAAATACTGCCGATGCTGGAAATCTGAAACAAAAACAGAAAATGCTGGAAAAACTCAGCAGGTCGAACAGCATCTGTGGGGAGGGAAACAGAGTTAAAGTTTTGAGTCCGTATGACTCTTCTTCAGAGCTCGAAATGTTAACTCTGTTTCTCTCTCCACCGATGCTGTTAGATCTGCTGAGTTGATACTCAACTTGTTCGGCTGTGTTATGAGCGCACATTCCTTGACTGTCAAATCCTGGGGCGGGACTTGAGCCAGGAGCTTCAGGCTCACAGGGAGGGGTGCTACCCCTTGCACAAGGAGAAATCCAAGAGGGCTTTAGGAATTTGGAAATCTGAGGTTCTGGGGGATGGAAGGAGTTGGAGAAAGAGACTGCTAGGTCCATCTTGATTTCAAGAAAGGAGAAATTGATATAGTGCAGTTCATAACCTTCAGGACATCCCAAAGCACTTCACAGCCAATAAAGCCCTTTCAGAATTGAAGTCACTGTTGCAATGTAGGAAATGCAGCAGCCAATATGTACACAGCAAGCTCCCACAAACATCAATGAGATACTGACCAATTTTTTTTTGGTGCACGATAAATGTTGACCAAGACATCTGAGAGTACTCCTTCGGGTTTCTTTGAAATAGTGCAGAGACCTGTTACGTCGACCCTAGAGGCCTGATGGGGCCTTAATAAACATCTCATCTAAAAGCTGACATCTCCGGCAGTGCAGCCCTCCTTTAGCACTGCATTGGTAGGGTCAACCTGGATCCCTGTGCTCAAGTCCCTGATCTGAAGGAGGGAGAGTGTGGAGAATGTGGACATATTTGGACGTGAGAGCAAAATTTAGAGGAGAAATAACACTGCAGTGTAGCTTAAAATATAGAAAGACATGAAAGATTGTGGGTGGCAGGGAGGGAGAGAGGGTTAACGCAAAAGGTGACACATGACATGCTGTTTCAATGACTGGATGAAAAATAACTAGAAGACCATTATGCAATTAATTAGATTGGTGTTGTTCTGTTCCATATGCAGCTCCACTGTAATTAAAATCTTTCTACACTGGCAGAAGCAAATGCAGTCATTGAGAAAACCAGCAAATTAAACTCATTCGCTCTTGCACTATTGTTCTTCAGGACCCTGTGTACATCAGCTTGAGGCATTGTTGGCTGCAGGTGTTCTTTCATCCAGTAACCAGCTGCTTTGTTAAATTCTTTGGATGAGACATTCAGCCAAGGCCTCATCTGCCCTCTCAGGCAAACATAAAAGATCCCAGGCCACGATTATGAGAAAGAGCAAGGGGGTTCTCCCTGGTGTCCTGGCCAATGTTTAACCCTCAATTAATGTCCCCACAAATACGATTTTCTGGTCGCTGTCATGTTGCTGTGCACAAATTGGCTATTGCTGTTATACATTTTAGATATCTCAGAGCATTGCATGAGATGACATTAGTTTCCAGGGGCGGGATTTTATGGCCCCTCTCGCTGGCGGGATTTTATGGTCCCGCCGAAGTCAATGGACTTTTGAACGGCTTGCCTCCACCACAATGAGGCTGTAAAATTCCGACCAATTTGTGTAAAATGTTTTATTTATTCGCTTTTATTAAAGTGCCTGCTCCTTGATTCGGCTCTGGCTTCCAGCCCTTTCTTCAGCTTGTTTGCTTTCCCCTGAGTCCACATCCAAGCTTGACCAATCAAGCACAGTGAGCATCATACTCACATAATCAAACACAGGACAGTTGATTGCTACAGCCACATTTCTTACATTACAAGTGACCACACATCAAAGGTACTTCACTGGCTGTAAAGTATCTTGGAATGTCCTGAAGTCGTGAACGTAAGTTTTTATTTTATAATGCCTACCAATGAGGGGGAAACATCTACAAAAATTTGAGGGGCTGAATGGCCTACTCCTGTTCCTGCTTACAAGTGCAGTTTGGAAAAGCAGCAAACAGCTCTCAAATTAAGAATGCCATTAGCTGTCCCACCCTTACTCGTTGTCATTATGGTGGGGAGAGGAGGATTGCTTACTGTTGGCGGGGGTTCCATTGACCATTTTTGAGTGAATGGTAGGAGATATTCTTTCTGTACAACAGTGACATCCTGCAAATTTGTAGTTAGATCAGAAAATACTCAGCAGGTCAGGCAGCATCTGGGGAAAGAGAAACAAAGTTAGTGTTTCAGGCCAATGGCCTTTTATCAGAACTGGAAGGTGTGTCAAGATAACAAGGAATTGTAATATTTTCCTTCTGGTAATAACCTTGATATATTTTCTTTTGTACTGGAAGTCAGGCTGTTGGTGTTGGAGATCTGATAATTGGATTAAGAGCTATAGTGACTGCAAAGGTCTAAAGCTAACAGTGGTTTTGATGTGCTAATAAATGAAGAGGAAATTCAATCAGAGTTTTACAGAAAGCAATGGCAAGAATAGTTTTAAATTGAGTTGTTTTAGTTCAAAGGGGGTTTATGCAAGTTGTAGAAAGGAATAAGGAAATAAGATAAAGATAGGGTAAGTTTGTTTTTACAAGTCTAAGAGCTAAAGTAAAGAACAATTTAATCAATTCTGGGAAGAAAGTATTTCTGAAGAGACCGGTTGAGATAATGGAGAGATCAAAGGGAAGGAATGCATTTAAGGAAATACTGAAGCCTATGTGAGGGGGTAGCTACTTAGATCCCTGAGAAGACAGCAGGGTCACTTGTCAGAACTCCCAGGAGACAGTGTGAACAAGGTCAAATTGAAAGAATCAGTTGCTGCCAGTCTTAGAGGATACCTCAAGGGAAGAGCACCTTGTGGTAAAAATTATTGGACTTCTATAGATTCTAAAATCTATAAGGATAGTTGCTGAACAGAAAAGGGGAAGATTAGCTCCGAGGGTAGTTAAGTTAAGATTTGTGGAATTGTTTTAAAGCACTGTTTACTTTGTGAGGTCATTTGTGTGTCTAAGTGTAATTGTGTTTTATTTGCTTCTTTTCTTTATTCTTTTTATAAATGTTAACTTTGCTATAAATTCTTCACAAGTAGTTGGGGACATCATTTCCTGATTTCTGAACCGCTCCTTATACTATATAAATTGCAAAAAACATTTCGGCGGCTGCTTCAGTTTTCCCTCTGGGATTTGAGCAGCTCAGCATTCACCATCTGCTGTGCCACAACAGATGTTAGAGATCAACCTCTTTCAAACAAATATAGAACCAGGATAAGCGGGAAGTGGAAGGTGGAGGTTGAGCAGGGATGGATCAAACGGGTAGGCCTGTCATAGGGTGGAGTGATTAAATTGCAAAAGCGATGGCAAAGCAAAGGGAGTTCTTTCATGCTATGCCACCAGCAAATAGAAAAAAAAGCCACAATAATGCCTGCCGATTTAAATAGAAGTTCCTGGCTCTACCAACAAAGTCTCACTGTTTTATCTGCCCTGCAATATGGACTTCTTACCAGTGGAGACTTTGTTACGAAAGACTAAGGGCGGAATCTTCTGTGCCCGCTGGCATCGGGCGTGCTTGGTGGTGTGAGCGGACAATATGGTGAGAAGGCCAAAAATCAGTTACGCGATGTTGTGAAACTACTTTGTGATTGTCCGCTCAGCCCGTCGATGCCAGGCCCTGCTTCCTGTCATTGGACACCAGGAACCTCATTGTAATACATCTGCATATCATTATAAGGTCAGCCCACCGGAATCGTCTCCCTCGCTGGATCGTCCGAGCAGCTCGGCAGGTCGCTTGCCATCATGTTTCACAACAGCATATATAAGGCGCGCACTTGGCAGGCTGCACTTTGAGGGGAACTTGCAGGTTAGGGCACAGTATTGTTGCGCAGCACTTGCCAGATTCACCTGTTGGACTTCAATGTTGAGGGCATTTGGGGCAAGGGTGGGACTGCGGTTGAGGCAACTTGGGGTTGGGGGCAAGGGCTGCCCCAAAGTTGAAGGTAGTGCACAAGCATGTGTGGGGTCGGTGGGAGGGAAGTGGCCACACAACAGGGAAACCTTGTATAAAGTGAGTACTGCTGTGCAGCTGAAACAATTCAGGTACAGCCACATTTATACGACTGGAGTCGGGCCTCTAGCTTATCTGCCCACTCAAGCATCGCAGAGGCATCAAAGTGCTACCAAATGCTCCAGAGCTTTTCACCCCTCAGGCACAGACTGCGAAATAATGGGCATTTTAGTGGACTGCAGAACAGTTGGACGACTGGGCACATTGTACAATCTCCTTGCTAAAGCTGGTCATGGAACAGTCACTGGTGGAGGTGCTCACAGCCCCTTGAAATGTCATCATCCAGGTTTGGACCAGTCTCCCCCCATGGTTCAAGCCACTGCAGCCTTGCAGTGCAGTTTAGGAGAATGCCTGCACCTGAGCTGAGAGCACAGCATGGAGTCCAGTGGCCAAAGCTGCCACCAATCGGTCAGGTGGAGTGTGGTGGAGGTGGTTGGGGTTTTGGGCAGGGTACTGAGCTCTGACCATCCAACTGGTGGCCTGTAGTCTACGGCATTAAGGGGCCTTCGGGTTTAACCAAGAGAGATTCTTAGTACACCCAAGCTAACCCACATGTGTCTCACTTTCATCCTGCAGGAGGAGTACATCAGGAGCATGGAGCCTGATGAACCAGCTGTATGCCTCATGGCGTCCAAAAAGTGGAGACGATGGAGAAGAGAGCAACGATGGTGCATGGCTGAGCAGAGGGAGGAACAGCCCTCTCAGGAAGAAGAGGCAGTTGGGTGTCCTGCATATGTTGCTGAAGAGCCACAGCAAGCCGTCATTGGTAGGCACCTAGCTAGACCCAGAATTTATAGATGCTGCCTTTCATTCCTGTAGATGACTGACAGCCAGTGATGCCGAAGACTGTGCATGTCTAGGGAACTGGTTGGTCACATCTGCCAGCTACTGCATGAGTTGGCGCCACAGGGACATGGAGGGCATCTGCTGGCCATGAAAGTGACTGCCGCGCTCAATCTTTATGCCTGCACCATATGTGATCTCCATGGGATATCACAAGCCTCCAACCACAAACGCATCCATGAAGTGAATGGCCAGGATGCAAGAGCGATTGGATTTGCCCAGATCTTGGGTTCCCCACAGGTGCAGGGTGCCTCAAATCTCCGTCACAACTATGTCAACCGCAAGGGCTTCCATTCGCTGAATGTGCAGCTGGTGTGTGACCACCACAAATGCATCCTGCAGGTCTGCACACGGTTTCCAGGGAGTGTCCATGACTCCTACATTCTCAGCCGGTCACAGATCCATAACATCTTCCAGGGCCCACAGAGGCTGCAGGGTTGGCTCCTAGGGGACAAAGGCTGCTGACTCCCATGCGGAGGCCTCAGACAGCAGCAGAGCGAAGGTATAATGATGCTCATACTAAAACTCGAAACTTGGTGGAGCAAACCATTGGGATGCTGAAAGTGAGGTTTCAGTGCCTGCACCGGTCTGGTGGAGCCCTGCAATATAGTCCTCAAAGGGGGTCACACATCGTCATCACCTGCTGTGCACTTTGCAAACTCATGCTGCAATGGGGAGAGGAGCTGGCTGAGGATGAGGTGCAGGAGCTGGAGCTCTCCTCCAATGAGGAGGACGTCATTGGTGATAAGGGTGAGGAGGTGACAATGATGGCGATGAGGCCCTCGCACTGGCCAAATGAGCTAGGCATGTTGGGGAGGCCCTCATAGCTGCTAGATTTGTGGAGGATGATGACGACATGCAGTGAGGAGACACCATAGATCCTCACATCGCATCTATGAACGTTTGATTCTAGTTTGGCTTATGGCAATGCACACACCCTCTGTGAGAATGCTCCTGTCCTGGAGATGCAGTGGAGGCCCTAATAGTCACTCAATTCCAGGAGGATGATGATGCTGTGCAGTGAGGACACTCCATAGAGCTTCACACAGTCTCTGAGAATGTCTGACTCCTGTCTGGCCGTGGGCAGCTCACTTGTGCTGTGTGACCGGGGTCACATCATAGAGGAACTTTAAAAGCATCTGATCCTTTGTCAGCCTTCAGCACCCGACCCCTTCAGGAGCACAGCGTCACCGGTCACAGATGCTGAAGAGATGGGGGCCAGCCCCACCTTAAAGGTGCTGAGAGTACACAGAGAGAATGACGGAACTCAGTGACCCCTGCCCATGACATTCTGGTTGTAATGACAAGCACCATCAAGGTCCAGGCATCTCCAATATGTTCGGGGAGTGTCAGGCCGGACCATCACTTTGATCTGAAGGCTGCACAAAGCACAGGGAAGAGGCCCTGGACTGAGACACTTGTTTTTATCTTCAGCAGGAATCAAGGTTTCACATCTGAGTGATATGAACACTGTTCACTAGAACAAGGAGCCATAGGCAAGGAGACACTGTGGAGAGTTTATTTACAATAGTGAACAACAAGCTGTGCAACTACATCTTCTTAACTTTCCTAACCCTCCCGCTACATCTTGGTGCTCCCCGGACATCCACAGCAGAGGTGGAGGCAGCCTGCTGACTGCTACACCCTGTCTGTGATGACCTTGGCAGGTGTCCTCTGGAGGACTGAGACCTGGAGGGCCCCGGCCTGCTTTCCGTGTCCGGCTGTGTAGCAGTGGCACCCTCCTTGACCTGTAGAGCTGGAGCTGGAGCTGCTGAGGTCACAGGAAGAGGAGATTCGGATGGGCCGGACCTCCCGGAGTCACCTGGATGGGTGGCCCCGGAGCGTGCTCCTGATAATCCTCCTCCCTATGGGTGTTCAGGCGCCCCTGACTGACTCCTTGAGGAGAAGGGGTAGTTGGAGTGAGATCGGGCTGCCCAGCACCCCTCTCACGTATATACTGTTGGAGGCCAACTATGGCATCGGTATGGAGTTCAGCCCACGCAACAGTGCAGGAGCGACGTCCTGGACCAAGGTCTCCATGGCAGCTGCCATCCTACCAGTGTTGACCTCAATGCATTGGCAAACCAGCACTATCACCTCAACCTGAAGGTGGACAGGCTTGTCCATCGTGCCTTGCAATCTGAGGAGTGCAGCGGATATCCCTTCCTGTTGTTCCCGAGCTTGCCTTTGCAGCTCCAGCAACTGCGATATGACCGAGTCCAGGGGCTTGTCATCTGACTCAGACTCAGCAAATTTCTGGCCTCCAGCAGTCCTCCAAGTTCCGGACACCTGGGAACCTAGAAGGGAAAATGCAGTAGAAACTGGGAAATAAGAATAATGGTCCAAATTGTTTTTTTCCTTCTGGGAAGTCCCTGCCCTACCTACTGTAGATCAAAAAGTGTGATCTGCTCACCAGATTGTAATCCCAAGGCTACTCTAAAGCTAGGTCCCACCAAGATATGTGTGTCTGCTCTGGTTGATAGTGTGAGTGACCGCTGTGGTGGATCATCAGGGAGGCTTTCAGCAGATTCCTCTTCTGAGCTTGCCTTGAGGCTTGGTTGAGGGCCCTGGGTCATGGACTCTCTTGGCTGTTTCCCAGATGTGCCTGTGAAAATAAGGGGAGATATTAGTGCATGACAGCGGCCTGTGAAACAGGACTCATCACTCACAGCATTATTGGCTGATGGGTGTGGCACAGCTGGACTCTCACTTGGTAAAGCACCGCCGACGTCACCGTCAGCACTGGACCGGTCCAGATCCTCGCCGGCCAGCTCGATGACTCTGTTTTCAAATTTTGTGAGGACCTTGATTTCAGGCATCCCTCCACCAGACTGCAACCTCTTCCTGTTGTTGTGTGCCAGCTTGTCCTGCATGAATAGAGATGGAGAGAGTGTAAGCAGGATGCCTGTCAGGCCAGATGGTAAGTGTGCCTGACATGTGTGGGTAGTGAGTGGTACCATGGATGGGATGAAGGTGAGTGCGAGAGAGTGAATGATGATGACCCTTGAACTGGCATTGAGTGAGGGCCCTGTGGATGTGTGATGTGTTTGTGAATGTGTGAGTTTAGAGTGATGATTAGAACAGCTTACCCTGGAGGAACGGAGGAGATCGTTCATCCTCGTGCACTGGGTGACTGCCAACTTTTGCAGGGTGGTGGTGCTGACCACCACTGTCACCACCTCCCAGCTGGATTAGTGATGTTGCTGCCCATCCTGTGGCCAGAGCGGGGGTAGAGGACGTCACGGCGGGCCTCCACAGTGTCCAAAAGGCGCTCGACGGACGCGTCATTGAACCTGGGGGGCTGCAGCCTTCTTGCCTTTGGGGGCCATGTCTTCTTTGCAGCAGCACTGGGCTGGAAATGCTGAGAGGTGTGCGCATGGCTGCACTTTAAGTATGGCGCCCGGCGTGATGAAGCAGTGAGGTGACGGCATGGCAGGCGAATGAGAGCCTGTCCGCCATGGAAATGGCATGTTTCCCGGTGATACATAATTAATGTGGCGGATTTGGGACGATACGGTGTGAAAAGCCGCCATTGCGGCCGACGGGTAAAACGACATTTTACCTGCCCGCTAGCGCACTTAATGCAAATCTGGGACGATTCTGCCCCAAGAGTGATCTGCACCACATCCTATTTGTACATAATGGACTGAAAAGGATTGCTTGACACATCAAGGATCTATCTCAGAGACTCAGTGAATATATATATATTCTTTCCAACACAGTCTGTAGAAATATCTTCAGATCTTCTTAAGTAAATCAAGTCAGATTCAATTAAGGACATGGGTGCTGTAGGCTTCCTTCTGTTCCATTCAGTAGGAAAATAAATAGCCTTATTCTAATGAAGTGTCATGCCTCTCAGCATCATCAGCAGCTGACACTCCTGTTCCTTCCTGAAACAAGACTAAATGGTGGTACTCTGCAAGGTGCCACCTAAATGAAGCATTTACAGTAAATTCAATTTAAAGAGATGTCAACCATCCAAGTTGAATTAGGTACTGCAAGCAAGGCTATTACAATCAAATAAATGCTGGGTGAATATTATGCGATGTGTCGATAACACAGCTGCAGATCTTTCTTGCACTTGGGTTGTCTGAAGATTCTCAGGATTAGCCAATCAACAACTTGCTTTCCCTATAGCTCTTTTAATGCGGTGACTAGGAGCAGGAGTAGGCCATTTGGGCCATTCAGCCTGGAATATACTTAATGACTGAGCATCCACAACCCTCTGGGGTAGAGAATTCCCAGGATTCACAATCCTCTGAGTAAAATGGCCCGAGGGCACTTCACGGGGAAATTATGAAACACAATTTGACACCAAGCTGAATAAAGAGATCCTAGGACAGATGTTCAAAAGCTTTGCCAACGAGTTAGGCTGTAAGGAGTTTAATAGGAAGGCATCTGTGTATGGGAGAAGAGTGGATAATGTGTACAGGCATTAAAACATGCACCTGCAGAATTATTCTGAGGATAAAATTTAGGGCAATGTTAATCAATGAATTAATTGTATAGAGCACAAAGGCAAGAACATTTTTTGCTAAACTTTTACAAACTTGGGGGGGCAACGGTGACATAATGGTAATGCCACTGAACTAATAACCCAAAGACCCAGGCTAATGCTTGGGGGACATGGGTGGTAGAATTTAAATTCAAGTAATAAATCTGAAATATAAAGCTAGTCTCATTGATGGTGATCACCGATTGTTGTAAAAACCCATCTTGTTCACTAATGCCTCTTTGGAGGAGGAAATCTGCCACCCTTACCTGGCCTGGCCAACATGTGATTACAGACGCACAGTAAAATGGTTGACTCTTAACTGCCCTCTTTGAAAGGGTCTAGAAAGCCAGGCAGTTCAAGGGAAATTAGAGATGGGCGACAAATGCTGGACTTGCCAGTGACGCCCACATCCTATAAAAGAATAAAGGGAAAAGAAAATAAGTGCATACATTTTTGTGCTCTCCACCATCTGCTGAGCCCCCAACCACCTAAATGGCAGATATCATAATAAGTGCCAGTGACACCACGTCCCTGTGTTTCCTGCTTTTATAGCCTCAATGCACTGGCAACACATTGGCATGTGAAATGTATTCCATGGCCCTTCCCAGGATTGGCTGAAATTTGTGGAAGTAAGTGATTTTTTTTTTAGCTAGAAGATTGGTGAAAGCTTGATTACTGCATCTGGTAATGAATTTTTGGAGTAATTTATTCACCTAAACTACAACTTTGGACTTGCTTCCCAATGGCTCTGGGAGTGTGTAATCACCGGGAGATTTTGTCACTGCCCTGACCCCATGGTGGAAGCAGGTACGATAGTAGTGTTTAAGAGGCAGCTTGACAAATACATGAAATAGGATGGGAATAGAGAGTTACGGACGCCTGAAGTGCAAAATGTTTTAGTTGACTGCCAATATGATCGGCACAGGCTTGGAGGGCCGAAGGGCCTGTTCCTGTGCTGTACTTTTCTCTGTTCTTTGTCCTTTGCACTGGGTGCTGGCTGAGGTGTCCAACTCTGGACGCAGTGCTTGAGGGGAAGGATATCAAGGCTTTGGAGAGGAGGCAGAGCGATTTGCCTGAATGGTCAGGCAGCACCTGTGGAGAGAGAAACAAGTATAGCATTTCAGGTCAATGACTTTTCATCAGAACAAGACCTGCTGAGTATTTCTAGCATTTCCTGTTTTGATCTAGCATTTTCTAGCATTTTGTTCTCATTTTTACTGGAACGGCACTGGGATTGAAGGACTTCAGTTACAGAGGGAGACTGGAGAAGTTGGCCTGGTTCTCCTTAGAGCAGACATGGTTAAAGGGAGATTTAATAGAGCTGTTCAAACATTACCAAGGGTTTTGATAAAATAAGCAAGGACGGTCGGTTACCAGGGGACACAAATTTAAAATAATTGGCAAAAGTGCCAGAGGGGTGAGGTGGAAGAATTGAGTTTTGGTGATCTGAAATGCATAGCCTGAGAGGTGGTGGAAGCAGAATCTCTGTTATTATGGTTGTAGTCTTCAATATGGTAGTTGTGGGTCTGGACTTACAGACAATGCAGGATGCAAGGCTGTTGGTGAACTCTATTGGGCAGAATACTAACTGTACAATAGAGACTCAGTACAAGATTCTAGATAAAACCAATTCTCTCAATTTTTAAAAATTCTTTTGCGGGATGTGGGCTTTGCTGGCTGGGCCAGCATTTATTGCACATCCCTAGTTGCCCTTGTTCAGGGGCATTTAAGAGTCAACCAAATTGCTGTGTGTCTGGAGTCACATGTTGGCCAGACCATGTAAGGGCAGCAGATTTCCTTCCCTAAAGGACATTAGTAAACCAGATGGGTTTTCATGACAATCGACAATGGTTTCATGGCCACCATTAGACTTTTAATTCCAGATCTTTTTTTAAATTCAAATTGTACCATCTACCATGGCGGGATTTGAACCCCAGTCCCCAGACCATTACCCTGGGTTCCTGGGTTACTAGTCCAGCGACCAGTTGGAGAGAGTTGTTACGTGATCATATGTAACTGATGATGTAGACTATATATTTACTTACAGTCAAGTCCTCCTCAAAATGGATTTGCACTCATTCCATTTTTCTCTCATCCTCCGCACAAGGTGGGGGATCTATACTGGGGTAAAATGACATCAGTGGCTGTTGCTATCTAGTAGCTCAACCAAGTGAACCATGTGTGTGTGAGCTTAGACAGAGGTAATAGGCTATTTTGACTGTGTGAGGCATTGCTGCACCTTTTCTCCCTTCTCCTACCCCTCTCAGTGCTCATAACAACTGCTTTACAGCAGATGAGGATCACTAGGTAATGGCCAGGAATGAAAATAGAGGTTGTAGTTTGCCTGCTGTATACCCTAAGGCTAACCTTATAGCACGCAGGTTCAGAGGAGTTAACTCAACAGTCAACCTGGGAATCGGCAAAGTAAGCATCACGTTAAAAAGTGTATTTACCACAATCAGTCCTTAATGAGGTTTAAGGCAAGGGACATATTTCAAGCTCTGTTTTCCCAGTTATAGAGCCGAATTTCCCCAGCTCACTGAAGATGGGCTGGGAGGTAGGATGACTGACAATATGACTGGGTGTCATGAAGAGCTATTAATGTATATAATGTTATTGGAAATTATTTTAAATTGGACTTGTAGTAGTGTCTGTGCCTGTGGGTGTCAGCGTGTGTGTGTTAATTGGATTAAGGCCAGCTAGTCTGGGTGCTTTGATGTACAGTAGTTTTGAGATGTTAAATAGTAAGGGTAAAGGATACATTTGTATTTTGTTGAATAAACCGTTCAAAGACTAGCGGGTGAAATCCTGACCGTAGCTGGAGACACCAAGCAAAATGTTTATTTTACTAATAAAACTGGTACTATGAAAGGTGTTTTATTGTTAGAAGGGCCTGGTGATACAATGAGGATTTACATTCAAAGGGAAGGCTAGTTATATACAGAAAAGAGTTTTGTGTGTGGAAGTCAGAGGCATGTAATATCTAGGCACCTGTAAGCCTACAATTCTCTGCAAAGGAAACAAATTGAAAGGAACCTCATTTTGAATTCATAAGATAAAATGTGCTTTGCCTGATTTCTGTTTAAAGCCTATGGGTTATTGTGTCTTGGTGAAGATTTTAGGAGTGATTAATTTGGGGATTTGATTAATAGTTATTATGGGAGTAATTTGTAGATGTGTATGTGTTTAATGCCTTGTAAAATTAATAAAATGTTTAATTTAATGTATATAATAAACCTCTGGAGGCCTGGTGGTTTCATTTCTGACTTCAGAGCTGCATCTCAAACATGCTAACTGAAAACTTAGATTATGACAGTTGTTTAAAGTTTCCCTCTGGGGTTTTAAGTAACTCAGCCTTTACCAATGGCTGTGCCACAGCACCAGGGAAGGCATCAGAATGGAGCCTGGCACCTTCCTGCCACCTTGGCAGGTTACCCAGCGCTGGGAACCTCAGTGGCAAAGCCACCCAGCAGGTGGCCAATTGAGCCACCTGCGAGCCCAAGGAAGGGCCACTGCCTGCCTTTGTTGACATTCTGCCAGCACCTGCCAGATAACCAATAATGACCTCCCAGCGAGTTCCGGGGGCATGGGGTTTGGGGGCGTGGGGGGCCTATTACTGGCCGCTCCATGACCTACAGAGGGGACGCCCAGTGACAATACCCATCCCTGTGGTTGAGATGGTGCCGTTGGATGATGACTGACTGTCCCAGCAGCACCACCATCACCCCACCCCCCTTCCCCCCAACCCCCACCCCCCCCAAACCCCCACCCCCACCCCGACTGATGGCTGGAGCCTACCCGCCTGGTCCAGGCTAGCTGAAAAATAACACACCTCACTTTGGAGGGCATCTGGCCGTTGAGGTGCCCTGGCTTCCTGTAGCTTCAGCAGTGGCCACCACTAATTTGTCCAGATGGCCTGCTGCCCTCAGTTGGTTGACAGTCCCGGCCGTGGGATGTTCATTGGCCGCTGCTGGAAAGCAGCTGCCCCAGGGTCCCGCTGCCTGCTTGGCGTGGCGTCAGCCCCTGTTTTTGGTCCCGGAAGTTGGACTTCTCAACTTCTGACAATATTCGGCTCAGGGATTGAAGGAAAGCTTACGGTGCGGCCTGGCTCTCTCAGGCTCAAACCCTTGGATTAGATTTATCACTCCATTTCGTGTTCATCAGCTGTACATTATGTAAAATTTCATTGACCGTACAGCACAGAATCAGGCCATTCAGCCCGACTGGTCTGTGCTAGTATTTATGCTTCACTCAAGTATTCTCCCATCGCTTTCCATCTCACCCCATCAGCATAACCTTCTGTTCCTTTCCAGCACTTAGCTAGCTCCCCCTGAGATGTATAAATTCAGTCATCGCCAGCATTCTCAGGTGGCAGCACCAATCAACCTGCACATGTCTTTGAAGCAATGGCACTAGACAAATTATAATAACTGTTGGCTTGCAAAATGAATGTATTAATAAGGGTTTTTGCTTGATAGCATGCTAGCATTTATCCTATACAGTATGTATTTCAGCCATGATCTCATAGCTTCACCAGGCACAAAGCATGTCAGAGGCCCACTACAGATGATGGAAGTCCAGGAGAGCAAGTTGTCTAATTTACTTTATGATATATAATTTCCACTCTAATGCAGAGACTGACACTGGCACCAGTGTGTAGAGAGACTGACATTAGAACCAATGTGTAGAGAGACTGACAAAGGCATCATTGTTAAGAGTGACTGACACTGACATCAGCGTGCAGAGAGGCTGACACTGGCACCAGAGTGTAGAGAGACTGACACTGGCACCAATATGCAGAGAGACTGGCATGGGCCCCAGCATTTAGAGAGACCGACACTGGCACCAGTGTATAGAGACTGACACTGGCATAAGTGTATAGAGAGACTGACATTTCCACCAGCGTGAAGAGAGACTGACACTGGCAGCAGTGTGTAGGGAGACTGACACTGGCACCAGTGTGTAGAGAGACTGACTCTGGCTCCAAGGTGGAGTGAGACTGACACTGGCACAATATGTACAGAGGTTGACATTGGCACCAGTGTGAAAAGAGACTGACACTGCTAGCAGTGTGTACAAAGACTGACACTGGCTCCACTGTGAAGAGAGACTGACACTGGCACCAATGTGGAGTGAGACTGACACTGGCACAGTTTTTAGAGAGACTGACACTGGCACCATTGTGGAGAGAGGCTGACACTGGCATCAGTATGA
This sequence comes from Carcharodon carcharias, assembly GCF_017639515.1. Classification (NCBI taxonomy): domain Eukaryota; kingdom Metazoa; phylum Chordata; class Chondrichthyes; order Lamniformes; family Lamnidae; genus Carcharodon; species Carcharodon carcharias. Next base: position 17,222,487 of record NC_054477.1, read on the forward strand.
AGGCAGCCTGACAGAGGAAAAGTATGTAGAGAGACTGACACTGGCACAATTTTTAGAGAGACTGACACTGGCACCAGTATGAAGAGAGCCTGACACTGGCACATGTGTTTAGGGACTGACTCTGGCACCAGTGTGAAGAGAGATTGACACTGGCACCACTGTGTAGAGAGACTGACACCGGCACCAGTGTGTAGAGAAACTGATTCTGGCTCCAGTGTGGAGTGAGACACACTGGCACAGTATGTACAGAGGTTGACACTGGCACCAGTGTGAAGAGAGACTGACACTTCTAGAAGTGTGTACAAAGACTGAAACTGGCTCCACTGTGAAGAGAGACTTACAATGGCACCAACGTGAGGAGAGAATGGCACTGGCACCAGTGTGTGGAGAGACTGACACTGGCACCAATATGATGAGAGCCTGACACTGGCACAGTGTGTAGAGGGACTGACACCGGCACCAGTGTGGAGAGAGACTGACACTGGCACAGTCTTTAGAGATGACACTGGCACCAGTGTGCAGTGAGACTGACACTGGCATAGTTTTTAAAGAGACTGACATTGGCACCAGTATGAAGAGCACCTGACACTGGAACAGTGTGTATAGGGACTGATTCTGGCACCATTGTGCAGAGAGACTGACGCTGGCACCAGTATGAAGACAGCCCGACAGAGGAAAAGTATGTAGAGTGACTGACACTGGCACAGTGTGGAGAGAGACTGGCACAGGCACCAGTATGGAGCGAGACTGACACTGGCACAGTTTTTAGAGAGACTGACACTGGAATCAGTATGAAGAGAGCCTGACACTGGCACAGTGTGTATAGGGACTGACTCTGCCTCCAGTGTGAAGTGAGACTGACACAGCCAGTGGTGTGTACAAAGACTGGCTCCTGTGTGAAGAGAGGCTGACGGTGGCCCCAGTATGAAGACAGCCTGACACAGGAAAAGTATGTAGAGAGACTGACACTGGCACCAATGTGTAGAGAAATCGGCACAGGCACCAGTGTGAAGGGAGACTGACGCTGACACCATTCGTAAGAATGGCTCCAGGATGAGGAACTTCAATTCCGTGGATAGTTTGGGCAAGCTATGGGTGCTCTTCTTGCAGAAGGGAAGGTTAAGAGGAGATTTGATAGAGGTGTTCAAAGTCATGAGGGGTCTGGACAATGTTTGTAGGGAGAAACTGTTCCCATTGGTGGAAGGACCAAGAGGCAAAACACACCGATTTAAGGCGATTGGCAAAAGAAGCAATGGCGACAGGAGGAAAAGCTTTATTACGCAGTTAGTGTTTGGGGTCTGGAATGCACTGCCTGAGGGTACAGTGGAAGTAGGTTCAATAGAGGCTTTCAAAAGGGAATTGGATAACTTTCTGAAGAGAAATGAATTGTAGGGCTACAAGGAAAAGGTGGGGGATTAGGAATAGGTGAGTTGCTCTCACACAGAACCAGCATGAACGCGACTGACTGAATGGCCTTTTTTTGTGCTGTACCCATTCTATGATTCACTCTACCTCTTTCCATCGCTTAATGCACTCCTTAAACCCTAATTCTTTGATTAAACTTTTGATCAACTGTCCCAATATCTCCTTATATGACACACTGTCAAACTGTGTCTGATAACACGTCTGTGAAATGCCTTGGGGCATTTTGCTGTGTCAAAGACTAGATAATATAAACTTTTGTGTTGTTGCTTTCACACTTACCTGACATTACATCTATTTTGGGGAACTTTGTGCTGACAAAGATGAGGGATGTTAGTACAGACAAACCATAGGAATAGTGTTTTGATCCAGCATTCCGAGTTCAGACTTTTAAAATGTATCCTTTGGATGCTGGCAAATTCATTGCCCTTTGCTGATACAACTGAATGTCATACTAGAGTAGAAACTGAACTGGACCAGCCATATAAATAATGTGGGTACAAGAGCAGGTCAGAGGCTAGGAATCCTGGAGCAAGTAACTCACCTTCTGACTCCCCAAAAGCACAAATCAGGAGTGTGATGGAATACTCTCCACTTGCCCGAACAAGTGCAGCTCCAACAACACTCAAGAAGCTCAACACCATCCAGGACAAAGCAGCCCTCTTGATTGGCACCCCATCTACAAACATTCACTCCTTCCATCACAAACACACAATAGCAGCAGTGTATACATCTAAAATATGCACTGCCACAAGTCACCAAGGCTCCTTAGGCAGCGCCTTCCAAACCCACGACTGCTACCTTCTGGAAGGACAAAAGCAGCAGATGCTACCACCTGGAAGTTCCCTTCCAAGTCACTCACCATCCTGATTTGGAAATATATCACCGTTCCTTCACTGTCAATGGGTCAAAATCCTGGAAATCCCTTCCTAACAGCACTCTGGGTGCACCTACACCACAGGGATTGTAGTGATTCAAGAAGGCAACTGTCCACTACCCTCTCAAGGGCAGTCTGGGATGGGCAATAAATGCTGGCCTAGCCAGCGATGCCCACACCCTATGAATGAACAGAAACAAACCTCTTCAGAGGGCAATTAAGAGTCAACCACACTGGTGTACAACTGGAGTCACATATAGACCTTCCCTTATGGACATTAGTGAAACAGTTGAGGCTTTATAACAATCCAATATCTTTCCATTCACTGTTATTAATATCTGCTTTGGAACATTTCTCATTTATAAATTGTCAATTTTCCACAGTGATACCTGACTTCACAATCTACAGGAGTATTAGCTTATGTCTCTGGATCAGAAACATAACCACAACGCAAGCATAAAAAGACTTGCACTTAGAAAGCACCTTTCAATGCCACCAGCCATCCCAAAGTGCCACGGAAGTATTATGTTTTGCACCGACAACCAATTTAAGATTTCAGGCTCGCCGTGTGGTTCACCTACGCATGCTAGAAGCTACACATATTCACACACAGGGCCCTGTCCTTTGCAGGCAGAAGGAGCATATCCAAGCATTGCACCTTTTTCAACTAAACAAAAGCCTGGGGAACAGCCATTCCCTGATTTATTCCCCAGGGCAATGCCCTGACCAATCAGAGTCGACCTGTCTAATTTGAATTTAAACAAAAGCTTGGCAGTTAACTATTCCCTAGTGCATTCTCCATGGCAATGCTTCTACCATTCAGGGTCCATTTGCCAACCAATGGCACTCTCTTCTAAACAATAAATTGCTGTTTCCTTTACAATTGGCATTCTTGCAAATCTTCCCTGCAAGATGAAAAGCTTTGACAGCATGTCTCTTTTCTCAACAATATCATTTCTTGAAGTGAAGTCACTGTTGTAATGTGGGAAACACAGCAGCGAAATTGCACACAGCTAGTTCCCATGAACAGTAGGATGATAATGACCAGATAATATATTTTTGTGATGTTTTTCGAGGGATAAATATTGGCCAGACATCAGGAAAAGCTTCGCTGCCCTACTTTGAATAGTGCCATGGGATTTCTGCATCCGCCTGAGAGAGCAGAAGGCATTTGATTTAATGTCTCGGCTAAAAGATGGCACCTCTGACAGCACAGTAATCCTTACATATTGCATAGGACTGTCAGCCTAGATATCTGTGCTCAAATCCTGGTTTGAGGCTTAAATCCACAATCTTCTGACTCAGACGTGAGAGTGCAACTGAGCCATGCCAGCATGGTTACCTTTTACTACTATTCATCTATAGGATATGAGCATCATTGTCCAAATCCTACTCCTACTCTTCCCCCTCCCCCCACCTCCCCACAAGTCACTGTTATGAGGCATAGAATCTCCTACAGGGTTCTTGGTTATGTGGAAGGACATCGTGGATACATGCAGGCGATCATCTTTTTCCTGGAACCATAAAACCATAGAACACTA